>NC_072008.2:24112500-24412500 GCF_028885655.2 Pongo abelii
TTTTAAGAGAACTATTTGCATGGTAAAATGTGCCCAGGGATGGTTGATCAATGTAGATAGAACAGTTATAGTCTACTTGTTTAGAAATGCCAAAATGATGTTTTTAGACATATAACATGTTTTCATTGTCAAATTTAGTTAGTATTCACAGTAAAACGGGGAAAACCAGAAGGTAAGAGCAGGGAAGAAAATCACCATTAGGGTCTATTGGTTTTCAAGAGCTATTTTGTACGTCCTTGCTATATTTTAGAGGAATAAGAAACTCTATTAATCATGCAGAACTCTTCTCAATGCCAATTTCTGCATGTATTACTTAAATTTATTTTTAAAAAGAGATCTAGCCTGACTCGGTTCCGATTTAATTTGTGAAATGAAAAGCTACAGCAAACATGTAATATTTTGCATAAATCATGCTTCAACTTTAAAAGTACTTTTAAAATAAAACTATTCTACTACCTACGTGGTTTATCTTTCACCCACAAAACGTATTTTACAAAACCTAAATGCACAACGAATCAGGCTTCTTATACATAAAGTACTCTTATGTTATTCATTCTTGAATAACATAAGAAATAACAAAATGAAGTTATTCATTCTTGGCTCCTAAGTCTGTGAATCTTATCTATAAAGACATACACTGCCTTAACTAAATGATGAGTACTGTCTATTGCTTTCAAACGCACTAACCTTCTCAAAAACGCTGGTTGGGGTCATCAAGCAAAACCGGATATTCTGAATGATGGTATCGGTATGTCTCCAGCGTCTTCTATCATGCCGCAGCCAAGACTGCACAGCCTCGTACAGCTCTATCTCTGGGAACCTGCTCAGATGATCATTATCCAAGTAAGACATGAGCTTCTCAAAGCTCAGATAGGACAGAAAGTCAGGCCTAGACATGAGTGGCACAAAGTTGTCTAGCAGAAAGGCGTCCAACTTCTCCCTGACTCCCTCGATGTTTACGCCGAAATCATCTAAGAGTCTCATAATTTCTGCACAATTTTCTAGGCAGATCTTTGCTAAGAGAAAAGAGCAGCAGAACTTCACCACTTCTATAAGTTGAACATACATGGCAGCCTGAAGAATCTCATGAACGGTATTCATACTCAGCTCTATAGTTCCGTAGTACATAAATTGCAGGACATGGCTGAAACCAGTAGCTGTTAGACCTTTTAAATGAATTTTGTCCTGATCTCGTTCCCTCATGTCTGCAGTAAACATAATTCTGAAGTAATCACTCTGGGTGGCCAAGAGTGCTTTATGGGCCTGGAACTGATGATCTTCAATAACCAGAGTGACATCAAGAAGCAATCCCTCCTCATACAGTGCTCTGAACCCAGCAGAGACACTGGTGTCATGGATGGAGGAACAGAATCCTTCCACGTCCCCTGCCATGAATCACCTGGAAAAAAAGTAATCAAAGACAACAATGTTAAACACTTCCATGCATTCAGAAGAAAATACTAACTTAAGAGTTTTAACAATTTTTGCTATTATCTCAATTCTACTAAGTCCAAAATGTACAAGTCCTTTGGGAGAAGACAATCTAAAGGTTTGCAGACTAATGTTTTTGGCTTCCCTACCTAAGGAAAAGAATCTATTAAAGATACATCAATAGTTCATGCCTATAAACCCAGCACTTTGGGAGGCCAAGGCAGGAAGATCGCTTGAGCCCAGGAGTTGGAGACCAGCCTAGGCAAGATGGCAAATCCCTGTCTCTACAAAATAATAACAATAAAAAAAAAAAAGTAGCTGGGCATGGTGGCACATTGCCAGCAGCCCCAGCTTCTTCAGAGGCTGAGGTGGGAGAATCCCTTGAGCCCACAAGTTTCAGGCTACAGTGAGCTATGATAGCACCACTGCACTCCAGCCTGGGCAACACAGCAAGACTCTATCTCTTAAAAATATATATGTTGGCTGGTCGCGGTGGCTCACACCTGTAATCCCAGCACTTTGGGAGGCCGAAGTGGGTGGATCACCTGAGGTCAGGAGTTCAAGACCAGCCTGATCAATATAGTGAAACTCCAACTCTATTAAAAGTACAAAAAGTAGCTAGGTGTGATGGCATGCACCTATAGTCCCAGCTACTCGGCAGGCTAAGACAGGAGAATCGCTTGAACCCGGGAGACGGAGGTTGCAGTGAGCCAAGATCATGCCACTACACACCAGCCAGCCTGGGAGACAGCGAGACTCCATTTCAAAAAAAAAAAAATGCATATATACACGTATATATACGTGTATATATGTTTGTACACGTATATGTATACATATATGTCAAACAATGGTAAATTGTTATCTTACAAATAATATATGCCTATTCCATTGATTTCATATTGTTCATCAAATATACTTTAAACAGGTTCCAAAATTAGCAACATAAAAAGTATTTCACAGCCAAATACTAAATTATGAGAAAAGGGACAAAAATGAAACTAAAAAGTATACCTGAAAACTTCTAGAAATTTACCTAATGGAAATATTCAAATAAATAGCCAAGTTGTACATATAAGGTTTTTCTATCTAGGCTTATTATTTAAAAATCAGAAACTTCAAAAGTCCATTAACAAATTATTAAAACATGATACAGTCCTACAATAAATTAACAATTTAAAATGATGTCAACGGTTTAACTATTTTTACAAAGAATATTTATCAGATATTGTATGAAAAAAAAGTGACTGCAGTATACTGAGTATACCTTCGAAAACTAAATACACATGTATTTGTTAGATGAGAAAAAGCCTGGAGAAATATATACGAAAATAATGTCCCTGGGTAGTAGGTTTTCAGGAGAGGCTTTCTTTTCATTTACCTCATTACCCTTACTTTGAAAAACAATAATGATGTAATGCTTATATACTTAAAAATACAAATATATAATTTTAAAGGAAATTAAACCAAATCTTTCCATATCAGAGAAATGAAGGTAAAATAGCAGAAAACTATAATTAGATCTCTTAAATACAGCGGAATAAACTAATTCAGTCTATTTTTTTGTTTTCGGAGTCTTGCTCTGTCATCCAGACTGGAGTGCAGTGGCACAATCTCGGCTCACCGCAACCTCCGCCTCCTGGTTCAAGCGATTCTCGTGCCTCAGCCTCCCAAGTAGCTGGGACTACAGGCACCTGCCACATGCCCAGCTAATTTTTCTATTTTTAGTGAAGACGCGTTTCGCCATGTTGGCTAGGCTGGTCTCAAACTCCTGACCTCAGGTGATCCGTCTGACTCGGCCTCCCAAAGTGGTGGGGTTACAGGCATGAGCCACTGCGCCTGGCCACTAATTCAGTCTACTGGGTTATTTATGAAGCAAATTAATTTTCTCCTTTTCACATACCCCCACCCCAGGCCATCTATCTTTTTAATTCTCATCCTTACACAGCTCCCAGCTTCCTCCCCAATGACCCATCCTCCATCCCTGAATTCTCTCCCAAACCTTTCCACTGTGCCCTGTGGAACCTTACTTCAACATAAACAAACTCCCCTACATGCTCAGGTTGGTCACAGAAAGTTCCCTCCTCAACCTGATTTAAATGAGACATAGTTTTCCTAAAAGTCACAGCTTCCAGGCCTCCTGCCTCCAACCTCTATCTCTACTCTCACGCATGTTAGAAAAAAAACAAAACAAAACTTTTAGAGCTTACAGCCCTACTTTCCAAGACTTCTTTCTCTTAGCTTTCTATTGTTCTTTTTCTAAAACTTGGCCTTTTGCTCAGATAAAAATCCATCTTCTGTCACCCCGTCACTTCCATACACATCTTCTGATCAATCACTCTCAAACATTTGATGAAGACTTCAACACCTGGGCCAGGCATGGTGGCTCACACCTGTAATCCCAGCACTTTGGGAGGCTGAGGCAGGCGGATCACTTGAGGTCAGGAGTTCAAGACCAGCCTGGGCAACATGGTAAAACCCTGTCTCTACTAAAAATACAAAAATTAAAGGCCGGGCATGGTGGCTCATGCCTGTAATCCCAACACTTTGGGAGGCCGAGATGGGCGGATCACTTGAAGGTCAGGAGTTTGAGACCAGCCTGGCCAACATGGTGAAACCCCATCTCTACTAAAAATATAAAAATTAACTGGGCGTGGTGGCGGGCACCTGTAATCCCAGCTACTCGGGAGGCTGAGGCAGGAGAATCGCTTGAACCCGGGAGGCAGAGGTTGCAGTGAGCTGAGATTGCACCACTGCACTCCAGCCTGGGCGACAAGAGTGAAACTCCGTCTCAAAATAAATAAAATAAAATACAAAACAAATACAAAAATTAGCCGCACATGGTAGCGGGCGCCTGTAGTCCTAGCTACTCCAGAGGCTGAGACAGGAGAAATCTCCTGAACCCAGGAGGCGGAGGTCACAGTGAGCCAAGACTGCACCACTGCACTGCAGCCTGGGCGACAGAGCAAGATTCCATTTAAAAAAAAAAGCCGGGCTCAGTGGCTCACGCCCATAATCCCAACACTTTGGGAGGCTGAGGAGGGCGTATCACCTGAGGTCAGGAGTTCAAGACCAGCCTGGCCAACATGGAGAAACCTCGTCTCTACTAAAAATACAAAAATTAGCCGGGCGTGGTGGCTGGCACATGTAATCCCAGCTACTTGGGTGGCTGAGGCAGGAGAATCGCTGGAACCCGGGAGACGGAGGCTGCAGTGAGCAAAGACCACGCCACTGCACTCTAGCCTGGGCGACAGAGCAAGACTCCATCTCAAAAAAAAAAAAAAAAAAGACTTCAACACCTGGCTAAGTCATCTTTCACACATAAGATCAGCCATCCAAAAACTGTAAGTCAAAACTCCCTGACCATCTCAACTCCTACAAACTCCCCACTTATTCCATTGCAAACCCTACTCCCACCCCACTTGGACTTGTTCCTGATCCAGAACTGGTCTACATCTGAAATCTTAACTGTCAACTTCCTACTTAACCTTCCTACTCTTTCACTTGGTCTATCATCTCCTAACTTTACCTCTGTCCTTCTCCAGCTTAGACCTTCCCATATCAGAGCAACCACTTTCTTACCAGGGCCTTCATTTCCCTTAACTCTCTGCCTGTCCTCCATCCCTGCCCTGCTAAACAAAAACTATGCCAACTGGTCCTTTAATCTTGGGCCAATCTTCAGTGCCTCTCAGCAGTTTCGTCCACCGAACAGTTGTGAGGCATTCCCTGCTGGTACAACACTGATGCACTATGAAAGATGTCCCCAAACTAAGGACAACAGATATGGACAAATCTCTGGGATACTACAGCCATTTTTTAAGCACTTTCTAGAATACCTCATGACTTGGAATCACATGTTGCAGCTATTTTCTAGAACACGATCTACAAACCACACTAGCCTAAAAGAGCACTAAGGATGTGGCAGCCAACATCTACGGCTCTGAATTTCCACCAGTGACACTGCTGGGACCCAATCTCCCAAGTTCTGTCCTTCCCCTGGTTAGGTATTCAGATGGACCCCGAGCCCTCCAGAGAAGCGGCGGGCACTGCAATCAACTGCTGTCACTTGCTCTACCTCCTTCTTTAGGGAGGCTGTCACTGCCAGTGTCACCACTCTGTCAATGCCTTCCCATTTCATTTACTAAAAGGAAGAGCCCTTTTGTGTGCCAGGTACTGTGTTAGGTATGGAGGTAAGTGCCATTTGGGAATCCCTCTGTACTCTGGGTTTGGCTGAGCCCTCAGTTGCCAAGTAGGAAAAGGTGGCATCTATGTACACACTAAAAAGACGCCACTTCTCCACTCTCATGAATAAACTATCACTAGATTTACTACTTTGTTTCATCAATATGTTGTCCATGATACCCTTTATTCAACTTCCTGGCAGATTAACCCATTTATTCAATAGTTATCCCAGCCCAAAGTCATCTCAAAAAAAAAAAGAAAAAAGAAAAAAAGAAAAAAGAAAAACCCTTGTTAATAAATAAGAAAAGGCAGGCATGGTGACTCATGCCTATAATCCCAGCACTTCGGGAGGCTGAGGTAGGAGGACTGCTTGAGGCCAGAAGTTCGGGACCAGCCTCGGCAACATAGTGAGACACTGTCTCTTTAAAAAAAAAAAAAAAAAGGGCCGGGCACCATGGCTCACGCCTGTAATCCCAGCACTTTGGGAGGCCAAGGTAGGCGGATCACGAAGTCAGGAGTTCCAGGCCAGCGTGGCCAACATGGTGAAACCCCATCTCTACTAAAAATACAAAAATTAGCCAAGCATGGTGGCGCATGCCTATAACCCCAACTACTTGGGAGGCTGAGGCACAAGAATTGCTTGAACCTGGGAGGTGGAGGTTGCAGTGAGCCAAGATCGTGCCACTGCACTCCAGCCTGGGCAACAGAGCAAGACTCTGTCTCAAAAAAAAAAAAAAAAAAAATCAGCTGGGCATGGTGGCTCACATCTGTAGTCCTGGCTACTCGGGAGGCTGAGGTGAGAGAATCACCTGAGCCCAGGAAGTTGAGGCTGCAGTGAGCCATGATTATGCCACTGCATTCCAGCCTGGATGACACAGTGAGACCCTTCTCAAAAAAAGAAAAAAAGAAAAAGAGTCTAAAAGGATAGAATGCCAAAAACATTAAAAACGGTAGAGTAGGCCAGGTGCGGTGGCTCACGTCTGTAATCCCAGCATTTTGGGAGACCAAGGTAGGCAGATTGCTTGAGGTCAGAGTTCAAGACCAGCCTGGCCAACATGGCGAAACCCTGTCTCTACTAAAAATACAAAAATTAGCTGGGTGTGGTGGCGGGTACCTGTAATCCCAGCTACTCAGGTGGGGGGAGGCTGAGGCAGGGGAATTGCTTGAACCTGGGAGGTGGAGGTTGCAGTGAGCTGAGATCGTGCCACTGCACTCCAGCCTGGACGACAGAGGAAGACCCTGTCTCAAAAAAATAAAAAATAAAAAATGGTAGAGTATCAGGTAGTTTTACTTTTATCCCTTCCTATTTGCTAATCTGTTTTCTCTAATCTATTTCCAATGAAAGTGTATTATCTCTTTAAAAGGCCCTAATTGGTCCAATTCAGAGGTTACATCCTAGTCCCCATTTCCCTGGATCCTTCTGTAGCATAAATTATGCTCAGCTCATCACACTCTCAGCTCTATGACACTGTGCTCCTGATTCTCTTCCTAGTCCTGGGCTGCTCATTTCTCAATCTCCTTCATGGGCTCACTTTTCTTGAGCTACCCTTTAAACATCGGTATTCCCTAGGATGCTGTTCTTGCCTCTTTTCTCATCTAAACACTGTGTCTCCCTAAATGAGCTCACCTAATCCATGGCTTCTACTTATATGTACTTTCACCAATACCTGGATAATCTCTGTCCAGATCTCCATCCTTACTCCAGTCCATATACATGTGGAATCAACTGCCTAGTAGACACTTCTGGGTGCTCCACTTTGGGATGATCCCATTTTGACATCTCAAAATCAACATGTCTAAACAATCAGTTCTATTCTGCCCCCACATCAGATTTTTAAGTATTCCCTATCTTCTCAAGAGGCATTTGAGGTGCCTCTTTCTTCCCTTCTGTCCCCTAATCTACCTTTAAGTCCTATTGATTCTACTACATTAAAGGTTCACTTATCTAAGACAGCAAAGTATGTAAAAGATGAAATTAATAACAAATTTTTATTAGTACTCCATTAATTGAAAGCTATATCATTTCATTTGGAAAGGTAGAACACAAGAGGGCTATCTATAATTTGGAAAAAATATATATTCTGGAAACTGTAATCAATGCTTGGCAAAACAACTTTACTAATACATTTAAGATAAAAGTAAGCTACAAGTTTGTCTTGTTTATCTGAATTATTGATTTAGTTTTTAGAGACAGGGTCTTGCTATGTTTCCCAGGCTGGAGTGCAGTAGCTATTCACAGGCATGATCATGGTACACAACAGTCTTGAACTGCTGGGCTCAAGCAATCCTCCTACCTCAATCTCCTGAGTAGGCACACCAGTGCACCCAGCTTAGAAAAAAATTTTTTTTTTGAGACAAAGTCTCACTCTGTTGCCCAGGCTGGAGTGCAGTGGTGCGATCTCTGCTCACTGCAACCTCCACCTTCTGGGTTCAAGTGATTCTCCTACCTCAGCCTGCCAAGTAGCTGGGATTAGAGATACGCGCCACCAGACTCGGCTAATTTTTTTTTATTTTTAGTAGAGAAGGAGTTTCGTCATGTTGGCCAGCTGGTCTCGAACTCCTGACCTCGAGAGATCTGCCTGCCTCGGCCTCCCAAAGTGCTGGGATTACAGGCGTAAGCCACCAGGCCCAGGCTTGAATTATTTTTAAAGGTAAAATTAATGAGCTTAGAATTTTCCTACATACACAAATGCATACTGGGAACAAAAGGAATCTCGTACAGTGTAGTGTTCGAATAACCATTCTAAGAAGGCTATCAACATCACACTAATTATCAGTTTTCAAGATATTTAGAATAGGGCTGGGTGTGGGGCTCACGCCTGTTAATCCCACACTTTGGGAGGCCAAGGCGGGAGGACTGCTTGAGCCCAGGAGTTTGAGACAAGCCTAAGCAACAGAGCGAGTCCCCATCTCTAGAAAAAAAAGTAATAATAATAGAAAAAAAACAATTAGAATTAAAAACAACAAATTAAACTGGATGAAAAATTTGATATTACATTTTTTTTTCAGGATCATTATGGTCACCAACGATCACTCTGCCTTGTCAAGCTGTATTGGTCTGCAGGGAGCGGTGGCTTGTGCCCGTAATCCAAGCAACTCAGGAGGCTGAGGCAGAAGGAGCACTTGAAAGACCAGCCTGAGAAACATAGACCCCATTGCTAACAAAATTAAAAAAAAAAAAATCAGCTGGGCATGGTGGCATGCACCTACAGTCTCAGCTACTCAGGAGGCTAAGGCAGGAATTTCAGGCTACAGTGAGCCATGATCATGCCACTGCTCTCCAGCCTGGGCAGTAGAACAAGACCCCAACTCTGAAAGAAAAGATTTATTGGTCACATTTAATGAAGATTTAATAATAGAAGGCTGGAAATTAGTGTTCATATACTTGAGAGTAAACTGCTTTGTGTTTCATTAATCTGTTATTTTGACAATGCCTAAAAATACCATATTTCACTTCATGTCAAAAGTCACCCTCTCTATTCAACTATTTCAAGTAGTTAATCACTACCTGAAAAGGTCTAAAACAGCTAATATTCACGTTTCTGAAAAATACTCCATCTAAAGGAAATTTATAAAAGGAGAAACTATGCTTTCTCAAAAAAACAACCAACAATCAAAGTTCCAGATACTTACTATGATGGAAATATTATAAGGCAGAGAAGCAGTGAGGGAAAAAAGAGAAGGAGGAGGAGGAGGATTGGTAAACTGTGAGTCAGAAGACCCCAAAGACATATGTAAAGACAGCTCCTGTCTGAGTACACAGCACTCTCCTCTGGGCACCCAGCCTGCTGAGAGGGATTCCTAGCAGGCAGCCTCCCACTCTGTGATCCTGGCCACAGTCACTCATGGTCATATAGGAGTGGGAAATATGAATCAAGATGAACAGAAACTTAGCAAAGGCGAGGGAAAGAGAAACAAAGATACAAAGAGAGAGACGTGTATTGACTGTGTATGACTGAAACTGGAACATGTCAAAGAGCAACTGTGGGCACCCACTTCTGTCTGCCATGTGGGCTGAAGATCAGAGAAAGGCAGTCAACTGAGAAAGAATAAAGCCAAAAGGAGGACAGGCAGTGCTCCTGAACGCCTCGTTCTCCCAGTTGCTAAGCCCAGTTCTATGTCTGCCCTTGGGTTCTGAGAGAACCTTACATTCTTAGAATAAATTCTTCCTCTTTACTACCTTAGATTGATTTTTCCTACTTATAACCAAGGGTCCTAACTAGTAGTTTTAGAACAGAAATATCTGTAAGTTACTCAAATTTTCTTGGCCTTCTCTCTGCATCTGTAAAAACAAGAGCACTAGACATGATCTCTAAAATATTTTTAGTCCTAAAATTCTCATTCTTTTTATATGATTTTGTAAATATGCAATACACTAAACACACATGCCAGTTAAATAAACTATAGCTACTTTTAAAGTCTCAGCAACGCATTTGTGAAGTTTACCTGATCTAAACAGACTTTTAAAACTCATCTGCGATAACCGAGACATATGCAGTAACTTATTTTCTACCTAAAAAGCTTAGTGCATTTATCAATAAGACTAACAACTTTAGAGCAGCAGTACTTTACACTTTTATGGTAAGCGTGTATTAAGCAGAAAACAGTGAAACACTCAGTGATTAAGTGACCAACATGATAGTCTCTAGATGGTAGTAGTAAGTAAGGGTATAGGTCTGGAGTCAGATACCTAGGTTTGAAGCGTGGTTCTACCTCTTATTAGCTCTGTGACATTGGGGCAAGCTACTCAGCCTCTCTGTGCTCTAAAATGTAAAATCTGGTCGGACTCGATGGCTCACGCCCGTAATCCCAACAGTCTGGGAGGCCAAGGTGGGCAGATCACCTGAGGTCAGGAGTTCCAGACCAGCCTAGCCAATGTGGTGAAACCCCGTCTCTATTACAAATACAAAAATTAGCTGGGCATGGTAGCTGGCACCTGTAATCCCAGCTACTTGGGAGGCTGAGGCAGGAGAATCGCTTGAACCTGGGAGGCGGAGGTTGCAGTGAGCCGAGATCGGGCCACTGCACCCCAGCCTGGGCAACAAGAGTGAAACTCTTTCTCAAATTAATTAATTAGTTAATTAATTTAAAAAGTATAAAATCTAAAACTTTAAAATTGGGGTACTTCAGGCCAGGCACGGTGGCTCACGCTTGTAATCCCAGCACTTTGGGAGGCCAAGGCGGGCAGATCATGAGGTCAGGAGATCGAGACCATCCTGGCTAACATGGTGAAACCCCGTCTCTACTAAAAATACAAAAAATTAGCTGGGCGTGGTGGCAGGAGCCTGTAGTCCCAGCTACTTGGGAGGCTGAGGCAGGAGAATGGCGTGAACCCGGGAGGCAGAGCTTGCAGTGAGCTGAGATGGTGCCACTGCACTCCAGCCTGGGTGACAGAGCGAGACTCCGTGTCAAAAAAAAAAAAAAAAAAAAAAAAAATGGGGTATTTGGCCAGGTGCAGTGGCTCCTGCCTGTAATCCCAGCATATTGGGAAGCCGAGGCAGGTGGATCACTTGAGGTCAGGAGTTCGAGACCAGCTGGCCAACATAGCAAAACCCCATCTCTACTATAAATAAAAAAAAAATTGGCTAGGTGTTGTGGCTCACGCCTGTAATCCCAGCTACTCGGGAGGTTGAGGTGGGAGAATCACTTGAACCCAGGAGGTGCAGGTTGCAGTGAGCAGAGATGGCACCATTGCACTCCAGCCTGGGCAACAGAGTGAGACCATGTCTCAAAAAAAAAATTGGGGTACTAATATTAATAAGAACCTACCTTACAGGTTGCTGCGATAATTAAATAAGTTAATGGATGTAAAGCACTTAGAACGGTGCATGGACCTTAAGTGCACTGTAACATTAAGGCTTATTATCATGCCCCATTGTGTGGTACTACTACACCCAAAATAGTAAGCCTGATCTAGTTAACTTTGAAGAAACCCCCCAGCCCACCTTCTGAGTATAGTTTCTCAAGACTCAGGACCCAGGTCAACTCTAACTCCACAGATGAAGACAGTAATAATGTCCACGGGTGAACTGACTTTTTATTCAAGGTCATAGAACTAGTAGTTAGAAATAAAGTTAAAACTAGATTCTAGCCCGGGCAACATATCAAAACCCCGTCTATACAAAAATTAGCTGGGCGTGGTAGTGTGTGCCTGTAGTCTCAGCTACTTGGGAGGCTGAGGCAGGAAGATTGCTTGAGCCCAGGAGGCAGAGGTTGCAGTGAGCTGAGATGGCGCCATTGCACTCCAGCCTGGGCAACAGAGTAAGAGCATGTCTCAAAAAAAAAAAAAAAAAAAAAAAAAGATTAGATTCTATTTGCAAAAAAATACAAAATAGTGTGGTCGGAAAGAGCAAAACCTCTGAAATCAGAGTGCTTACTAGTACTTACTGTGTGACCTAGAGAAATTTTGTTAACTTCCTAATCTTGGTTTCCATCCATACATTACTAATAATCATCATCATCTTATTATCAAGTTAGGATGGTGAATAAATGAATAAGTGACAACCTTCAATCTCCTCTCTACCGACCCCATGCCTCCCTAGGGTTTATCATAATGCACATTTATAACAGATTAGGGTCAGGCGCAGTGGCACACGTCTGTAATCCCACCACTTTGGGAGGCTGAGATGGGCATATCGTTTGAGCCCGGGAGTTCGAGGCCAGCCTGGACAATGTGGCAAAACCCCATCTCTACTAAAAACACAAAAATTAGTCAGACATGGTGGTGTGTGACTGTAGTCCCAGCTACTCAGGAGGCTGAGGTCAGAGGATAAACTGAGCCCGGGAGGCCGAGGCTGCAATGAGCTATAATCCACCACTGAACTTCAGCCTGGGCAACAGAATGAGACCATGTCTCAAAAAAAAAAAAAAAAAAATTTTGTACATAATTCTTTTAACTGGGTACAGCGGCCTCATGCCTGTAATCCCAACATTTTGGGAGGCAAGGCACGAAGATCACTTGATCCAGTTCAAGACCAGCCTGGGCAACGTGGCCAGACCTCTTCTCTACAAAAAAAAATTTTTTTTTTAAATAGCAGAGCTTGGTGGCATGCTCCTGTGGCCCCAGCTACTTGGGAGGCTGAGGCAGGAAAATCGCTTGCGCTGAGGATGTCGAGGCTGCAGTGAACCACGATGAAGCCACTGCATTCCAGCCTGGGCGACAGAACAAGGCCCTGTCTCTAAAAAGAAATCTAAGCACAGAATTATATCAATTTAAGGAAGAAAACTATTGTAAGAACTACTTTGCAATGGCAGAGACAGCCGCGGCAGCAGCAGCGTGTTCAACAAGAAGTGCGTAGCCCCATTCTCCCAAAAGAAAAAAATGAATCACTGTAAAACACAAAAACCTTAAATAAGAACTCTTTAAATTAATGAGAGCTGGAGGAAAAATTTAAGAGGCTTTGAAGAAAAACATTTACTGACAAAATGTTCAATGTACAAAAATTCTGTATCCTTACTTTTCATATATAGGTTTATCAACACTTTATACATGGCCTTCAGAATTTCAAATAGTAGGTTTTTTTTTTTTTCAAGAGGGGAACCAATTAGACCAAATGACAAGGCATACTTATACTACCAGGAAAGAAATACTGAAGAATGTGTCTTGTTTCATAAACTTGGTACTGACTAAATAAAAGAAAGCCTCACATTTTTGTGCCTAAGAATGATTAGTATAGGGATTCTCAAAGCCTGATCTGGGGACAAGTGAATCCAGTTGTCCTAAAAGATCCCAGTCCCCACTAAAGGGGCTTCCCAATGTCAAAATTATTATCAAAACAATTTTTTTAAAGTTATTGGTCAGCCGGGCACAGTGGCTCACATCCGTGATCCTAGCACCTTGGGAGGTAGAACGGTGGGCTGATCACTTGAGCTCAGGAGTTCAAAACCAGCCTGGTCAATATGGTGAAACCCTATCTCTACTAAAAAATACAAAACTTAGCCAGGGGTGGTGGCATGTGCGTCTGATCCCAGCTACTCAGGAGGGTGAGGCACGAGAATTGCTTGAACCCAGGAGGTGGAGGTTGCAGTGAGCCAAGATTGCGCCACCATACTCCAGCCTGGGCGACAGAGCAAGACTTCTTCTCAAAATAAATACATAAATAAAGAATAGTTATTTGTCTTTTTAACTTTCATTCTGTTTTCCAGAGGTTTACACATGGTATGTGATATTGCAACAGACTGAATACAGAAGCTGATGAGAAGCCCATTGGCTTTTATTAAGCCAGATATTAAAGAGATTTGTAAAAATTTAAAACAATGCTACTCTTTTCACCAAGTTCTTAACTGTTTTAGAAAAGTTATTTTTCATAAAAAAAAGTTATTTAGGTTACCATGTAATAAAATTAATTTTTATTTGTTTATTTTTTGAGACAGTCTCACTCTGCACCCAGGCTGGAGTGCAATGGCATGATCTCTGCAACCTCTGCCTCCGGGTTTCAAGCGATTCCCCTGCCTCAGCCTCCTGAGTAGCTGGGATTACAGGAGCCCACCACCACGCCCGGCTCATTTTTGTATTTTTAGTAGACATGGGGTTTCACCATGTTGCCCAGGCTGGTCTCGAACTCCTGGCCTCAAGCGATCCACCCACCTCGGCCTCTCAAAGTGCTGGGATTGCAGGTGTGAGCCACCAAGCCCAGCCCCCACTAATTTTTAAGAGTACAAATAAGTACAAAGAAGTCCTGAGACCACAGGCTTGAGAACAACTGACAGTATGAGATAAGTGACAACACACACACACACACACGTGCATGCACAAACCTCAACCTCTTCCTACCTCTGCCCTGAAAGACTATTACTGCTATTTATATCACAGAATTTTTGAACACTTCAAACTCTCTAGTGACCAGTAAAAAAAAGAAGTTTGGTGGGGGTAAAACTGGACAGGAAATTAAAGGCAAAGAAATTAAATGCTTCCTTTTCAGTTATAAGGCTGCCATTCTGATGTGAAGGCAAAATTACAGGCAATTAATTAAAAGACATTTCAATATTAACCTCTATGTTTATGCCATAAGCAGTAATTTATTGCTTTCACATTCCTTCCACAGCTGCTTGAAAATTCATACAAAAGCTTAAGGTATTCAATGCAAAAGCTAGATTCTCAGAGGTTGATATAATATACTTATCCTCAATGAAAAATTTAAATGATTTCATACTATCTTCATCCCCAAACTGTTCTCCTACCAAAATTGATGCCTATGCAGAAAATGCCACAGTTGCACATCGAAGAGAGAATGCAAAGGCTTACTACGGGTAAAAACAGAATTAATTTCTGAGTCATAACATTTCTCACTTCTGTAACCTATAAAGTAAAAAATGTAAATTTGACAATCTCAAAGCAGCCAACTTCTCAACATACCAATATAAAAGAAAAGACAAATTTAAAGACAGACTTTTTAGCTCTATTAGCGGTCACTTTACTCTCAATACACTACTCAAATTGAAAACTCACTTTAATATGGGGGGAGAGGTTGTGTAAGTTAACTTTAATTTGTTTAATACTGGAAATTCTTTCTTGTCATCAAAATATTTTTATAACTCAGGACCAAACTGCAAATGACCATTTAACTAAGCTATTAGGAGGGCCCTGGGTCCTCCAGCCTCCAGACTGGCACCAAATTACTTCACTTTTCAGGTATGTTTAGCATTTCGTCATCCTATAATACAAGAAGCCTTATAAGAAAAAATAAGCCCTGCTTGAATGCTATTTTTCATCAGAAGACTTTAATTTAATGCTTCTCTGCTTATTCCACACTATGACTAGAAGTAGTCCAAGAGTGATGTCATGGAAAACAGCTTCCCTAACCTTTAGAGATTGGATCCAGTGAGAATTCTAGGAAAAGCCTCTATTGGGGAATAAAACCCCAAATCTTCTAAGTTCTATTCTAACATGAAATCACAAATACTGTAATGTCAGCCTTTTAGTTCCTCGTAAGAATTATACAACCAAACTAAATATTTTGGAAGGTCTTGCTGTTATGATACAGATTTCCTGCAAATCATTAGTCTATGATATACATCATTAACTAAATTCAAAGATCTTATCAGAGACAAAGGGTATTTTTTTCTATCCATTCTTACGTTTCAGTGATTCAGCCTGATGAGCTTTAAGGGTCTTACGTTAAAAATAGAAAACCTGACAACATATTTTGCCTTTCCTAATTTCTTGTTTCCAAAGTTAAAATTTCAAATTCTGAAAAGGCCTTCCACTTTTGGACCAGCAGCAATACAACATATACCCTTGGCAGAGATGAACTATGAGAGCCTTTCCAATGATTCTTAAAATGGCAATAATAATAATCTTATATTACTATCTCCCTTGGTGCTGCTGTTCCTTGAAAACCAGCTACACTCCCAACTTAAGGCCTCTCTACACCCTGTTCCCTCTGCCTGGATCACACTATCCCCAGATATATAAGGTTCCCTTAGGGTCTTTGGTGTCATTTCAGTGAGGCCTTCCTCAAACACCCTCTTTTAAAGTTGCAAAACCCCATCTACCCCATCTGCCCCATCAACCTGACAATCCCCATGCCCCTCCACTTTATTTTTCTCTGCAGTATATTAAATGGCAATACAGGCTATCCATTTTACTTAAGTTTCCTTTCTGCTTCAATTTGTCGGTTTTGCTTCATTGACTGTTGTATCTCCAGCACCTAAAACAGTGCTTGGCACATAAGTACTTAATAAATATTTGTTGGAAAGACAGATAAGTTTAATTCTCGCAACCTTCCATGTTTTGTATTCATCCCTGACTTAAAGATGAGAACATCAAAGCTCACAGAGGTTAAGTAACTTGCCCAAGGCTATAATTATTAGTAAGTTGTGAAGTTGGGGTCCGCCTGACTTCAGAGCCTCCCTGAATAAACACTGTTCTACAATGCCTCACCCATGGCTCCATCTTTCATTTCTCTTCAATAAAAAAAAAGCACCACATGAGCTATAGCACTCCAATTCAGAGAAAATAGATGCTAATAAAGTAATCCACCTCCTCTAAGCTAAAGATTCATTCTCCTCACAGTTAACATTATTCACTCTCAAAACATTTGCACTGGGAAAGGCCAGGCTTGACAACAGGCCACCTACATCATTTGCGGGGACTCTTGTTCAAAATCAGGGAAAAATGTTGTTAAAAGGCTGGGCGATGGCCGGGCGCGGTGGCTCATGTCTGTAATCCCAGCACTTTGGGAGGCCGAGGCGGGCGGATCACTTCAGGTTAGGAGTTCGAGACCAGCCTGGCTAACATGGTGAAACCCCGTGTCTACTAAAAATACAAAAATTAGCCGAGCATGGTGACGCGCATCTGTAATCCCAACTACTTGGGAAGCTGAGGCAGGAGAATCGCTTGAACCCGGGAGGCGGAGGTTGCAGTGAGCAGAGATCGCACCACTGCACTCCACCCTGGGAGACAGAGCAAGACTGTTGTCTCAAAAGAAAAAAAAAAAAAGGCTGGGCACGGCGGCTCCCGCCTGTAATTCCAGCGCTTTGGGAAGCCAAGGCGGGTGGATCATTTGAGTCCAGAAGTTCGAGACCAGCATGGCCAACATGGTGAAACCCCGTCTCTACTAAAAGTACAAAAATTAGCCGGGCTTGGTGGCGCGCGCCTATAATCCCAGCTACTTAGTAGGCTGAGACCCAAGAATCGCTTGAGGCCGGGAGGTAGAGGTTCCAATGAGCGGGGATCGCACCACTCCACTCCAGCCTGGGCGACAGAACAAGACTCTGTCTTTAAAAAATAAAAAAGTCGTTAAAGGTAGTAAAATGTAAAGCTTTTTCAAAACTTTCTTCTGTATCTCTCAACTGTTTCGCGGTTTTTTTGAGACGGAGTTTTGCTCTCGTCGCCCAGGCTGGAGTGCAGCGACGCCATCTTGGATCACCACAACTTCCGCCTCCCGGGTTCAGGCGATTCTCCCGCCTCAGCCTCCCGAGTAGCTGGGAATAGAGTAGCTGGGATTACCGGCGCCCGCCACCACGCCCGGCTAATTTTGTATTTTTAGAAGAGACGGGGTTTCTCCACGTTGGTTAGGCTGGTCGCAAACTCGCGACCCTCAGGTGATCCGCCCGCCTCGGCTTCCCAAAGTGCTGGGATTACAGGCCTGAGCCACCGCTCCCGGCTCTCACGGTGTTTTTTAAATTTGATGTTTAATGTCGTTCTGAGTAAAGGAAAATTAAAAATTTAAATTAGCATGAATTTTACCATTCACCCTTATACTGTGCAATCCCAGTTTTACATGCAGATTATTAAACCAAGTGTGGGGCCCTTCTGAACATCCATGAAGCCAAGCCTGCCCTGGTCAAGGTTAGGTTTCCGAGATAACCCGACTCGAGGTGGAGAGAGGGTCAAATCTTGAAATTCCCAATAAAGCAATGATTTGTCAAAATTTTATCTTCAAGATAAGTGATAAATCCAATCTATAAAACCAGCCACTTTGAAGTAGGCTCCTCCATTTACTATGTAAATCCTGCCCAACTTCTATTATTCTGCCTTTTTACAAAACACAAAAGCATACTCTGAAAGACAACTGGTATTGGACTAGAGGATTATAAATTTAATAAAACATCTAACTACTCACAACCATTTGTTAGCTAAAAATAACAATATACCCAAAAATGCTTCTCTTTCACTTTTTGTGGACCATTTAAGCCAAACCATACTATATTTTTGATATGCCAAGTAAAAATGATCCATACTGATCTGTTACACATATAAATCCTGACAAAATAAATTCAATTTTCAAACCACAAATATTTACTATCCTATTCTTTCCCCAAATTAATCAGCAATGAAGAGTGCAAGTTAACATCCTCTACCACTGATAAACTGTGAGTCTAAGCACCTACTACGTGTTGTGATGATTAAAAATGAGAATCAAATTATGTAATTACATTAAGTGCTAAAAAGTTGAAATGTTCTATACATTTCTAGATCTATTAAGGATTACTGAAACATGAATGCACTGATAAGCTCTTCAAAACCAATTTTTCAAATTAGTAGAAGTATTCAAGCATCCTGCTCCCTAGATATGAAAAACAGGCATTAAAATTAGGGCATATATGTCTACAAGGCATTTTCTAAATTACCATTTAATCAGATTAACAAAGGCAAACAAATTCGGAAAATAGAAAAGACTAACAAATCTAAGGTGTTAAATATTTGGAGTAAGAAAAGGGGCCTAAAGCGGCCTAGAACGATGAAAAGCAAAGCCCCTACGGTAACGTTACGTTTGAATTAAAGAATACCGTTATTTAAATAAGCAGTTAGCACTTCGTAGGAGGAAGGCCAAGCAACGTGACTATTATAGATCTACGGATTCATAGCACTGCTTTACTATTATTCCGTACTTATTTATAATATAGAAATAAAGAGGCAGCAACAGTTAGCCACTACATTAACCACTCTACCAAAGGTTACTTAAAAAACGGCCTTGCAGTCTTACAACATTCTACAGTTAAGGATTATTTTCACATATATGACCTCATATAGTCCTCTCAACCCTGCGATGTTGGTAGTACCGACTATATTTCATAGATAAGAAACCGAGGCTCAGTACGCGATTTTTCCTCAGAGTCACCCAAGTCGAACCCAGACCTTCCGATTCCTAGTTTTATGCCTCGCATTTTGCATAGTTCTATTTCAGGCATAAATTGAATTGTTAAAGGGAAGGAACGGGTTAGGCAAAAAATAATCATGGTACCTGCAGCTGTGTGCTGCAAAAAATGGCTGAATTATGCTTCTTCCTTTTTCTTTCTCGCTCTCTCTGGAAAAAAAAAAAATTACATTTCAAACAATTTAAGTAAACTCGAAGACAAATGAGGTCCCGGCGTCTACCAAATGTTTGACTCGGGTCCGTGCAGAGAGGGCCGGCGAATTCGTGCCTAGCTCGGGGCCGCGGGCGAAGCCCGGGCTCCGCAGGCCAGCGGCCAGGGGCGGCTACGTACCTCGGGGAGTCCTGTCCAGCCTCTAGTGGACGGCAGTCTGCATCAGGAAGAACCGGGCCAGCGGGCCGATGGGTGGGCGGTCGGGCGCCGGGACGGCACTCGGCAGGCTCCTCGGACGTCTACGAGCGGCCGCTCCCGGCACGAGCCGGGTCGCTCCGGCGGGGCACGAGCGTGCTCGCCTGCAGCCCCCTCTGGATAAGTCCTGGGAAAGAAGACAGCGCTGAGTCGCGAAACCAGACAGTCGGGCTCCGCACGAGGCGGCGCGGCGTCGGGGCCCGGACCGACCTTGCCAACGCCGGGGGCCTCACAGCACCCGACGGGGCTCGGCGGGAGGGCCGACTGGGGCCGCGGGCGGGGAAAAGGGCTGGGGGGAGCAGCAGGCAGAGACAGAAGCACCAGCTGAGGCAGCGTCGAGGACGGCGTCTCTGGGCTTCTGCCCCGAAGCGCGCCGAGCCTCGGGATCACCCACGCCGGGGGTGGAGGAAGGCGGGAAAGGGGCGGAGAAGGGGCGGGGCGTGCGGGGCCACCAGCCGGGGGCCGCTCCGGGCCGCGCGCCCCCTGCGGGCCGCGGGAGCCGCCCGGGGCCCGCCCAGGGAGGCGGGGCTGGCCGGCGGGGGGCCCCGTGCGCTGTCGCCTTGACGCGGAAGTCCGCCACGCTGGGAAGAGAGGGCGGAGGGTGGGAAGCCGTTGGGGGCGGGGAGCTGGCCCGGGAGGCCCCCCCCTCGGCCCCTGCTGGCGCCCCGAGGGGGCCAGCCCGTGGCCTGGCGGGTGTTTACCTTCCCCGTGGTCGAGCGCCAATGCCGCCATCTTTCAGCCCAAAACGCGTCACTTCCGGCGCCACGGGAGCGGGAGCGGGTGTGGGAACGGGGGGGGAAGGGGGGGCGGGGAAGGCTGTCCCGCGCCCGCGGCGCCCCGCGTCCCGGCTGCCGGCCCGCCACGCCAGCGGTTTCCCACCGAGGAAAACAGGCGACCGGGCGTCGCGGCCCCGGACTGGGCCCGACGCAGCTTCCCCCGCGGCGCCGCCGTCGGGGCTGAGGACACTCAGCTGTCCTCGTTCCCTTGCAGCGGTCTCTCTCCGCCTGCACGAGCGATGGGCCCCGAGCCACTGCGGTGCGCCCACCCTCGACAAGTTGAGGGCTAGGAAGGCAGGAAAGTGTCTTTTTGCATCTTGGCCACGGTGGGGGTGGGGGAATCGGGGACAACGTGGAGGGAGCTTTTCCATAGCTACCTGTTATAAAAGTGACTAGATCTGCGCCAAATGACATCATTTTTGTAAGGCAACTTGCAGTGGACTATTGCGTCACTGTCCACTTGGCTTACTGCACAACAATTACACGTTTCAGAAATGGATTTCCCAGGGGTGGGAAAATTCATAAAAAATTGCATGTCTGCACCACCCGGAGATAATGCCGGATTTAAAAAAGCTGTTCTGTCTCTACTTGCGTCAAAATAATCAAGAACGAACATTCAGAGGGCAGTGATTTTTGTTGTTCGTTTTTTAACACATCAGCTATAGAATTCTGGCTAGTACTTTTTAAATATTACCTTTTCTTGACAAGAATATAAAACTAGACTATAGGACTGTTTTGTAAATTTATTATGGCATGTCTTTCTGGGAAAAGTGTAGATGACTGAAATACACAGTTGGAAGCCCGTGGTTCCACAATTAACCTTAAATTAGGGCATCCATTGACCATAGCAGATCCTAAACTGAGGTATTTCGGCTTCCCCCACCCCCACCCCCCGCCGCCATTTTCTCTCTAGACCAATATCCCGATGAACTTTCCGTGAGAGGTGTCGCTAAAAGCGATCATTATCTCTTTCTAGCAAACTTGAACATGCCATCTTTCCCAAGAGGCCAAAATAGCACACGGTGTACTGTTTTGCTGAAGTAGACTACTTCGTGGGAGAGATAACAGAATCACTTCAATCTTTTGGAAATAAGCTTCCTTATTCCGATTTAAACTATAACAAGCTTTAAAAAAACTGTAAGACACTGAAATTCCCAAGTTGTTCACACTTTCTATCTTTTCCAATAGCTCCTTTAAGATATTTCTGTTCATTATTTAAAAATCCCTGCTTGCTGTATTTGTATCTATTACTACATGACAAATTACCTCAGAATTTCACATTAAAACAAATTTTTAAAAATTAAATCATAAAATCAACTTTAAAAATGCATACATTCCACTTCTGAATATTTAAATTTTCATGCATTATTCCCGAACATCTAAACGCTGAATTTGGATTTTTGTACATTAACTAACATTTTAAGCTATACATTACTATGTGGCACTGACCTGTCTAAAGAGAGGCTTCTGTTCTTGATTCAAGCAAGAGCTGAAACGTTTCTGCGCTCTGTGTACCAGGTATAAATGTAGTGAGTGATGTCATAAGCCATTGTGTGATCACCATGCTCCCCGTCCTTCCTTATTTTGACATTGCAAGGTCTCATATGTGGAATTTCAAATGTGCTTTTTTGGATATTTATGTAATTTCTAAAACTGGGCTGTGTCTTTCAATCAATCTATACGTTTACTATATGAACCCCTCCCCAAGTTATTTTCAATCAATGATGCCTCTTTCACTCTTATTTCTTATTTTTATGTTATTATTTTTTTTGAGACGGTCTCACTCTCGGCCAGGCTGGAGGGCAGAGGCATGATCTCAGCTCACTGCAGCCTTGACCTCCCGGGCTCAAGCGATCCTTCCACCTCAGCCTCCCGAATGGCTAGGACCACAGGCGTGCCCCACCATGCTCGGCTAACTTTTCTTTTCTTGTTTTGTTTGTTTGTTTTGTTTTTGTTTGTTTGCTTGTTTTTTTCTGAGATGGAGTCTGTCGCTCAGGCTGGGGTGCAGTGGATCTCGACCCACTGCAACCTCCGCCTCCCGGGTTCAAGCGATTCTCCTGCCTCAGCCTCCCGAGTAGCTGGGATTACAGGTGCTCGCCACCACGCCCGGCTAATTTTTGTATTTTTAGTAGAGACGGGGTTTCACTGTGTTGGCTAGGCTGGTCTCAAACCCCTGACCTCATGATCTGCCCGCCTCGGCCTCCCAAAGTGCTGGGATTACAAGCGTGAGCCACTGCACTCCAGCTCAGGCAACAGAGCAAAAACTCCGTCTCAAAAAAAAAAAAAAAAAAAAAAAAGAAAAGAAAATATATTTTAACTTTCCCCACTAATTTCTGGACTGTAATGGGAGTTGTTAAATACCTTGAGAGTATCCTTTCACACTGGTAGAGTCCCACAGAGGTAGATGGAAGCTGTCTTTTCTTAGCCCTCTAGCCTAAGTATTTGAGAATACACATTTCTCAATAGCTATCTATTTAGCAGCTAGCGAGGTCGGAAGCATGCTAGAGGCTTGGGGCTGGGAGTGCTGATGGAGTTGGAATGAGGTTCCTCCCCAGGGGTTCTGAGGATTTAGGATACTGCATACCCTCCTCCTCCCTCCTGTTTTTGTTTTTTAAGAAATTGAGGCCGGGCGTGGTGGCTCACGCCTGTAATTTCAGCACTTTGGGAGGCCGAGGCGGGCGGATCATTAGAGGTCAGGAGTTGGAAACCAGCCTGACGAACATAGTGAAACCCCGTCTCTATTAAAAATACAAAAAATTAGCTGGCATGGTGGTGCGGGCCTGCGGTCCCAGCTACTCAGGAGGCTGAGGTAGGAGTATGGCTTGAGCCCAGGAGGCAGAGGTTGCAGTGAGTCGAGATTGCACCACTGCACTCCAGCCTGGGCAACGGAACTAGACGCTGTCTCAAAAAAAAAAAAGAAGAAAAGAAAAGTTGAGGCTTTTCAGAAATTCCCAGTCTGCGGTAGATGTCTTGGTAATCACTTTTCTTTTTACTTTTTTTTTTTTTTTTGAGACAGAGTCTCCCTCTATCGTCCAGGCTGGAGTGCAGTGGCGTGATTGGCTCACTGCAACCTCTGCCTCCCAGGTTCAAGTGATTCTCCCGCCTCAGCCTCCCAAGTAGCTAGGACTACAGGCACACACCACCACGCCCGGCTAAATTTTGTAACTTTAATAGAGATGGGTTTTCCCATGTTGACCAGGCTGGTCTCGAACTCCTGACCTCAAGTAATCCATCCACCTCGGCCTCCCAAAGTGCTGGGATTACAGGCGTGATCCACTGCACCCAGCCACCCCATGATCTTTCCACTGTACTATGTAATTATATTAACATAGTAAATGATCTTCACATTGTTGTATTTTTATTCCTACTTAATTCCACAGATTGTTGGTTTGCAATCTACTACACTATTTATTTATTCATTCCATACGTATTTGTAAGTGCCTAGTACATGCCAAGTCTTGTTCTACCCACTGGGGATCCATCAGTGAATGAAACATATGAAAACTCTAGCCCTTGTACGGATTACATGTGTCAGGTAATAAAATAAATAAGCAAATTATGTGGCCTGTTAGAATGTGGTAAATGTGGCCAGGTGCGGTGGCTTACGCCTGTAATCCCAGCACTTTGAGAGGCTGAGGTGGGTGGATTACTTGAGGTCAGGAGTTCGAGACCAGCCTGGCCAACATGGGAAACCCCATCTCTACTAAAAATACGAAGAAATTAGCCAGGCGTGGTGGCGCATGCCTGTAATCCCAGCTACTTGGGAGATTGAAGCGGGAGAAGTGCTTGAACTCGGGAGACTGGGCGAAAGAGGGAGACTCTGCCTCAAAAAATATATATATTATTTTCATAGAAGTTTTAATGACTTATGAAATTGTTTCTAATATAATCTTATGTGAAAATGCAGGACAAAAAAACTATAATTGCACTGATCGCAGTAACACTGAACCCTCAGGGGTAGTTTTCTGTTGACTCCTTATTTTCCTGAGTGTGGGTCACACTTTGCTGTTTCTTTGTACATCCTGTTTCTTTTAGATAATATGTTGTAGCAACTCTGGACTCTGTATTAACCCACTCCCAATCCAGGTGGTGGTGGAGTTTGCTATTTTTAGATTTGTTGTTTGTGTGGTGGTCAGCCTAGACTAATTCTGTGACGTCTATTCCCCAAATCAGAATGTGATAAATGCTATGGAAAATAACAGAGCTGGGGAGGGGTGTTCCAGTTTTAACCGGGATGATCAAAGTAGGAGGTATCATTTGAGCCTTGCCTTGAATGAAATTAGGGACCAGAGTGTATAAAACCTGGTAGGCAATTGTAAGGTCTTTGGCCTGTGAGAAATTGGTAACCACTGGAAGGTTTTGTGAAGAGGACCAATGTGATATGACACTCAGGCTGCTATGTAAATAACAGAATTTAGGTGGACTAGGGCAGAAGCAGGGAGATGGGTTAGGAGACTATTCCGATAATGGAATGGAATGGAGGCTACAGTGGAGATGGTGAGAAGTGCTTAGACTTTGCAAATATTCTGGAGGAAGAGCCAACAGGATTTCCTGGAGGTAGGGATAAAGGAAAAGAGAGGAGTCATGGATAACATCAAGGTTTTCCGTCCTGAGCAACTGGAAGGATGGAATTGTCATTTCCTGACATCACAAAGACCTCAGGAGGATCAGTTTTGAAGGGAGTGGGGAGGAAGGAAAAGCTGCAAGGACTGGACCCAGAGGTGTGCCTGGGCCAGGGAGCCATCCTGGAGAACAGAGGGAACTGGTTCTAGGAGATCAGACAAGAGTGTGGAATGCTACAAGCTAGAGAGAAAGTTACTGGAAGTTGCTAAACATTCACTATCAATAAAAGATGTAATGAATATTGCCATTTTAATGGAATATGTTTACCTTGAAACATGGTGTAGACAATGCCCCCTTGTAAATGAAAACCTTAAAAAGAAAGTCATCATCTTTGTGCTCCTTATGAACCAATGAAAAATAACATTATGCTTCAGCTTCAGTTATGAGATTATCAAGGGGCTGAGTGTACAGTGAGGACTGGGCTTTGCGGCACAGCAATGTGAGGGAGTCATCCGGGAGAAGACACAGGACTGTCAAGGAGACAGAGAAGGAGTAGCCAGTGAGATAAGAGTAAGACAAAGAGTGTGCTATGCTAAGCCAGATAGAAAAGTACTGTAATTGCTAAACATCCACTATCAATGAAAGATTAAACGAATGTCACCATTTTAACTAAATCTATTTACTTTGAAATGCAAGGTAGACAATGCCTCTTAGTAAATGAAAATGTTAAAAGGAGTAACATACCCCCTTTCCCAAAATTAATCATTTAAAAAAAAGGTTTTTTTTTAAGAGATGACGTATCCCTCTGTAGCCCAGGTTGGAGTGCAGTGGTGTGATCATAGTGATCACAGCTTACTGCAGCCTCGAACTCCTGAGCTCGAGGGATCCTCCTGCCTCAGTCTCCTGAGTAGCTCAAAATACAGGCTTGAGCCACCGTGCCCAGCAAAATCAATCACTTTTAAGTTCTTTATGAACCAATGAAAAATAACTATGCTTTAGAAGCCTCAAGATACGAGCCACATATTTGGTTTTTTGTTTTGTTTTTTTGTTTGTTTTTTTTTTGAGATGGAGTGTCGCTCTTGTTGCCCAGGCTGGAGTGCAATGGTGTAGTCTCGGCTCACTGCAACCTCCGCCTCCTGGGTTCAAGCGATTCTCTTGCTTCAGCCTCCCAAGTAGCTGGGATTACAGGCACCCGCCACCACGCCCGGCTTATTTTTTGTATTTTTCGTAGAGACAGGGTTTCACCACGTTGGCCAAGCTGGTCTCGAACTCCTGACCTCAGGTGATCTGCCCGCCTTGGCTTCCCAAAGTGCTGGGATTACAGGCGTGAGCCACTGCACCCAGCCCAAGCTACATATTCTTAAGTACTGCATTTCAGTAGATGTGTACCCAAACATGCACACATTCTAAGTGTGAGTGCCAGAATTGAGGTGAGTAGCAGGAATAAAGAGCTGCTACATGGTGTTGTATGACGAAAGAAGTGGAAAAAGAAAACAGAAAGAAAAAAAAACCTCCAGTAACTACTGTTGCCAGCAGCACAACTTCAGGGTTTGGGGACTGTGGTTAAGGATAGAGACAAGATTGAATGTAGGCTCTGAGGTTATTTATCGATTCTAAAACTAAGTTCTTAAAAAACGCAGTGATGGCTGGGTGCGGTGGCTCACGCCTGTAATCCCAGCAGTTTGGGAGGCCGAAGCAGGCGGATCATGAGGTCAGCAGTTCGAGACTAGCCTGGCCAACATGGTGAAACCCCGTCTCTATTAAAAATACAAAAATTAGCCAGATGTGGTGGCGGGCACCTGTAAACCCAGCTACTCAGGAGGCTGAGGCAGGAGAATCGCTTGAACACGGGAGGCAGAGGTTGCAGTGACCTGAAATCATGCCATTGCACTTCAGCTTGGGAGACAGAGCGAGACTCCGTCTAAAAACAAAACAAAAAACAAAACAAAAACAAAAACAAAAAAACGCGGTGGCTCACGCTTGTAATCCCAGCACTTTGGGAGGCGGGCGGATCACTTGAGGTCAGGAGTTCAAGACTAGCCTGGCGAACATGGTGAAACCCCGTTTCTAATAAAATTACAAAAAAATTGGCCAGGCGTGGTGGCAGGCACCTGTAATCCCAGCTACTCAGGAGGCTGAGGCAGGAGAATTGCTTGAACCCAGGAAGCGGAAGTTGCAGTGAATCGAGATCACACCATTGCACTCCAGCCTGGGCGACAGAGCAAGACTCCGTCTCAAAAAAAATTAAAATTAAAATTAAAAAAACTAAAAAACAGGCTGGGTGCAGTGGCTCACGCTTGTAATCCTCGCTGGGAGGCCGAGGGGGGCGAATGGCTTGAGCCTAGGAGTTT
This sequence comes from Pongo abelii, assembly GCF_028885655.2. Lineage (NCBI taxonomy): Eukaryota > Metazoa > Chordata > Mammalia > Primates > Hominidae > Pongo > Pongo abelii. The sequence goes on from NC_072008.2 coordinate 24,139,808, forward strand.
GAGACGAGCCTGGCAACATAGGGAGACCCCATCTCTACAAGAAATACAAAAATTAGCCCAGCGTGGTGCTGTGAACTTGTGGTTCCAGCTACCCAAGAGGCTGAAGTGGGAGGATCGCTTGAGCCCGGGAGGTCAAGGCTGCAGTGAGCCGTGATTGCACCACTGTACTCCAACCTGGGTGACAGAGTGAGACTCAGACTCAAAAAACAAAACAAAACAAACAAATAAATAAAAACCTAGTGATCGCAAAACTATCTCTGAGACAGAATTTCTTTCTAGATACAGGGCAGAGAGGGACTTTAGGTAAGTCAATTCTGGCCTCCTCAGCTTTGTGTGTGGGTAGTGGAAGAGAAAGCAGGGGTATAGTTTCACACATAAACGTCTGGGCACAGGCCTGGACAAAAGGAGGGGTGAATTTCATGCTGTCTTAGGGACTTAGAAGAAGAGGCAGCACTGTCTTGGTGAGGGAGGTGAGAATGTTAAGCATAGGTGAGGCAGGCAGGATAGCCCTCTGGGATTGGAGGTTTTTTTGTTTTTTGTTTTTTTTTGTTTTTGTTTTTTTTTTTTTGAGACGGAGTCTCACTCTGTTGCCCAGGCTGGAGTGAATGGTGCGATCTCGGCTCACTGCAAGCTCCGCCTCCCGGGTTCACGCCATTCTACTGCCTCAGCCTCCCGAGTAGCTGGGACTACAGGCGCCCACCACCGCGCCCGACTAATTTTTTTTTTTTTTTTTTTTTTTTTGTATTTTTAGTAGAGACAGAGTTTCACCGTGTTAGCCAGGATGGTCTCTATTTCCTGACCTCGTGATCCACCCGCCTCGGGCCTCCCAAAGTGCTAGGATTACGGACGTGAGCCACCGCGCCCGTCCAGAGGTGTCAATATTGTCAAGATGATGGTTCTTCCCAATTGATCTACAGATTCAAAACAATTCCTATTAAAAATCCAGCAGGATGGCCGGGCACGGTGGCTCACGCCTGTAATCCCAACACTTTGGGAGGCCGAGGTGGGCGGATCACGAGGTCAGGAGATCGAGAACATCTGGCTAACACGGTGAAACCCCGTCTCTACTAAAAATACAAAAATTAGCCGGGCGTGGTGGCGTGTGCCTGTAGTCCCAGCTACTCGGGAGGCTGAGGCAGGAGAATAGCGTGAACCCGGGAGGCGGAGCTTGCAGTGAGCCGAGATCGCACGACTGCACTCCAGCCTGGGCGACAGAGCGAGACTCCGTCTCAAACAAAAACAAAAACAAAAACAACCCAGCAGGAGAGCAGGGTAAAACTTAATTGGGTGTGATGGCGCATGCCTGTAGTCCCAGCTACTCAGAAGGCTAAGGCGGGAGGATCCCTTAAACCCTGGAGTTCAAGGCCAGCCTGGCGGGAACATAGCGTGACCCTGTCTTAAAAATTAAATGGGTACAGGGTTTCAGTTTTGCAAGATGAAAAGGTTCTAGAGATCGGTTGCACAACAATGCACATATAACTAACACTACTGGCCGGGCGCCACGGCTCACGCTTGTAATCCCAGCACTTTGGGAGGCTGAGGCAGGCAGATCACGAGGTCAGGAGTTTGACACCAGCCTGGCCAACACAGTGAAACCCTATCTCTACTAAAAATACAAAAATTAACTGGGCATGGTGCCAGATGCCTGTAATCCCAGCTACTCGGGAGGCTGAGGCAGGAGAATCGCTTGAATCTGGGAAGCCGAGGTTGCAGTGAGATCATGCCACTGCACTCCAGCCTGGACGACAGAGCCAGACTCCGTCAAAAAAAAAAAAAAAAAAAAAAAAAAAACCTAACACTACGTACAATTAAAAATGGTTATGATGGTAAATTTTTACCACAATACAAGAAAATCCAGCAGGCTTTTTTCTTTTTTTTTGGAATAACAAATGTTTATTCAAAAATGGATAAGTAATACATAATCACCCTTCATCCCTTAATGCCTCTTCCTCTCCTTTTGCAGAGGAGACACAGATGGGTAACGTAGGGGCATGGGAAGTGGAGGAGGACACAGGACTGGCCCACCACCTTCTCTTCCCTGTCTCCCAAGATGACAGCTTATAGAGTGGAGGAGGCAAACCGGTCCCCTCAATGTACCAGATGGTCACCTACAGCACCAGCTCCAGATGGCCACGTGGCTGCAGCTGGGCTCAATGAAACTCTGTGACAACCAGAACATACCTGCTTTGGGATTAGAGGGAGGGTAAAGCCATGCAGGCAGGATATTTACCGTCCCTACTCTAAGCAGAGTCCAAGCAGTGAGCCCCTTGTTTCCAGTACCTGAAAAACCAGGTCCTACTGCCTGCTGGATGCTCTCTTGGGCCAGGAAGGGTAAAGTGTGGGAGGAATGTCTTCCAGCTGCTAATGAGAAGTCTGCACCCACTTGAAGGGGTTAAGAGAATAAAAAGCAGCATTCTTTAAAGAACTGGAAGTGGAGCACCACCAGGCCCCTTCCTTGGACTTTCCCGGCCTGGGCAGCCTCAGAGCTTGCAGACTGAAGCTGGGTTCAAACCCTGGGTCCTTCCTGCCTGACAGACTGACCTCTGGAAACATGAGTCTCTGGGTTTTTCTTCACTGAGCTAGCCTCAAGCAAGTCTTGGGAGCTCTGAAACATGAATCTCTGGGTTTTTCTTCACGGGGCTAGCCTCAAGCAAATCTTCAGAGCTCTGAGTGTCTCCGGCATGTGCCTTTCCCAGCACTTGCTACTGATTCTGCAGAGCTCCCAGAACGCTGCTCCCCAACTGGCTCCAGCTCTGCCAGCCTGGATTCCCTTCACTCCCAACAAACCAGCAGGGGACCACTCAGTGACACCAGGGGCAACACTGGCCTTGTCATTCAGGGACTGCCCCTGGGCTCCATAGTTTTGTCCCAACTGCCTCCAGCAGGCTTTTTTATAGAAATTCACAAGCTGATCCTAAAACAGATATGGAAATGCAAAGGCCCCAAAAATAGCCAAATAATTTTGAAAAAGAACATGGTTAAAGGACTACTTCCCAATTTCAAAATGTGGTATAAAATTACAAAAATCAAAACAGTGTGATACTGGTATAAGGATAGACTTATAGATCAATGGAACAGAATTGACAGTCCAGAAATAAACTCTTTTTTTTTTTTTTGAGACGAAGTCTCGCTCTGTCACCCAGGCTGGAGTGCAGTGGCCCGATCTCAGCTCACTGCAAGCTCCGCCTCCCGGGTTCACACGATTCTCCTGCCTCAGCCTCCCGAGTACCTGGGACTACAGGCGCCCGCCACCACGCCTGGCTAATTTTTTTGTACTTTTAGTACAGACAGGGTTTCACCGTGTTAGCCAGGCTAGTCTCGATCTCCTGACCTCGTGATCCGCCCGCCTCGGCCTCCCAAAGTGCTGGGATTACAGGCGTGAGCCACCGCACCAGGCCACTAAACTCTTTTTTTAATGGTCCATTTATTTTTGACAAAGGTGCTAAAACAATTCAATAGGGAAAGGGTAGTCTTTTCAACAAATAGTGCTGGGACAACTGGATATCCACAGGCAAAAAGAAAGATGGACTTAAACCTTCACCTCGGCCGGGTGCAGTGGCTCACACCTGTAATCCCGGCACTTTGGGAGGCCAAAGTGGGCGGATCACCTGAGGTCGGGAGTTCCAGACCAGCCTGGCCAACATGGTGAAACCCTGTCTCTACTAAAAAAAATACAAAAATTAGCTGGGCGTGATGATGCACGTCTGTAATCCCAGCTAGTCAGGAGGCTGAGGTAGGAGAATCGCTTGAACCCGGGAGGTGGAGGTTGCAGTGAGCTGAGGTCGCGCCACTGCACTGCAGCCTGGGCAACAGAGCCAGGCTCCATCTCAAAAAAAAAAAAAAAAAAAACTCACCTCAAACCATACACAAAAATTAAGTCAAAATGGATCACATACCTAAATGTAAGAGCTAAAACTATAAACCTTTAAGAAGAAAATATAAAAGTAAACCTTTGTGACCTTGGGTTAGGCAAAGTGTTCTTTTTTTTTTTTTTTTTTTTTTTGAGATGGAGTCTGGCACTGTTGTCCAGGCTGGAGTGCAGTGGCACAGTCTCAGCTCACTGCAACCTCTGCCTCCCGGGTTCAAGAGATTCTCCTGCCTCAGCCTCTCGAGTAGCTGGCATTACAGGCGCCTGCCACCACGCCTGGCTAATTTTTTGTATTTTTAATAGAGACTGGGTTTCACTATGTTGGCCAGGCTGGTCTCAAACTCCTGACGTCGTGATCTGCCCGCCTCAGCCTCCCAAAGTGCTGGGATTACAGGTGTGAACCACTGCACCTGGCCCAAAGTGTTCTTATATATGACATGAAAAGCATGATCCATAAAAAAGAAAATAAATGTATAAATTGACTTCATGAAAGTTAAAAACTTTTACTCTTCAAAGACACAAGTAAGAAAATGAAAAGACAAACTACAGACTGAGAGAAAACATTTACAAATCAAATATCTGATAAAGGACTTGTATCCAGAATATTAAAAAAAATCCAGAATATTAAAAAAAAAGCCTCTTGCAACCCAATATTAAGGAGATAAATAACCCAATTTAAAAACGGGCTTGGTGCGGTGGTTCATGCCTGTAATCCCAACACTTTGGGAGGCTGAAGTGGGAGGACTGTTTGAGCTCCAGAGTTCAGGACCAGCCCGGGCAACATAGTGAGACCCTGTTTCTATTTCCAAAAAAAATTAAATTTTTCCAAAAAAAAATGGGCACCCAGCTGGGTGCAGTAGCTCACACCTGTAATCCCAGCACTTTGGGAGGCTGAAGTGGGAGGACTGTTTGAGCTCCAGAGTTCAGGACCAGCCCAGGCAACATAGTGAGACCCTGTTTCTATTTCAAAAAAAATTTAAATTTTTCAAAAAAAAAATGGGCACCCAGCTGGGTGCAGTAGCTCACACCTGTAATCCCAGCACTTTGGGAGGCTGAGGCAGGTGGATCACTTGAGCCCAGGAGTTTGAGACCAGCCTGGGCAACATACTGAGACCTTGTCTCTACAAAAAATTTAAAAATTAGCCAGGCATGGGGGCACACATCTGTGATCCCAGTTGAGATCCCTACTTGAGAGGCTGAGGTAGGAGGATCACTTGAGCCTAGGAGGTTGAGGCTGCAGTGAGCCATGATTATGCCACTGCACTCCAGCCTGGGTGACAGAGTGAAACTCTGTCTCCAAAAAAACGAAAAAAAGAAAGAAAGAAAGAAAAAAAAAGGGCACTAGCCTGGGCAATACAGCAAGATCCCATCTCTACAAAAAAAATCCAAAATTGCCTGGGCATGGTGGCATGCCTCTGTACTCCCAGCTACTTGTGAGGCTGAAGCGGGAGGATCTTTTGAGCCCAGGAGTTCAAGCTGCAGTGAGCTATGATTGCACCTCTGCACTCCAGCCTGGATGACAGAACTCCCAGCTACTTGTGAAGCTGAAGTAGGAGGATCATTTGAGCCCAAGAGTTTAAGGCTGCAGTGAACTATGATTGCTGCATTCCAGCCTGGATGACAGAGCAAGGCCCTTTCTCTAAAAAGAAAATAAATAAAAATAAAAGTAGGCAAAATATTTGAATAGCCATTTTACCAAGAAGAGATATGAATGGCTTAATGAGCATATGAAAAGATACTGAACATCCATTAGTCATTAAAGAAATGCAAATTGAAACCACACCGAACTGGCATGGTGGCTCATGCCTATAATCTCAGCACTGTGGGAGGCCAAGGCAGGAGGATTGCTTGAGGCCAGGATTTTGAGACCAGCCAGGGCAACACCGCAAGACCCCATCTTTCCTTTAAAAAAGAAAAAAAGCTGGGCGAGGTGGCTCACACCTGTAATCCCAGCACTTTGGGAGGCCAAGGCGGGCGGATCTCGAGGTCAGGAGATCGAGACCATCCTGGCTAACACGGTGAAACCCCGTCTCCACTAAAAAATACAAAAAATTAGCCAGGCATGGTGGGGGGCGCCTGCCTGTAGTCCCAGGTACTCGGGAGGCTGAGGCAGGAGAATGGCGTGAACCCGGGAGGCAGAGCTTGCAGTGAGCCAAGATCGTGCTACTGCACTCCAGCGTGGGCGAAAGAGCGAAGACTCCGTCTCAAAAAAAAAAAAATAATAATAATAATAAAAACCATAGCCACTAGAACGACTATAGTAAACAAAGAGACAATTACAAATGTTGGTGAGGGGCCAGGCACAGTGACTCACGCCTGTAATCCCAACACTTTGGGAGGCTGAAGCAGGCAGATCACCTGAAGTCAGGAGTTCGAGACCAACCCGGCCAACGTAGTGAAACCAAGTCTGTACTAAAAATACAAAAAAAAAAAAAAAAAAAAAAATTAGCCGGGAATGGTGGTGCACACCTGTAATCCCAGCTACTCGGGAGGAAAGAGAATCACTTGAACCCGGGAGATGGAGGCTAGAGTATGCTGAGATTGCACCACTGCACTCCAGCCTGGGCAACAGAGCAAGACTCTGTCTGAAAAACAAAACAAAACAAAAAACAAGAGTGGATGAGGATGTGGAGAAACTGGAGCCTTCTTCATATACTGCTGGTGGGAATGTAAAACAATACAGCCATTTTGGGAAACAACTGAAATGTTTCTCAAACTTTTTTTTTTTTTTTTTTTTTTTGAGACGGAGTCTCACTCTGTCTCCTAGGCAGGAGTGCAATGGTGCAATCTTGTCTCACTGCAACCTCCACCTCCGGGGTTCAAGCAGTTCTTCCGCCTCAGCCTCCTGAGTAGCTGGGACTACAGACGCCCACCACCACACCTGGCTAATTTTTTCGTTTTTAGTAGAGACGGGGTTTCACCATGTTGGCCAGGCTGGTCTTAAACTCCTGACCTCCGGTGATCCACCTGCCTCGGCCTCCCAAAGTGCTGGGATTACACGGGTGAGCCATCGCTCCTGGCCTGTTTCTCAAACTATTAAACCTAGATTTACCATAGGACTCAGCAATTGTACAACTAGATATTTACCAATAGAAATGACAATATGTTGTCATAAAAACTTGTACACAAATTTTCATTCTCAGAATTATTCACAATAGCCAAAAAGTGAAAACAATCCAAATATCTATTCAACTCGTGAATGGATCAATAAAATGTGATATGAAATTTTATTCAACATCATGTTCATACATGCTATAACATGGATGAACCTCAAAATCATTATGCTAAATAAAATAAGTCAGACACAAAAGACCACATATTATATGATTCCATTTAAACGAAATGTCTAGAAAAGGCAAATCTTTAGAGAAAGAAAGTCCATTAGTAATTGCCTGGGACTGGAGATGGGAACAGGGTTTGAATGAACATAGATGCAAAGGATTTATTTGGGGTGATGGAAATGTTCCAAATCTGGATTGTTGCGATGGTTGCACAACTCTGTAAACTCACTAAAAATCATGGAATTGTGTATTTAAAATTGGTGAATTTTATTTTATTTATGTTTTGAGACTCAGTCTCACTCTGTTGCCCAGGCTGGAGTGCAGTGGCGCGATCTCAGCTCACGACAACCTCCACTTCCCAGGTTCAAGCGATTCTCCTGCCTCAGCCTCCCAAGGAGCTGGGATTACACTCCCGCCCCACTTTGCCTGGATAATTTTTGTATTTTTAGTAGAGACAAGGTTTCACCATGTTGGCCAGGCTAGTCTCCAACTCCTGACCTTAAGTGATCCACTCACCTCGGCCTCCCAGAGTGCTGGGATTACAGGCATGAGCCACTCCGCTTGGCCTAAAATTGGTGAATTTTATAGTATGTAAATTTAATATAAATAAAGCTTTTTTTTAAAAAACAAAAAAGAGTATACTCATACTTGACTATGAATCCCACCTCTGCTACTTACTAGCTGTAGAATCTTGGGCATGTTATTCAACCTTTCTAGGACTGCTTTCTCACCTGTAAAATGGGAATAACAGGATCTACCTCATTGGATTTTGTGAGAATTAAATAAAGTTAATGCTTGTTTGGGTAGTGCCAATAATTGTTAACCATTTTTTAAATTAATAAACATTTTATTTCCTATGACTTTTCTGCTTCCAATAAATGTTTCTGACGATGAAGCATATAATTATTCTGCCTATTGACAACGGATTTTATTTTTATTATTATTATTATTATTATTATTATTTTTGTAGAGACGGAGTCTCGCTCTCTCCCCCAGGCTGGAGTGCAGTGGCGCGATCTCGGCTCACTGCAACCTCTACCTCCCGGGTTCAAGCAATTCTCCTGCCTTATCCTCCCGAGTAGCTGGGACTACAGTCACACACCGCCACGCCCGGCTGATTTCTTTTGTATTTTAGTAGAGACGGGGTTTCACCGTGTTGCCCAGGCTCGTCTCGAACTCCTGAGCTCAGGCAATCCGCCTGCCTCAGCCTCCCAAAGTGCCAGGATTACAGGCGTGAGCCACTGCACCCGGCTGGATTTTATTATTTATTATTCATTTTTATTTTTGAGACGGGGTCTCCTCTGTTGCCCAGGCTGGAGTGCAGTGGCCTCAACCACCTGGGCTCAAGCAATCCTTCCACCTCAGTCTCGCTAGTAGCTGGAACTGCAGGCGTGAGCCACTGTGCCCAGCTGATCTTTGTATTTTTTGTAGAGATGGGGGTCTCCCTATGTTGCATAGGCTGGTCTGGAACTCCTGGGCTCAAGTGATCCTCCAGCTTTGGCTTCCCAAATTGCTAGGATTACAGTCATGAGCCACCACGCCTGGCCTAGATTTTGTTTTTTTCTCTGAGACAGGGTCTCACTCTGTCACCCAGCCTGGAGTGCACTGGCGTGGTCTCGCCGGATTTTTTTTTTATATAGATAAAATTCACATGTCCTAAGATTCACTCGGTTAAACTGTACAATTCGCTGGTTTTTAGCATATTTACAAAGATGTGCAATCATTGCCACTGTATAATTCCCCAGCATTTTAATCACCTCAATAGGTTTTTGTAATTGGTTGGTATATTTAGAATAGGGCCGGGCGCGGTAGCTCATGCCTGTAATCCCAGCACTTTGGGAGGCCGAGGCGGGTGGATCACGAGGTCAGGAGATCGAGACCATCCTGGCTAATACAGTGAAACCCCATCTCTACTAAAAATACAAAAATTTAGCCGGGCATGGTGGCATGTGCCTGTAGTCCTAGCTACCTGGGAGGCTGAGACAGGAGAATCGCTTGAACCCTGGAGGCGGAGGTTGCAGTGAGCCGAGATGGCACCATTGCACTCCAGCCTGGGGGACAAAGCAAGATTCCGTTTCAAGGAAAAAAAAAAAAAGAATGTAAGATTAAGGCCGGGCACGGTGGTACACACCTATAACCCCAGCATTTTGCGAGGCTGAGGCAGGCAGATCACTTGAGGTCAGGAGTTCAAGACCAGCCTGGCCAACAAGGTGAAACCTTGTCTCTACTAAAAAAAAAAATTGGCTGGGCCTGGTGGCACACATCTGTAATCCCAGCTACTTGGGAGGCTGAGGCACGTGAATTGCTTGAACCCAGGAGGCAGAGGTTGCAGTGAGCTGAGATTGTGCCACTGCACTCCAGCCTGGGCAACAGAGCAAGACTCTGTCTCAAAAAAAAAAAAAAGAATGTAAGATTCCAGGGAATACCTCCAGTTTTCACCATCACTTAACTAATGCATGCATTTACTGAAACATAACTTCCTATTTTAGGTAAATTGTTGTACCTAAAATTTACGTGATATAAAGCACATGTTCATTTAAATTTTACTTAAGTATTCAATGAACACACAGATAACCTAAATTCTTTTTTTTTTTTTTTTTTTTTTTTTGAGACGGAGTCTCGCTCTGTTCCCCAGGCTGGAGTGCAGTGGTGCAATCTCAGCTCACTGCAACCTCTCCCTCCCAGGTTCAAGTGATTCTCCTGCTTCAGCCTCCTGAGTAGCTGGGATTACAGGCACGTGCCACCACGCCCAGGTAATTTTTGTATTTTTTAGTAGAGACGGGATTTTGCCATGTTGGCCAGCCTGGTCTCAAACTCCTGACCTCAAGTGATCGGCCAGCCTCAGCCTCCCAAAGTGCTGCGATTACAGCGTGAGCCACTGTACCCGGCCCAGAAAACATAAATTCTTATTTATTCACCTCTCCTTATATTTTTTTTCTGGTGTGAAATAGCTGTTTATAAAAAACAACCCCATTAAAAAGTGGGCAAAGAACATGAACAGACACTTCTCAAAAGAAGACATACATGCGGCCAACAAACATATGGAAAAAAGCTGCACATCACTGATCATTTGAGAAATGCAAATCAAAACCACAGTGAGATACCACCTCACACCAGTCGGAATGGTGATTATTAAAAAGTCAAAAAACAGCTGAGAGTGGTGGCTTATGCCTATAATCGCAGCACTTTGGGAGGCCAAGGCGGGGGCGGATCACGAGGTCAAGAGATGGAGACCATCCTGGCCAACATGGTGAAACCCCGTCTCTACTAAAAATACAAAAATTAGCTGGGCGTGGTGGCCCGTGCCTGTAGTCCCAGCTACTTGGGAGGCTGAGGCAGGAGAATCACTTGAACCCGGGAGGTGGAGGTTGCAGTGAGCCGAGATGGCGCCACTGCACTCCAGCCTGGTGACAGAGTGAGACTCAGTCACAAAAAAAAAAAAAGAAAAAGTCAAAAAACAACAGATGCTGGCGAGGTTGTGGAGAAAAAGGAACGCTCTTACACCATTCGTGGGGGTGTAAATTAGTTCAACCATTGTGGAAGACAGAGTGGCAATTCCTCAAAGCCCTAGAGGCCGACATACCATTAGACCAAGTAATCTCATTACCGGGTATATACCCTCCAAAATATAAATCATTATATTATAAAGATACACGCACACATATATTCACTGCAGCACTATTCACAATAGCAAAGACATGGAATCAACCCAAATGCCCATCAATGATAGACTGGATAAACAAAATGTGGTACATACACACCATGGAATACCATGCAGCCATAAAAAGGAACATCATCATATCCTTTGCAGGGACATGGATGGAGCCGAAAGCCATTATTCTCAGCAAAGTAACGCAGGAACAGAAAACCAAATACCGCATGTTACCACTTATAAGTGGGAGCTGAATGGTGAGAACACATGGACACATGCGGGGGAACAACACACACTGGGGGTTGTCTGACGGCTGGGGGTGGGAGGACAGGGAGCATCAGGAAGAACAGCTAATGGATGCTGGGCTTAATACCTAGGTGATGGGATGATCCGCGCAGCAAACCACCATGGCACACAGTTTACCTATGTAACAAACCTGCATATCCTGGGCATGCACCCCTGAACTTAAAAGTCGGGAAAAAAAAGAGGTAGCAATTATCACCTTAATGAATTCCTTTCTTCACTTCTCATATTGCGCCTCACTTTCCCTAATTTTCCTCGTTTTTTCATTTACAATATTTATTTCCTAAATAATCAACCTTGATGAGTACTTATGAGTGAGTGAGCTTGGCTTCTCAGTATTCGTCATTGTGGCTTTCATATTATCCTTTCACTTCTTACTATACTTGTGCATAATAGTTGTCTAATAAGTGTTTATGGAAATAAATTTATCGCAAACAAAAGAAATAGCACTTTATGATAAAATTTGTACAGAAATGCATGGCGATAAACAAAAAAAAAATCACTCAACTGCTTTTGTTTTTTTTTTTGAGACGGAGTCTCACTCTGTCCCAGGCTGGAGTGCAGTGGCGCGATCCCGGCTCACTGCAACCGCCGCCTCCCGGGTTCAAGCAATTCTCCTGCTTCAGCCTCCCGAGTAGCTGGGATTACAGGCGCTCGCCTCCACGCCTGGCTAATTTTTGTATTTTTAGTAGAGACGGGGTTTCACCATCTTGGCCAGGCTGGTCTTTAACTCCTGACTTCGTGATCCACCCGCCTTGGCCTCCCAAAGTGCTGCGATTACAGGCGTGAGTCCCAAGCCCGGCCTCAACTGCTTTTTAACACGATGAAAAGTGGTTTAAGAATGTCTCAAAAACCTTTACATTTGAAAATACCAATTGATCAGTAATTGGGGTTTTCTTGGGTCTGCTTCTTTAAAAAAAAAAAAATACAGGGAACTTCGGACCCTTTTTTTTTTTTGAGATGGAGGTTTGCTCTTGTTGCCCAGGCTGGAGTGCAATAGTGGGATCTTGGCTCACAGCAACCTCCGCCTCCCGGGTTCAAGTGATTCTCCTGCCTCAGCCTCTGGAGTAGCTGGGATTGCAGGTATGTGCCACCACGCCCAGCTAATTTTGTATTTTTGGTAGAGATGGGGTTTCTCCATGTTGGTCAGGCTGGTCTCAAACTCCCAACCTTAGGTGATCCACCCACCTGGGCCTCCCAAAGTGTTGCGATTACAGGCGTGAGCCACCGCGTCCGGCCTAAAATTGGTAAATTTTATAGTATGTAAATGTAATCTCAATAAAGCTGTTTTTATTTTACTTAATTATATTTTTTATGTTTTATTTTTTTGATACGGAGTCTCGCTCTCTCGCCCAGGCTGGAGTGCAGTGGCGTGATCTTGGTTCAGTGCAAGCTCTGCCTCCCGGGTTCAAGCAATTCTCTGCCTCAGCCTCCCAAGTAGCTGGGATTACAGGTGCCCGCCACCACGCCTGGCTAATTTTTGTATTTTTAGTAGAGACGGGGTTTCACCATTTTGGCCAGGCTGGTCTTTAACTCCTGACCTCGTGATCCACCCACCTTGGCCTCCCAAAGTGCTGCGATTACAAGCGTGAGTCACTGAGCCCAGCCTCAACTTCTTAACACGACGAAAAGTAGTTCAAGAATGTCTCAAAAATCTTTAAATTTGAAAATACCGATTGATCTGTAATCGGGGTTTTCTTGGATCTGCTTTAAAAAAAAATACAGCGAACTTGGGACGCTTTTTTTTTTTTTTTTGAGACGGAATTTCGCTCTTGTTGTCCAGGCTGGAGTGCAATGGCGGGATCTCGGCTCACGGCAACCTCCGCCTCCTGGGTTCAAGTGATTCTCCTGCCTCAGCCTCTGGAGTAGCTGGGATTGCAGGTATGTGCCACCACGCCCAGCTAATTTTGTATTTTTAGCAGAGATGGGGTTTCTCCATGTTGGTCAGGCTGGTCTCAAACTCCCAACCATAGGTGATCCGCCCGCCTGGGCCTCCTAAAGTGTTAGGATTACAGGCGTGAGCCACCGCGTCCAGCCTAAAATTGGTGAATTTTATAGTATGTAAATGTAATCTCAATAAAGCTGGCTTTATACACACACACACACACATATATATGTATGTACACACACATCTATACACATATATATGTGTATATATATATATTCATACAGAGTCTAGCTCTGTCGCCCAGGCTGGAGTGCAGTGGCGCGATTTCGGCTCACTGCCACCTCCCCCTCCTGGGTTCAAACAATCCTCTGCCTCAGCCTCCCGAGTAGCTGGGATTACAGGCGCTGGCCACCACGCCCGGCTAATTTGTGTATTTTTAGCAGAGACGGGGTTTCACCATCTTAGCCATGCTGGTCTTTAACTCCTGACCTAGTGATCTACCCGCCTCGGCCTCCCAAAGTGCTGCGATTACAGGTGTGAGTCACCTAGCCCGGCCTCAACTGCTTTTTAACATGACGAAAAGTGGTTTAAGAATATCTCAAAAATTTGAAAATACCGATTGATCAGTAATTTTGTTTTGTTTTGGTTTTTTTTTTTTTTTTTTGAGACGGAGTCTCACTCTGTTGCCCAGGCTGGAGTGCAGTGGCGCGATCTCGGCTCACTCCAAGCTCCGCCTCCCGGGTTCACGCCATTCTCCTGCTTCAGCCTCCCGAGTAGCTGGGACTACAGGCGCCTGCCACCACGCTCGGCTAATTTTTGGTATTTTTAGTAGAGATGGGGTTTCACCGTGTTAGCCACGACGGTCTCCATCTCCTGACCTCGTGATCCGCCCGCCTCGGCCTCCCAAAGTGCTGGGATTACAGGCGTGAGCCACCGCGCCCGCCCATCGGGGTTTTCTTGGATCTGCTTCTTTTAAAAAAATACAGCGAACTTTGGATGCTTTTTTTTTTTTCTTTGAGTTTCGCTCTTGTTGCCCAGGCTAGAGTGCAATGGCGGGATCTCGGCTCATGGCAACCTCCGGCTCCCGGGTTCAAGTGATTCTCCTGCCTCAGCTTCCCAAGTAGCTGGGATTACAGGCATGTGCCACCACACCCGGCTAATTTTGTATTTTTAGTAGAGAGAGGGTTTCTCCATGTCGGTCAGGCTGGTCTGGAACTCCCAACCTCAGGTGATCCGCCCGCCTGGGCCTCCGAAAGTGTTGGGATTACAGGCCTGAGCCACCACACCGGTTCTTTTTTTTTTTTTTGAGACGGAGTCTCGCTCTGTTGCCCAGGCTGGAGTGCAACGGCTCGATCTCGGCTCACTGCAACCTCTGCCTCCTGGGTTCAAGAAATTCTCCTGCCTCAACCTCCCGAGAAGCTGGGGTTACAGGCGTGCGCCTCACGCCCGGATAATTTCTTTAGTGTTTTAGTAGAGACGGGGTTTCAACATGTTGGTCAGGCTGGTCTCAAACTCTTGACCTCAGATGATCCACCCTCCTCAGCCTCCCAAAGTGCTGGGATTACATGAGTGAGCCACCGCGCCCAGCCTAAAATTGGTGAATTTTGTAATATGTAAATTTAATCTCAAAAAGCTTTATTTTTTTTTAATTATTTATTTATTTATTTTTTGAGATGGAATCTCGCTCTGTTGCCCAGGCTGGAGTGCAGTGGCGCGATCTCGGCTCACTGCAAGCTCCGCCTCCCAGGTTCACGCCATTCTCCTGCCTCAGCCTCCCGAGTAGCTGGGACTACAGGCGTGTGCTACCACATCCGGCTAATTTTTTGTATTTTTAGTAGAGATGGGGTTTCACTGTGTTAGCCAGAATGGTCTCGATCTCCTGACCTCGTGATCCACCTGCCTCAGCCTCCCAAAGTGCTGGGATTACAGGCGTGAGCCACCGTGCCCGGCTATTTTTTTTTTAAGAGTATACTCATACTTGACAATGAATCCCAGGTCTGCTGCTTACTAGCCGTAGAATCTTGGGCATGTTATTCAATCTTTCTTTTATTTTTATTTTTTTCCTTTGAGACAGAGTCTCGCTTTGTCACCCAGGCCGGAGTGCAGTGGTGGGATCCTGGCTCACTGCAACCTCTGCCTGCTTCCTGGGTTCAAGCGATTCTCCGCCTCAGCCTCCCGAGTAGCTGGGATTACAGGCACCCACCATCATGCCTGGCTAATTTTTTTTTTTTTTTTGTATTTTTTAGTAGAAACGGGGTTTCCCCATCTTGGCCAGGCTGTTATCGAACTCCTGATCTCAGGTGATCCGCCCTCCTCGGCCTCCCAAAGTGCTGGGAGTACAGGCGTGAGCCACTGTGCCAAGCCGTTATTCAATCTTTCTAGGACTGTTTTCTCACCTGTAAAATGGGAATAACAGTATCTACCTCATTGGATTTTGTGAGAATTAATGTTAATACTTGTTCGGCTGGTGCCAGTAATTGTTAACTATATTATTTTTATTAATGTTTTATTTCCTGTGACGTTTCTACTTCCAATAAATGTTTCTGACGATGAAGCATATTATTATTCTATTAACAATGGATTTTATGATTTATTATTCATTTTTATTTTTGAGACAGGGTCTCTTCTGTTGCCCAGGCTGGAGCGCAGTGGCTCGATCACAGCTCACTGCAGCCTCAACCACCTGGGCTCAAGCGATCCTTCTACCTCAGTCTCCCTAGTAGCTGGGACTACAGGCGTGAGCCACTGCGTTCAGCTAATTTTTGTATTTTTTGTAGAGATGGGGGTCTTCCTATGTTGAGCAGGCTGGTCTGGAACTCCTGGGCTCAAGCGATCCTCCGGCTTTGGTTTCCCAAATTGCTAGGATTACAGGCATGAGGCCACCATGCGTGGCCTGTATTTTTTTTTTCTCTGAGATAGGGTCTCACTCTGTCAGCCAGGCTGGAGTGCAGTGGCGCCATCTCGCTGGAGTTTTTTTTCTTTTTTTGAGACGGAGTCTCGCACTGTATCCCGGGCTGGAGTGCCATAGCGTGATCTGGGCTCACTGCATCCTCCACTTTCCGGGTTCATGAGATTCTCCTGCCTCAGCCTCCCGAGAAGCTGGGATTACTGGCGCACACTACCACGCCCGGGAAATTTTTTTGTATTTTTAGTAGACAGGTTTCACTATGTTGGCCAGGCGGGTCTCAAACTCCTAACCTCATGATCCACCTGCCTTGGCTTCCCAAAGTGCTGGGATTACAGGCGTGAGCCACCAAGCCCGGCCAGATTTTTTTATTAGATAAAGTTCACATGTCCTAAGATTCACCCCGTTAAACTGTACAATTCACTGGTTTTTAGCATATTTACAAAGATGTGCAATCATCACCACTATATAATACCCCAGCATTTTAATCACCTCAGTGTGTTTTTGTAATTGGCTGGTATAAATATTTAGAATGTAAGATTAAGGTGGGGCGTGGTGGCTCAGGCCTGTAATCCCAGCACTTTGGAAGGCCGAGGAAGGCAGATCACTTGAAGTCAGGAGTTTGAGACCAACCTGGCCAACAAGGTGAAACCTTGTCTCTAGTAAAAATACCAAAAAATTAGCTGGGCGTGGTGGCATACACTTGTAATCCCAGTTACTCGGCAGGCTGAGGCACGGGAATTGCTTGAACCCAGGAGGCGGAGGTTGCAGTGAGCTGAGATTGTACCACTGCACTCCAGCCTGAGCGAGAGAGCACGACTCTGTCTCAAAAAAAAGAAAAAAAAAAAGAATGTAAGATTAAAGTGAATACCTCCAGTTTTCACCATCACTTAACTAATGCATGCATTTATTGAAACATAACTTCCTATTTTAGCTAAATTATTGTACCAAAAATTTATGTGATATAAAACACGTATTCATATAAATTTTACTTAAGTATTCAATGAACACACAGATAACCTAAATTCTATTTTTTTTTTTTGAGACAGAGCCTGGCTCTGTTGCCCAGGCTAGAGTGCAATGTCTCAATCTCAGCTCACTACAACCTCCCCCTCCCAGGTTCAAGCAATTCTCCTGCCTCAGCCTCCCGAGTAGCTGGCATTACAGGTACGTGCCACCACGCCCAGGTAATTTTTCTATTTTTTAGGAGGGTTTTTGCCAGGTCAGGATTTTGGTCAGGCTGGTCTCGAACTCCTGACCTCAAGTGATCAGCCCACCTTGGCCTCCCAAAGTGCTGGGATTACAGACGTGAGCCACCGCACCCGGCCCAGAAAACCTAAATTCTTATTCACCTCTCCTTACATTTTTTTTCTGGTTTGAAATAGCTGTTTATAAAAAACAATTCCATTAAAAAGTGGGGAAAGAACATGAACAGACACTTCTCAAAAGAAGGCATACATGCGGCCAACAAACACGGAAAAAAGCTCAATATCACTGATAATTCGAGAAATGCAAATCAAAACCACATGAGATACCACCTCACACTAGTCAGAATGGTGATTATTAAAAAGTCAAAAAACAAAAGATGCTGGCGAGGTTGTGGAGAAAAAGGAACGCTCTTACATTATTTGTGGGGGTGTAAATTAGTTCAACCATTGTGGAAGACAGAGTGGCAATTCCTCAAAGCCCTAGAGGCCGAGATACCATTAGACCAAGCAATCTCATTACCGGATATATAGCCTCTAAAATATAAATCATTCTGTTATAAAGATACACGCACACATATGCTCACTGCAGCACTATTCGCAATATCAAAGACGTGGAATCAACCCAAATGCTCATCAATGATAGACTGGATAAACAAAATGTGGTACATACACACCATGGAATACCATGCAGCCATAAAAAGGAACAACATCATATCCTTTGCAGGGACATGGATGGAGCCGAAAGCCATTATTCTCAGCAAAGTAACGGAGGAACAGAAAACCAAATACCACATGTTACCACTTATAAGTGGGAGCTGAATGGTGAGAACACATGGACACATGCGGGGGAACAACACACACTGGGGGTTGTCTGACGGCTGGGGGTGGGAGGAGAGGGAGCATCAGGAAGAACAGCTAATGGATGCTGGGCTTAATACCTAGGTGATGGGATGATGCGCGCAGCAAACCACCATGGCACACAGTTTACCTATGTAACAAACCTGCATATCCTGCGCATGCACCCCTGAACTTAAAAGTCGGGGGAAAAAAAAGAGAGGTAGCATTTATCACCTTAATGAATTTCTTTCTTCACTTCTCATATTGCCCCTCATTTTCCCTAACTTCCCTCATTTTTTTCATTTATAATATATATATATATGTTTTGAGACGGAGTCTCGCTCTGTCAGCCAGGCTGTAGTGCAGTGGCGCGATCTCAGCTCACGGCAAGCTCTGCCTCCCGGGTTCACGCCATTCTCCTGCCTCAGCCTCCGGAGTAGCTGGGACTACAGGCGCCCGCCACCACAGCCGGCTAATTTTTTTTTTTTTTTTGTATTTTTAGTAGAGACGGGGGTTTCACCATATTGGCCAGGCTGGTCTCGAACTCCTGACCTCGTGATCCATCCGCCTCGGCCTCCCAAAGTGCTGGGATTACAGGCGTGAGCCACCGCGCCCAGCCTCATTAATAATATTTATTTCCTAAATAAGCTAACTTGATGACTACTTACAAGTATTCTAAAGTGAACTTGGCTTCTCAGTATTCGTCATTGTGCCTTTCATATTACCTTTTCACTTCTCTTTACTATACTTTTGCATGATAGCTGTCTAACAAGTTTTTATGGAAATAAATTTATTGCAAACAAAAAAAGGAAATAAATGTTTATGATAAAACATTATTTCTTGTATAGAAATGCAAGGAGAAAAATCACTCAACTGCTTTTCAACACGACGAAAAGTAGGTTAAGGTCTCAAAATTCTTTAAATTTTAAAATACCGATTTATCGGTAATCGAGGTTTTTTTGGATCTGCTTCTTTAAGAAAAAAAAAATACCAAAAAAACAAAAAAACAGCGAACTTCAGACGCTCTTACGACACCTAGCTATATTCACTGGGAACGCAGTCTAACGTCACCAAGGCCCACCTCCCGGGCCCTAGAAATCGCTCTCTGGGAACAAGCTAGGGACTTTGATTTTGCTAGCCCTGCCCCTCGGAGCCCTTCACCAAACTTCCGCGCGGGGGCGCCCGCCCCGCCTCCCGCCGGGGCTCAGCACGCGGCCTTCTCCCAGCCAAGAGCCCCGTCATAGGTGGGCGCCAACCCCGAGCCGATCTCGCCTTATTAAATTACAGAAATCGATATTCAAAAAAAAAAAAAGGGCGGGGAAGACACTCCCTCTTTTCTGTTCCCACACCCTAGCCGATTCCCAGGTTTCGGGAAACTCCACAGGAAACGGAAATGGTCTCTCCCAGGCCAGCGCGCGCGCCGGGTTGCATCACCCGCCTCGCATGGGCCGAGGGGTGGGGGGGGCGGGGGTTTGGTGGCTGCCCTTAGTATTGCCTGCACAAATATCTACCAGGTCTGCGACGAATAGCTCCAGCAACTTTGCGCCGTGTTTTCCACTAAGCCTACCGACAGGCACTGTGCAGATTCAAGCGGAGAGAAGTCCAAGCAGTGAGGCCGCTGCTGCACCGGCCATCCTGAGCCCCTAGTCGGCCTTCCCGCCTCCGCTTCCCCGCCCCGCACTAGGACCCCTGCAGACGATCAGGCGGCAGCTGGGGTGACTTCCTTCCTCTTTTGGCAACATGGCGGGCGGAGAAGCTGGAGTGACTCTAGGGCAGCCGCATCTTTCGCGTCAGGATCTCACCACCTTGGTGAGGTTTTGCTTGGGGAGGATGCAGAGTGAGCTCAGGAATGGAGATGACCGAGCCTCCCGGTGGCATTGGGACTAGTCAGTGTCGGGAGCATGGGTCAGGAGCCCGGGTCAGGAGGGAGACCTGGAACTTGGCGCCCTAAGCCATGCTCGCGCCGCCTGTACCCAGGCCAGTCCACGATCTGAGCGCAGGGGTGTACGGTCGTGGGACTTCTAGCTTCTGGAGGGTTCGGTTGGAAAGTCTTGATGTTGATTGTCATAGTTGCAGCCTCTGAACGTCTGGGACGGGGGTGTCCTGTCTGCATTACTTTTAGTGCTAATGTTCCCAAGATTGGGGGGACCTCTGACTTCCAGATATCCCCTAATAGTTGAGTGGAGGTGTAGTCTGTTGTGTAATGATGAAGGGCTCTTACAGCTTCCCAGCCATAGGAGTACAAAGTTACTGATAGGGGAAAGGAGCTTTAGAAGTAGTGGAAAGCTGTGCAGATGGTGGCAAGATGTAGATAGCAAAGGTAAAGTCAAAGGAAAAGTTCTCATTTCCTTCCTGCACTGTTTTACGTGCAGTGTTTTAAAATATATTTCATTGCAGGATGTTACCAAGTTGACGCCACTTTCACACGAAGTTATCAGCAGGCAAGCCACAATTAACATAGGTAAGAGTAACTTAAGAGACCTAACCTTGATCTCCAAGAGTTAATTTTAACCTCACTTTTTGTGTGATTACTTGAATAGTATGAGGATTCAGATATTCAAGAAATAGATATTGAGTCCTTGTGAATAAAGCATCTGCTAGATTTGCGGTGCGGGGGGAGCACAAAGAATGCTGCCCATGTCTAGCTTACAGACTTGGTAAGAAGAAAAAATGGAGACATAAGAAAAGTTTAATAGCATAAGGCGGTATGTAGTCATACATAGCAGAAGTTTAAGAAAGTGGTGAAAAATGTGGCTGTACTTGCCACACAGGATTATTTCAAGGGCAGAATTTATGAAAGTTTTATTTGATGTACAAGCTGTGATTAAGTAGAGGGTTTTTTTTTCTTAATTGGCACCTAGAACTTTAGAGGAGAAGTTACGTTGACTGAGTGTAAATTTTGGACATTTTGAGTTTGTACAAGCAGCACAGTTTGTGCAAAAGTAAGTTAAAAAGTACAGAAGTAAGTTAAAAAGTAAGACTAGTTTTTAACCTAGTTAAAAAGTAAGACTCCACCATGAGGCTATTAAAGTTACAGTATTACAGTCTGGAGCTTTAATTTATTAATGCAAACAAAGCCCAAATAAGCCTACAGGCCTTGAACTACTGCCCCTGCGTTAAAAATTTTGGTTGAGGTGACCTTGGAGCATAACCTAACCTCCGAACAACCTATGCTAAGACTATACCAGTTAAAGCGAATTACTGTGCATATATTGATCCAATAATTTGATCAACGGAACATGTTGCAGTTAAACTTAGGTTGTTTCCTTGTTTGTTCACAGATCCCTTTTTGTTGTGTCAGGGCCCATCATACCTGTTTACTTTAATCTGGAAATGCTGGAAGTTTCCTTAATATATAAAGTTCTGGCCGGGTGCAGTGGCTTATGCTTGTAATCCCAGCCCTTTGGGAGGCCAAGGCAGGTGGATTGCTTGAGCCCAGGAGTTGGAGACCCGCCTGGGCAACGTGGCCAAACCCCACCTCTACAAAAAATACAAAAAATTAGCTGTGCGTGGTGGTGCATGCCTGCAGTCCCAGGTACTAAGGAGGCCGAGGTGGGAGGATTGCTCGAGCCCAGGTGGTTGAGGTTGCAGTGAGCTGTGATCAGGGCATTGCATTCCAGCGTGGGCAGCAGCAGGAGACCGTCTGTCCCAGAGTATATTTTTTAAGTAAAGCTGTTAGTTACATGGAAGTTTCTCTTAAGTCCTATATGAGAACACATTTCTAGTAGGAAGGGGTATGGAGGAGGAAAAATTGAAGTCACTGTTGGTTTTATGTTGATATTTACAGCAAGTTATGGCTTTGGCTTTATTTTATTTATTTATTTATTTATTTATTTGCGACGCAGTCTCATTCTCTTGCCAGGCTGGAGTGCAGCTCGGCTCACTGCAGCCTCCACCTCCTGGGTTCAAGTGATTCTTCTGCCTCAAGTGGTTCTTCTGCCTCAAGTGATTCTTCTGCCTCAGCCTCCCTAGTAGCTGGGACTACAGGCATGCGCCACCACGCCCAGCTAATTTTTGTATTTTTAGTAGAGATGGGGTTTCACCATGTTGGCCAGGATGGTCTCGCTCTCTTGATCTTGTGATCCACCCACCTTGGCCTCCCAAAGTGCTGGGATTACTGGCGTGAGCCACCGTGTCCAGCTGGCTTTGGGCTTTCTACTCTTAACACTATTTGAAAAAATATTTGGTATGTAATTAAATACACATGAATTAATTGTTTGAACTTTGTCCGTAGGTACAATTGGTCATGTAGCTCATGGGAAATCCACAGTCGTCAAAGCTATTTCTGGAGTTCATACTGTCAGGTTCAAAAATGAACTAGAAAGAAATATTACAATCAAGCTTGGATATGCTAATGCTAAGGTAAGCTGTGTACTGTGGAACGAGAAACTGACTTGAATTGTTGTGCAGATAACAAATCAAAGTCTTTTTTTATTGAAATTTTAGATTTATAAGCTTGATGACCCAAGTTGCCCTCGGCCAGAATGTTATAGATCTTGTGGGAGCAGTACACCTGATGAGTTTCCTACAGACATTCCAGGGACCAAAGGGAACTTCAAATTAGTCAGGTGACCTCTCTTTTGCTAAAAACACTACACTTTGTATTTTATTGTCTTCTGTTTTGTGCTTTTTGAAATATTGAGGTATTAAACAATGAACCTAATTGCTAATTGGTTTTGTTGTTTTTCCATTGTTTTATGTTTTTACGGCAAATCTGAAAAGTCAAGCATCTCAACCTAAGTTAAAATACTTACATGCAATTTCTCCAAACTAAAAGTATCACTTAAACAAAATAGAAAAACAACTCATTGGATTAAAGGGATTCTTTTTCTAGGCTTCCTGAATTTCTTTTAAACAGTGCTGTTTCTGTATGTTAAATAGAAGAGAACAGAGCCATTTCTAATTACTTCTCTAAAACACTTGAACTTGTTCCCCATCTATTTTCTGAATATGATTGCATACCTGTTTTTTTATCAGGATACTGACATCTGTCTAGTGATGTTTATGGGGATTGGAGATGCCCTACAAGGAATGTTTAGATTGGGGCAGGGCTGGGACCAGGGAGAGACAAGTGAGGCCTTCACCTCAAGCCCAAAATGTAAGTGGGCCTGGCGGTGGCAGGTATGCCAGAAAACTCAGTAATTAGAATACATATTTTAATGCAGTATTTTTTTGAAATTCAAAAAATGTGATAAACAGAAATCAGAATTTTAAATAAAGGCAGACTCAGTATTACTGAATTTTTTTCCCCTTTTGCTTTGGCTCAGCATGGCATTGTATTTTGTTTATGATTGATTTTTTGTATTAATTTTGACTTTTTAAAAATACTGAATGCATATATTTTTCTTTCTTTTTCTTTTCTTTCTTTTTTTTTTTTTGAGACAGTCTCTGTTGCCCAGGTTGGAATGCAGTGGCGCGATCTTGGCTCACTGCAACTTCCACTTTCTGGGTTCAAGCAATTCTCCTGCCTCAGCCTCCTGAGTAGCTGGGATTACAGGTGTGAGCCCCCATGCCCAGCTGGTTTCTGTTTTTATTTATTTATTTATTTATTTATTTATTTTTGAGACGGAGTCTTGCTGTGTTGCCAGGCTGGAGTGCAGTGGTAGAGACGGGGTTTTACCATGTTGGCCGGGATGATCTCGATCTCTTGACCTTGTGATCCGTCCGCCTCGGCCTCCCAAAGTGTTGGGATTACAGGCGTGAGCCACTGTGCCCGGCCTAGTTTTTATATTTTTAGTAGAGGCGGGCTTTTGCCATGTTGTACAGGCTGGTCTCGAACTCCTGGCCTCAAGTGATCTGCCCGCCTCAGCCTCCCAAAGTGCTGGGATTACAGGCATGAGCCTCCATGCCCAGCCATTTTCCTTGATTACTGAGTTTTTTGGCAGTCTCTTAAATTTTGCACTTGTCTCACTGTAGTCCTCGCCCTTAATAGGGGATCAGCAAACTTTTTCCACAAAGGGCTAGGTAGTAAATATTTTCAGCTTTGCAAGCCATAGAGTTTCTGTTGCTTCTGTTCTTCTATTACAGAAGCAAATATAGACAATACGTGTGTAAATAGGTATGGTGGTGGGCCAGATTTGGCCTAAGGGCTGACCTCTGTTTTAGATCATGACAGTGTGAGCATACGATTAAAAAAACCAATTGTGACTCTGAATGAATACCATAGTTTTGTTAAAAGTGCGGCCATCTCTGTTTCAAATGGGCAATTCTAGTTTTTCAAGGTGCTAGAGGTATTTTTGGAAAATTGTTTTTTTTTTTCCTTTTTTTTTTTGAGACGGAGTTTCACTCTTGTTGCCCAGGCTGGAGTGCAATGGTGCTATCTTGGCGCATTGCAACCTCCACCTCCTGGGTTCAAACAATTCTCCTGCCTCAGCCTCCCAAGTAGCTGGGATTACAGGCATGCACCAGCTACATGCAGTTAATTTTGTATTTTTATTAGAGACTGGGTTTCACCACGTTGGTCAGGCTGGTCTCAAACTCCTGACCTCAGGTGATCCACCTGCCTCGGCCTCCCAAAGTGCTGGGATTACAGGTGTGAGCCATTGCGCCCAGCCAGAAAATTGTTTTTTCAAATTCTCATTCTGTTAACGTGGTTTTTATAAGTCATTTTTCAAATCAATGACATTCTCAGTATATACTCTCCACCATTATTCTATACCATATTCATTTTCATTGGATTTTGGAGTTTATCTTCCATTCTGCACATAACTAATTTGCTTTGTAATCTGCAGTGGTTTTCATCAGCTGGTGAACTTATTTCCAAGTTCTAGAAACGCCAAGCCCTGTAACCATTTTATAGCAATAAGATTATTTCCTAAGTTGATTTAACTTTAAAAAATCTAAAACTAGCATGTTTAAGTAGTGATTGATGTTAAGACTGATTGTTATTTCTCAATCGTTAGACATGTTTCCTTTGTTGACTGTCCTGGCCACGATATTTTGATGGCTACTATGCTGAACGGTGCAGCAGTGATGGATGCAGCTCTTCTGTTGATAGGTAAATACCTCACAATTGGTTTGGACAAATCAATGTGGAACAAATCCAAGATGAAATATTTAAAGGGGAACTAAGGCCTTTAAGGACCATATCTATTACCTAAGGGTGACATGAATGGGAACTAACATGCCATCCAGGATGACTTTCCTACCTATCAGCTATCACAAAATACTCAAAAAGATAGACTTGGGGCTGATAGCTTGTGAGAATTCTTGTGGTAGCATTTGAGAAAAAGAAAAAAAGTCAATAGTTCATTTTTCTCATTTAAATCACACGAGGTGATTTATTTAGTTTTAAATGTATGTATAAAACTATTTGTGTTATGGTTTGTGTGTGTGTGTATATCTGAACTGTCTGCTGTGGAAGTATTTAAGAACAAATACCATTCATAATACGTGCTGAAGTCTAGGAATAAGTGGAGTTTTGAAGGGTAGCGTATGCTTTGTTTCTTATGTTAGCTGTTGAGAGATTTCATTACTATGGGGTAAAATTTTTTAAAAGCTCCTGGTGCGGTGGCTCACACCTGTAATCCCAGCACTTTGGGAGGCTGAGGTCGGCGGATCACCTGAGGTCAGGAGTTTGAGACCAGCCTGACCAACATGGAGAAACCCCCTCTCTACTAAAAATACAAAATTAGCCGGGCGTGGTGGCGCATGCTTGTAATCCCATCTACTCAGGAGAATCTCTTGAACCCAGGAGGCAGAGGTTGCGGTGAGCCAAGATTGCGCCATTGCACTCCAGTCTGGGCAACAAGAGTGAAACTACATCTCAAAAAAAAAAAAAAACAAAAAAAGTGACTAGGCATGGTGGCTCATGCCTGTAATCCCAGCACTTCGGGAGGCCAAGCAGGCGGATCACTTGAGGTCAGGACTTCAAGACCAGCCTGGCCAACAGGGCGAAACCCTGTCTCTACTAAAAACTACAAAAAATTAGCCAGGCTTGGTGGCGCATGCCTGTAATCTCAGCTACTTGGGAGGCTGAGGCACAAGAATCGCTTGAACCTGGGAGGCAGATGTTGCAGTGAGCCGAGATCGAGCCATTGCACGCCAGCCTGGGCAACAGAAGGAGACTCAGTCTTAAAAAAAAAAAAAAAACAACAAAAAACTGGGTGCGGTGGCTCACACCTGTAATCCCTGCACTTTGGGAGGCCAAGGCAGGTGGATTACTTGAGGTGTCAGGAGTTTGAGACCAGTCTGGCCAACATGGTGAAACCCTGCCTCTATTAAAAATACGAAAATTAGCCGGGTGTGGTGGGGCACACCTGTAATCACAGCTACTCAGGAGGCTGAGGCAGGAGAATCGCTTGAACCTGGGAGGCGGAGGTTGCAGTGAGCTGAGGTGACGCCACTGCACTCCACCTGGGTGACAGAGACAGAGTGAGACTCAGTCTCAAAAAAAAAATTTTTTTTAGTTTTAAAGCATGCCATGTTGGTACAGTCAGGACACTTGAACATCATGACTTGAGGAGGTTGATCATTAGAGTGCTCAACAAAACATGCCTATTTCTTTATAATACGCTGTTGGTTTTCTTCACATTAGCATTCTTCCCTTCCTCGGTTGAAGAGTAGCCTCTGATATTAGTAAAAATTCATAGACAGTATTAAGTGCCTTTCCCTTTTAATTACTCTCTACTTCTCAGGAGTTCGGCTGGGCCAGAACATTTCTAAGACTGGAGAGAGTTAGAGGGCTATACCTCATACCTGAGCAAAAGCTGAGTGCAGACTCTGAGAAAAGCCAAACTTGCTGATTTTAAGCTTCTTGCTTAGGACCAGGATTGGGAGCCACACAATTGGGAGGTTCCAGTGAATGCAGGCAACAGAGGATGAAGCAGGGCCAAAAGGTGGATAGCTGGCAATAATATCTTCCTTGATTAGGGTTAGAACATTCAGAAGTCTCCTTTAGTAGATGCCAACTTTTTTTGGGGGAGGGAGTGGGTGGCAAAAGAGACTCATAAAATGTACATTTTATGTATTTAAAGTGTACAATTTAGTGGCATTAAGCACATTGACAATTTTCTACAACATAGTGGTTGTCGTTTCACCACTATCTAGTTCCAAAACTTTTGTATCAGAACTTTTGTATCACCGCAAAAGGAAACCCCATGCCCATGAAGCGTCAGTCCACCTGTTTTCTTCCCCCAGCCCCTCGCAACCAATAATCTGCTTTGTCTCTTTATGGATTTGCCTGCCTATTCTGGATATTTCCAGCTATTCTTATAAGCATCTTTTTTATTCTTCATCAACTAGCTGGTAATGAATCTTGCCCTCAGCCTCAGACATCTGAACACCTGGCTGCTATAGAGATCATGAAACTGAAGCATATTTTGATTCTACAAAATAAAATTGATTTGGTAAAAGAAAGTCAGGCTAAAGAACAATACGAGCAGATCCTTGCATTTGTCCAAGGTAAGAAGCCATAATATGTAATAAATCTATGAATCACTTTGAGAGGCATTTACTCTGGATACCAGATGTTAAATTAACTTTTAATATATTATCTAAAACAAGGTAAACTTATGAGTCTTAAGCCTTATTGCCCTACCTATTGCTTGTTAGCAACCTGATATAACTAATGAAATCTGTGATTCTGAATTTAATATACTAAAGTATATTTTTACTGGCAGCAAGGTAGAACTGGGGTTGTTTTCTGGAAACTTTATCAATCAGATTAAAAAAAAATCTCAGTGATAGTAAAATGAATAAAATAATTTTTAAAAACCTTGTCTTACAGTATTTGTTACTGAACAGCTTTCAGATTTGGAAGTGACAGTGATTATTTAATCTCTAGAGTGTCGGCCGGGCACTGTGGCTCACGCCTGTAATCCCAGCACTTTGGGAGGCCGAGGCAGGTGGATCATCTGAGGTCGGGAGTTTGAGACCAGCCTGACCAACATGGACAAACCCCGTCTCTAATAAAAATACAAAATTAGCAGGGTGTGGTGGCACATGCCTGTAATCCCAGCTACTTGGGAGGCTGAGGCAGGAGAATCGCTTGAACTTGGGGGCGGAGGTTGCGGTGAGCCGAGATCACGCCATTGCACTCCAGCCTGGGCAACAAGAGCGAAACTTCGTCTCAAATAAATAAATAATAAATCTCTAGAGTGTCCCTTCTGTAATAGCATAATGTTTTTCATTTCAGAGGAGACGTGAATATATCTTATTGTTGACATTTCCTCTCTCAGTCTTGTTTTTCTTGTTAGGTTAATTTCTTATGAACTCAGTTCTGTCATCATGAAAAGTAATAAGTGATTTTGATTAAAGTCTAATTGTGTTTGGTCTATTTCTTTGACTAGCTTGTTTGACATATAATTAATACGTAGCAAATATATATGGTTGGGCGTGGTAGCTCACACTTGTAATACCAAGACTTTAGGAGGCCGAGGGGGTGGATCACTTGAATCCAGGGGTTCAAGACCAACCTGGGTCACGTGGTAAAACTCTGTCAATACAAAAAATTAGCTGGGCTTGGTGGCACACACCTGTGGTCCCAGCTATTATGTAGGGGGCTGAAGTGGGAGGATCACTTGAGCCTGGGAAGTGGAGGTTGCAGCAAGCCGTGATTATGCCACTACAGTCTAGCCTGGGTGACAAAGCGAGACCCTATCTCAAAAAAAAAAAATTAAATTAAAAGTATATGTGCCAGCAGTCTTTGATTAGCAGAGTCTGTAATTTTATCTTGACATTTATTGGGAGATTAATTACATGTTGTTAGAAATCTTTTCAACTAGTAGAGTGCTCTTTCACAGGAATGTTAGTATTTTATTTATTTAAATAAGTTTATAATTGTACTAATATTAAGTATGTCTACTAATGTAACAAATTTTCCCTTACAGGGATTAGTATTCATTTTCTGGAGTAAAAACAAACAGAATATTGCCATCTTTCTAAACAGAATTATCCACTTTCCACTTGTTGCTGACATTTATATGGGGTTTAGGCATCTATTTTATTATAGTAATCTTAATTGTTTTATGTAACAGATACATAGAATAAATTTTACAAAACTGAATAATTTTGATCTTTCTGAATTTTGTCATATAGGTACAGTAGCAGAGGGAGCTCCCATTATTCCAATTTCGGCTCAGCTGAAATACAATATTGAAGTTGTTTGTGAGTACATAGTAAAGAAAATTCCAGTACCCCCAAGAGACTTTACTTCAGAGCCCCGGCTTATTGGTAAGTGATAGGATTTGCCTTTAACTCTTAATCTGATCTTTTCCACATTGGTGATTCCTCTTCAAGGATGTTTATTAATATTTCTTCTTTCTGCAGAGGTGATAATTCATACAGTTTTTTTGAAATCAATTCTGAGATTGTATTGGCAGTGCTAGATTGTATTACTGAATGAGGGACAGAGTCCTGAACACAATAAGAACTGTTAACCTAAGCCGGGTGCAGTGGCTCACGCCTATAATCCCAATACTTTGGGGGGCCGAGGTGGGTGGATCACCTGAGTTCAGGAGTTTGAGACCAGCCTGACCAACGTGGTGAAACCCTGTCTGTACTAAACATATAAAAAATTAACTGGGCATGGTGGCAGGTGCCTGTAATCCCAGCTACTCGGGAAGCTGAGGCAGGAGAATGGTGTGAACCCGGGAAGCAGAGGTTGCAATGAGCTGAGATCGTGCCATTGTACTCCAGCCTGGGCAACAAGAGTGAAACTGCGTCTCAAAAAAAACCAAAAACAACTGTTACCCTTTCTGTGCTCAATATATGGTACATGATCAAGATGGAGTAATACAGTATTCTCTGTGGAATCATAATGTTTTAGGGTGTTAGAACTTCCTGACTAAAACATTTACAGATGATTTTGTTGTTCAATTAACGAAGAACTGATAACTGGTATAATTTGATCACCTAGGCTTGTGGTTCCTACACGGGGTTGTAGTAGCCTTCTCGAAACAGACATTTGAGCTCCTCTGGCCTTCATCCGGGCTCCTGGTGTTTAGTAGGAAATATTCTCCGAAGTGCCGGTCATGTAGTCCTAGTGTTTTATAGTTATAAAGCTGAATTGTTCTTACAGGAGTTATAGAGGTATATAAAGAAAATGTCCATAATCTCTCTGTCTTCAAGTTCTAGTTCTTAAGCCCTAAAGTCAGCAAAGTTAACATTTGGTGTCCATTATTCCCACACTTTTCTCTTTGTTCATATCATCATGTATAAACATATACACAGGCTGGGCATGGTGGCTTTCACCTGTAATCCCAGCACTTTGGGAGGCTGACGCTGAGGTGGGAGGATTGCTTGAGGCTAGGAGTTCAGGACCATCCTGGGCATCAAAGAAAGACCCCATTTCTACAAAAAATAAAATATTACAGCTGGGTGCAGTGGTGTGTACCTGTAGTCTGAGCTACTCGGTAGGCTGAGGCAGGAAGATTGAGCCCAGGAATTTGAGGCTGCAATGAGCTATGATTGTGCCACTGCACTCCAGCTTCTATGATAGAGGGAAAAAAAATCCATATACAGACATTGATTATTTTATTTTTCTTTATGGAAGTGGGATTATATTATGCATGTAATTTTTATAACTTTTCTTAACAGTATATGAGGGTCATCCCTCCAGATCATTACATATAGCTCTAACATTATTAATAGCTGCATGATGCTCTATAATACTGGTATACCATATACGCCACTTGTTAATAAACTTAAGTTACTTTCATTTTTTCCATCATAAGTAAGACTGCATAATCATTGGAATAATAATAGATTTTGTTAAAAAGGCACCCCTTTGGTATAAATCTCAAATGGCCACTATTTTAGAAACATTAACATGGAAAATAATATTTCTTCTAAAGTTAAAATTAACAGAACTGACTTTAATTTGTTTTATTTTAGTTATTAGATCTTTTGATGTCAACAAACCTGGCTGTGAAGTTGATGACCTTAAGGGAGGTGTAGCTGGTGGTAGTATCCTAAAAGGAGTATTAAAGGTAAAATGGGTTTTGGTTGTTGTGATTTTGGGGGTTTTTTTGTTGTTGTTTGTTTGTTTTATCCTTGTCTTAATCAGGAAAAAAAGTGTGGACAATCCAAATTGAAAAATAAAATTTTTTCCATGGTTTCTGGTATTTGATGTAGAGTTCTCTTTTTTAATATTCTTTTTTTCTCTCTTCAAACTTCACTCCTCCTACCATTCTAGACCTCTGAATCCACAATCTACCTTCATGAGATCCACCTTTTTAGCTCCCACATATACAGATGAGTGAGAATGTGTGATATTTGTCTTTTTGTGCCTGGCTTATTTTACTTAACAAAATGGCCTCCAATTCTAGATGTGCTGCTGCAAATGGCAGAATTTTTTTTTTATGGCTGCATAATACTCCATTGTATATATATGCTGCCATTGCTTTTCTTTTCTTTTCTTTTTTTTTTTGAGGCGGAGTCTTGCTGTTCCCAAGCTGGAGCGATCTTGGCTCACTGCAACCTTCACCTCCCGGGTTCAAGCGATTCTCCCTGCCCCAACCTCCCAAGTAGCTGGAACTACAGGCGCCCGCTACCATGCCCAGCTAATTTTTGTATTTTTAGTAAAGACAGGGTTTCACCATGTTGCCCAGGCTGGTCTTGAACTCCTTACCTCAAGTGATCCACCTGCCTCGGCCTCCCAAAGTGTTGGGATTACAGGTGTGAGCCACTTGCCCGGCGTATATACTGCATTTTCTTTATCCATTCATCTGTTCATGGGCACTTAGGTTGATTCCATATTTGGCTATTGTGAACTGTGCTGCAATAAACATGGGAGTGCAGATACCTCTTTGATATATTGCTTCCCTTTCTGTTGAATGTATACCCACTAGTGAAATTGATGGATCATATGGTAGCTCTATTTTCAGGTTTTCGAGGAACCTCCATACTGTTCTCCATGGTAGCTATACTAATTTACATGCTCTGATAATAGTTTTTTTTTGTTTTGTTTTTTGAGTGCAGTGGCATGATCTTGACTCACTGCAACCTCCACCTCCTGGGTTCAGGTGATGATTCTCCTGCCACACAGCCTCTCGACTTGCTGGGACTACAGGCACTCACAACCTCGCCCGGCTAATTTTTTTGGTAGAGACGGGGTTTCGCCATATTGGCCAGGCTGGTCTCTTAACTCCTGACCTCAGGTGATCTGCCTGCCTCAGCCTCCCAAAGTGCTGGGATTACAGGCATAAGCCACCACGCCCAGCTATATTTCTTTGTTTTCTGTTATGTCTTTTGAATGTGTCTGACTTGAAAATTTATAGACTTGTAAGTATGGAGCACATTTGATGTGGTAATAGACTTGTGTGGTGGGTAGTTAACAACAGTTGGATGGTTCTGGTTTTGACAGTCTCGTTCACATCTTTTTTTTTTTTTTAAAGAATAATGATCTTTGAAATACAGGAATGATTGCCTTTTCAGTTTTATGGTCTTCCTGTTGGAACTTTATTATTATTTTATTTTATTTTATTTTTGAGACAGAGTCTCTCTCTGTCACCCAGGCTGGAGTGCAGTGGTGCGATCTCGGTTCACTGCAACCTCTGCCTCCCACGTTCTAGCAATTCTGCTGCAGCCTCCTGAGTAGCAGGGATTACAGGCGCGTGCCACCACACCTGGCTAATTTTTGTGTTTTTAGTAGAGACGGGGTTTCGCTATGTTGGCTGGGCTGGTCTCGAACTCCTGACCTCAGGTGATCCACCCGCCTCGGCCTCCCAAAATGCTAGAGTTACACACGTGAGCCACTGCACCCAGTCGCTGTTGGAACTTTTGATAGGTAAATGATAATTTTGTGTAACACAGTAATTCTAATTACTAATTATATGTTTACAGGTGGGCCAGGAGATAGAAGTAAGACCTGGTATTGTTTCCAAAGATAGTGAAGGAAAACTCATGTGTAAACCAATCTTTTCCAAAATTGTATCACTTTTTGCGGAGCATAATGATCTGCAATATGCTGCTCCAGGCGGTCTTATTGGTAAGGATTTTTTTCTCATCTCTTTTAATTTGTGGCGATTTGTGGTACTTTTCATGGGGGATGGATTACCAAAAGGGACATATTACAGATTTTTAATTGGGTATTTTAATAATAGAGTGGGGTGGGAACAATCATGTGGTTAAGCTCTTGTTTTAGGTTATAAGATGGTTTCATGGGTTTGTAAAAATTATTTTTAAACACAAAGGATACATTTTGGTCAAATACAGAGTAACTCCTTTTTAGCAATATAAAAAAATAAATTTGATGACTTATCATGTAAGATATTTACCTACACTTATGTTTTTGTTAACACGATTTTTGTGCTAGATAATGGTTGCCTTTTTTTTTTTTTTTTTTTTTTTGGGAGATGGAGTCTCGCTTGCTGTGTCCTCCAGGCTGGAGTGCAGTGGTGCAATCTTGGCTCACTGCAACCTCCGCCTCCCAGGTTCAAGAGCAATTCTTCTGCCTCAGCCTCCCGAGTAGCTGGGACTACAGGCACATGCCACCAGGCCCAGCTAAGATTTTTGTATTTTAGTAGAGACGGGGTTTCACCGTGTTGCCCAGGCTGGTCTCGAACTCCTGAGCTCAGGCAGTTCCCTGCCTCGGCCTTTCAAAGTGCTAGGATTACAGGCATGAACCACCGTGCCCGGCCATGGTTCTTTTTATGTATATTTTGCAAATGGAAAATTACCTACAAATGTCAGTTGAATGATGTCAGGTCATATTTCCAATGAGGTAGAAATAAAAGAAAATAAATTTCTTTGTGTAGCAATTACTGAAGTGATTTAAAAACTTTTCTAGTCCCTTACAACTTAGTGTATTACTCAATACCCAGAAAAATGAAAGATTCAGTGAGAATTAGAAGGGTGTTGTACCTTTAGATTAAAGAAGAAAATGTTTGGTAAAGAAACAGTTAATTCTTCACCAAATAAGTTGTGTCTCTGGTTGAAAATTTTAAAAAGGAAATAAAAGAAAACAAAAAAATGAAAAAGAGTTTACCAGGTTGGCTGGGCACAGTGTCTCATGCCTGTGATCCCAGCAATTTGGGAGGCTGAGGTGGGTGGATCGCTTGAGCTCAGGAGTTTGAGACCAGCCTGGGCAATGTGGTAAAACCCTGTCTCTACTAAAAATACAAAAGTAAGCTGGGTGTGGTGGCCCACGCCTGCAATCCCGGCTACTCGGGAGGCTGAGGCATGAGAATCGCTTGAACCCAGGAGGCAGAGGGTGAGCCGAGTTCACACCAGTGCACTCCAGCCTGGGTGACAGAGTAACACTCTGTCTCAAAAAAAAACAAGAAGAAAAGAAAAAATGAATTTACCAGGTTGGGTATGGTGGCTCATGCTCATAATTCCAGTGCTTTGGGAAGCGGAGGTGGGAAGATTGCTTGAGACCAGGAGTTTGAGACCAGCCTAGGAAACCGTGAGATGCCATTTCTCCAATAAAATAGTAAAATTAGCTGGGTTTGGTGGTGTGTGCCTGTGGTTCCATCTATCATTTTATCCTTTGTATGCATGTGTGTGGTAAACAAGGGAAATCTGGAAACTTTTTAAAAATTTAACTTAAGGAACTTTTTAAATTTTTTTTTTTTTTTGAGGCAGAGTCTCATTCTGCCACCCAGGCTGGAGTGCAGTAGTGTTATCTCGGCTAGCTGCATTTTAAGAAAATGTTTTCTTAAAACATTTTCATCATGCTGTGTTCAGTTAATTCTCCTGCCTCAGCCTCCCGAGTAGCTGGAACTATAGGCACATACCACCACAGCCAGCTAGTTTTTGTATTTTTAGTAGAGACCGGGTTTCGCCATGTTGGCCAGGCTGGTCTCGAACTTCTGGTCTTAAGTGATCTGCCCTCCTTGGCCTCCGAAAATACTGGGATTACAGGCGTGAGCCACTGTACTTGGCCTAAGGAACTCTTTAAACATAGGAGAGAATACTGTAATGATAACCCCCATAGAGTCATCACTCAGCTTCAGCAATTATTAATGTTTTACCAGTCTTGGCTGGGCGTGGTGGCTCATGTCTGTATTCCCAGCACTTCGGGAGGCCGAGGTGGACGGATCACCTGAGGTCAGGAGTTCGAAAAACCCTGTCTCTACTAAAAATACAAAAAAAAAAAAAAAAAATTTAGTCAGGTGTGGTGGCACATGCCTGTAATCCTAGGTCACAGTGAGCTGAGATCACACCACTGCACTCCAGCCTGGGCGACAGAGAGAGACTGTGTCTCAACAACAGCAGCAAAAAAAAGTTTTCCCAATCAATCTTGCTCCATCTATATATCTTCTTTCCCCTACTCCCCTCAAGACACAGCTAGAATATTTTGAAGTAGATCCCAGGAATCATATGTAGTGTTTTTTTTTTTTTTTTTTTTTATGAGAGTCTCACTCTGTCGCCCAGTCTGGAGTGCAGTGGCACGATCTCGGCTCACTGCAACCTCTGCCTCCCAGGTTCAAGTGATTCTCCTCCCAGGTTCAAGTGATTCTCCTGCGTTAGCCTCTCGAGTAGCTGGGATTACAGGTGTCTGCCACCACGCCCAGCTGTTGTATTTTTAGTAGAGATTGGGTTTTGCCATGTTGGCTAGGCTGGTCTTGAACTCCTGACCTTAGGTAATTCTCCAACTTGGGCCTCCCCAAGTGCTGGGATTATAAGCGTGAGCCACTGCGCCTGGCCCATATGTAGTCTTTAACTATCTTTTCAATCAGTCTTTCAGGGGAGAAATGGCATGTAAGTATTCTGCAAACTACTCATTTTGAATTTTGTATTCTTTCAGTCTTTGTTAAGGATATTCAGACTCATTTTGAGTTCACTTATTATCTCTATTTGCCCTTTGTTTAGAATTTATTGTTTTCAAGACCAGGTCAGTAATACTTACCATCTCCTGCATTAAGTTCTCAGCCAAGCCATCAATCCTAGAAAATCAGATTTCTAAACCCTTTGTTTAGAATTTAAATCAAGAGAATCGTTCTGTTCTCATTTGCCCAGTCATCTCATGAGTGTATATTTCTGTTTGTCTAGATAAAACAGGTATTTTCTTGTACCGATATAGCTATTATGTGAGTATAAAAATAAAAGTATGAAAGTGTGTAGGTATATGCTGTGCTTATATGGCTTTGGGGTATCTAATTCACTTTTTTTTTTTTTTTTTTTTTGGAGACAGAGTCTCACTCTGTCACCCAGGTTGGAGTGCAGTGGTGCGATCTTGGCTCACTACAACCTCTGCCTCCTGGGTTCAAGTGATTCTCCTGCCTCAGCCTCCCGAGTAGCTGGGACTACAGGTGCACGCCGCCATGCCTGGCTAATTTTTTGTATTTTAATAGAGACAAGGTTTCACTGTGTTGTCCAGGCTGGTCTTTAACTCCTGAGGTCAGGCATCCACCTGCCTCGGCCTCCCAAAGTGCTGGGATTACAGGTGTGAGCCAGTGCACTTGGCCAACTAATTCACTTTATAGGTGTTTTAGGAAATAAAAAATTGAGCTATATACATCTTATTTTTATATTAGGAGTTGGAACAAAAATTGACCCCACTTTGTGCCGGGCTGACAGAATGGTGGGGCAAGTACTTGGTGCAGTCGGAGCTTTACCTGAGATATTCACAGAATTGGAAATTTCCTATTTCCTGCTTAGACGGCTTCTAGGTGTACGCACTGAAGGAGACAAGAAAGCAGCAAAGGTAAATGCTTTTTAAAAAATTCCTGTTTCTAAAAAAGTGACAAATGGGAGTGTTAAACCAGTGTTGAGCTTTATTGCTTTACAGTTAACGTGAAATTAAGAAAAAAAGAAAAGGTAAATAAATTTGACCTCCCCAAAATTGAGGGTTTTTTTTTTTTTTTTTTTTTTTTTTTTTTTTTTTTTATTTAGAGATGGAGTCTCTCGCTCTTGCCCAGGCTGGAGTACAGTGGCGCGATCTCGGCTCACGGCAACCTCCACCTCCTGGGTTCAAGCAATTCTCTTGCCTCGGTTTCCCAAGTATATGGGACTACAGGCACGCACCAGCACGCACAGCTAATTTTTGTATTTTTTAGTAGAGATGGGGTTTCACTATATGTTAGCCAGGCTGGTCTTGACCTCCTGACCTCAGGTGATCTGCTCGCCTCGGCCTCCCAAAGTGCTGAGATTACAGGCATGAGCCACTGCGTCTGGCCAAAATTGAGAACTATATGGCAGTCAGTTTAAGAAAGAAACTTAATAAACAGGGAAAAGTATTAGCCATTTATGACAAAGATATGATATTCCTAAAATCCATATGTTTTTTTGTTGTTTATTTTGAGACAGAGTCTTGCTCTGTTGCCCAGGCTGGAGTGCAGTGGTGCGATCTCGACTCACAGCAGCCTCAATCTCCCAGCTCAAGCCATCCTCCCACCTTAACCTCCTGAGTTGCTGGGACTACAGGTGTGGGTCACCACGCCTGGCTAATTTTGTATTTTTTGTAGAGACGGAGTTTTGCCGCGTTACCCAGGCTGATCTCCAACTCCTGGGCTTAAGCAATCTGCCCACCCCAGCCTCTGAAAGTGCTGGGATTACTGGTGTGATCCACTGCGCCCAGCTTCATGATTTTTAAAAAATGTCCCAGATTAGGTTGGCAGAGATGGGAAATTGCTGACACCTAGTGTTGGCAAAGATTGAGGAAAATAAGCTATCATTCTTCCCCACCCCGCCCCTCAGGTGATCTGCCCTCCTCGACCTCCCAATGTGCTGGGATTACAGGCATGTGCCACCGCGCCTGGCCCATATTAACTCTTATATAGCCATAGTCCTCCCTGCTCCCCTCTTTGGGAAATTTTGTACCTCATTTGTACTAGGTAACTGCTTCAGAATTTTAAGAGGTTCTCTGGTATGGTTACTACCGTATTTTTTTAAAGGTGGATCTTGTGTAAATTCAGTGGGTGCCAAATAAACTATACTATATATAGTTCAAATTCCTTTACAATGAAATTTCTATAGATTTTTTTTTCTTTTGTGATTGACGTATTTCCCAATAGTATTTGGTAAATTCTTACTTACATTTGGAAAGCATTTTCTTGATTTTGGGGTTTATTTTTCCCTAATTTATTTTTCTAGGTTCAAAAGCTGTCTAAGAATGAAGTGCTCATGGTGAACATAGGATCCCTGTCGACAGGAGGGAGAGTTAGTGCTGTCAAGGCCGATTTGGGTAAAATTGTTTTGACCAATCCAGTGTGCACAGAGGTAGGAGAAAAAATTGCCCTTAGCCGAAGAGTTGAAAAACACTGGCGGTAAGTTTGTTAGTCTTTGCCACTGTCTAATTAAAAAAAGGCACAGTCTTGTACAGAAAAAAAAAGCACACACTCTTCCTTGAGGACAACAGTTACTGTGGCTTTCAGTCTCAACTATTTATTTGGATGACTTTGAAAACTATAATTCGGCCGGGTGCGGTGGCTCACGCCTGTAATCCCAGCACTTTGGGAGGCCAAGGCGGGTGGATCATGAGGTCAGGAGATCAAGACCATCCTGGCTAACACGGTGAAACCCTGTCTCTACTAAAAAATACAAAAAATTAGCCGGGCGTGGTGGCGGGCGCCTGTAGTCCCAGCTACTTGGGAGGCTGAGGCAGGAGAATGGCGTGAACCTGGGAGTCGGAGCTTGCAGTGAGCCGAGATGGTGCCACTGCACTCCAGCCTGGGCGACAGAGCGAGACTCCGTCTCAAAAAAAACTATAACCTTGACTATAGTCCGATATTTTAGTCCAAATACTGTGATTGGCTTCTCTTCCTGTTAGACACAACCTATGCAAAACCGAATGAATTTGGGTTCGGTATTTCTATTGTCATTGGCTTTGGAAATCATTTCACACTTAATAGAAAAATTGTAAGAATTTTACAGAAAACTCCTGTATAGCTTTTTCCTAGATTGACAAACACACATACAGATTTATTTACATATATAAGTTTTTTTCTGAACCATTTGAGGGTAGGCTATATATGTTATGCTTCTTGATCTCTTGATACTTCAGTGTATATTTCCCATCAAAAAAGGATATTCTTATATAACCACTTAGAAATTTAACATTGGCAAAATACTGAAATCTACAGTGCATGTTTCAGTTCTATTGCTTGTCCCAATAATGTACTTTATGTTCCTCCTGTTTAGAATCTTGAATTGCATTGAATTTCATGTCTCTTTGATCTTTAATCTGGAGCTTTTTCAGCCTTTGTGTTAATTGACATTAACAGTTCTGAAGAATACAAGCTAGTTACTTTATAGAATATTCCTCAATTTGGGTTTTTCTTATCGTTCGGAAGCCTAACATTAGATTTAGGTTATATATTCTTAACTTAAATACACCGTGAAGTCTCCTTTTCAGGAATCACAGCTAGAGGCACGTGATATCTGACTGCTCCTCTTTGTTAAGGTTAGTTTTGACTATGTAGTCAAGATGTTGTCCAGCTTCTCTGCTGTGTAGTTACTCTCTACCCTTGCAACTAATAAGCAATCTGTAGGGAGATCTTTTTAGCCAGTACAAATAGCCTGCTGCTCATCGAATCCCACACCCCTGGATGTAGCATCCACTGATGATTCTTGCCTGAATCGAACTTGACTATAATGATTACAAAATCATAGCACCTCTGCAGGTCTCAGTATCCTCCCTCAACTCTACCACCCCACATTTATCATTTGGCATTCTTTCTTTGCCATTATTTATTTCCCTCTCTAGTTATAATATGGACTCATGGAGTCCTATTTTATTCAACATGTTATGATCCATCACTGTCTTCCTTTATTTTGATGTGCATTGTTCAACGTTTGGCCAGCGGAGGTCCTTCAGGCTGGCTCTTGTGTCCTTTTGACATGTACTCATCATTTTTTTTTCTTCTTCTTCTTTTTTTTTTTTTTTGAGACGGAGTCTTGCTCTGTCGCCAGGGTGGAATGCAGTGGCATGATCTCAGCTCACTGCAACCTCTGCCTCCCAGGTTCAAGCGATTCTCCTGCCTCAGCCTCCCGAGTAGCTGGGACTACAGGCACGCGCCACCACGCCCAGCTAATTTTTGTATTTTCAGTAGAGGCAGGGTTTCACCACGTTGGCCAGCCTGGTCTTGAACCCCCGACCTCAGGTGATCCGCCCTCCTTGGCCTCCCAAAGTGCTGGGATTACAGGCATGAGCCACCACGCCTGACCTCTTTCTTCTTTTTTTGGAACATTTCCTTATTTTCTGGCACAAAATCTTCCAGACTCATCTTGTACCTTCTCTGTTCCAGTTTTAGAACTGGCCATTTCTCTTACAAATGAAAAGCTGAGTGTTCAGGTGTGCTCATGGCTCTTAGGGTGCTATTGCTTCTAGGTCTTTTGAGAGCATAGAGCCAGGAAGCATACACACATTCTTGGCTCCTGACTTTTTGCTCTTTCCCAGGTTATTGAGTTTGCCCCTTGCTTTCCATTCCTTGTCACCTCATCACAGTCCATACCACCATCACTTTACACTTCACAGTTAGTGTGAAAGACCCCTAGTTTGCCTCTTAACTTGGTCAAAATTAGTCTTCTTAAAACATTTTCATCATGCTGTGTTTAATAATTTCTAGAGTCTTCTCACTACTTTTTGATATTTGGGACTTTTCTGGAAACCTGCTTCAACCCATTTAAGCTTTCCTTCTGCATTGTCTTACATAAACCCTCTAAACTAGACTGTTTTGTGCCCTGACTGTCCCCATAATTATTCACATCACCCCTGCCCACTATCTACTTCCTTAATTATTTATTTTATATTTTTTAGAGGCAGGGTCTCTCTATTGACCAGACTGGAGTTTAGTGACATGATCATAGCTCACTGCAGCCTCAGTGTCTAAGTAGCTAGGACTATTGGCTCACACCACCGTGACCAGCTAATTTTTTTGTAGACACTTGGTCTCACTGTGTTGCCCAGCATGATCTCAAACTCCTGGCCTCAAGCC
The DNA here is from genome assembly GCF_028885655.2 of Pongo abelii. Taxonomy (NCBI): domain Eukaryota; kingdom Metazoa; phylum Chordata; class Mammalia; order Primates; family Hominidae; genus Pongo; species Pongo abelii. The sequence goes on from NC_072008.2 coordinate 24,180,573, forward strand.
ATCCTCCCACCTCAGCCTCTCAAAGTGTTGGGATTACAGACATGAGCCACCCCGCCCAGCCCTGTTTCCTTTATTAAGGCTTCCATGCTACTGTGCCCACGATGGTCTCATCACTTGTCCAGGAGATTTATCTGAATTATTGCCCTGTAATTTAGAAAGTTAAATTTTTGTTGTCTCTTAAGTAAATAATTATTTGTGGTGACTTATGCCCTTTTGATTTTACTGTCTTTTGTGATTATATCTTTTTGCTATTACAGACACACGACTTCCAGTGTATTTTGAAATAGATTTAAGCAGTAAACTTTCAGGCTGGGCACGATGGCTCATGCCTGTAAGCCCAGCACTTTGTGAGGCCGAGGTGGGCGAATCACTTGAGGCCAGGAGTTCGCAACCAGCCTGGCCAACATTAGCGAAACCCCATCTCTACTAAAAATACCAAAAAATTAGCCGGGCATGGTGGCGCATGCCTGTAGTCCCAGCTACTCGGGAGGCTGAGGCATGAGAATTGTTTGAACCCAGGAGCCGGAGGTTGCAGTGAGCCAAGATCGTACCACCGCACTCCAGACTGGGTGACAGAGTGAGACTGTCTCAAAAAAAACACACAAAAACAAGAATAAAAAAGAATCTAAGAATATAGTGTGGGCTTTCTTTATGGAGGAGCAGGCTTTGGGAACAAATTTGAATTCAGAAGATAAGCAGGTAAAATTTATCATACGATTGTGTGGTAATGAGAGTGAAATGGATGTAAGATTTATGATTTCTTTTATTTTCATTTTGCAGTTTAATTGGTTGGGGTCAGATAAGAAGAGGAGTGACAATCAAGCCAACAGTAGATGATGACTGAAGAATACCGGTTAAATAATACATTCGGATGGATTTGGAAGTTGGAATTCCTCTTAACAACCAAGGGGTTTATTTTCAAAGCAATATTGGGGAATTGATTTCACAGTTCGTTACCTTAGTAGGTAACTGTAAGGTTATTCTCTTTTTTTTTTTGGTTATGAAAACTTAGGGACTACAATTAATATAAAAATTGGCATAATGTTGGATTGAATCTACATTTTGGCAGAAGTTAAGCATTCCCACATAATGTCAAAATTATACATCATGCAGTTTTGTTTTTTTGTTTGTTTTATTTTGTTTTGTTTTTGAGTCTGGCTCTGTCACCCAGGCTGGAGTGCAGTGGCGTGATCTGCAACCTCCGCCTCCCGGGTTCAAGCGATTCTCCTGCCTCAGCCTCCCGAGTAGCTGAGATTACAGGTGCGCGCCACCACACTTGGCTAATTTTTGTATTATTAGTAGAGATGGGGTTTCAGCATGTTGGCTAGGCCGGTCTCTCCTGACCTCAGGGTGATCAGCCCACCTCGGCCTCACAAAGTGCTGGGATTACAGGCGTGAGCCACCTTGCCCAGCCCACATCATACAGTTTGAAATGAAACTTTGCCACAACCAGCCTTTGCTGTAGCACACACATATATCACTGAACCTGTTTGAAATAAAGTTTTTTTTCTTTTTCATGATTCGTCTTTGAGTACCTCCAGGCTGAAAGACTGTTGTACCAGTAAAAACTTAAAAGGCACAAATTCTCCTTGAAGACCTTCTCCCTTTTATTTGGCCCCATATTTTATGTTGCTTTATCTTTGAAATTTTGCATGAAAAGGAAATGAATGTGTTAGAATGAAGTTGTCCTTTAGAGCATGATTACTTATTCCCAGGGACAAATATTTTTCTCCCCTTGCTCTTCCTGGCCTGAAACACGGGAAACCATAGTCAGAAGTTATCTCCCTCTCCCTGTGATGCCTTGAGATTTTTTTCTGCATTGTTTTATGCCTGAAATCCAATAGTCTTCCTCCATTGGAAAATACTGTTATACCAAATAATTCTAGATGAGTAACAAAGATCTTTCTAGGCCTTCATTTTATGTTTTTTCTTAACTGTTATATTATGATTGTGACATAGATTATAATACTACTAATTTTTGGATGTTTCAAAAGGTCAAGAAGTAAAAGATGTTAGAAAGCAATGAGTGAGTCCTTTTGATTTTTAACTTATTCCCCATGTCCCTATACTTCGCGTGCTTTTCCTTTTTTTTGAGACGGAGGCTCACTCTGTCACCTAGGCTAGAGTACAGTGGCACGATCTTGGCTCACTGCAACCTCTGCCTCCCTGGTTCAAGTGATTCTCGTGCTTCAGCCTCCCATGTAGCTGATGTTACAGGCACTTGCCACCGTACCTGGCTAATTTTTGTATTTTTAGTAGAGATGGGGTTTCACCATGTTGCCCAGGCTGGTCTTGAACTCCTAACCTCAGGTGATCCGCCCGCCTCTGCCTTCCAAAGTGCTGGGATTACAGGCGTGAGCCACTCTGCCCGGCTTATTTTTCTTTATGTTTTTGCTTCGTAAGAGGTTCTATTGAGCAGTGATTTGCAACTCTTGCTGACGTTGCTGGGGAAGCTTTAAAAAAAAAAAAAAAAAGATGCCCCACAGAGATTCTGATTTTAATTGTTCTGATTTAATTGGCTTGGAGTAGAATTCAGGCATTGATACCTTTAAAAACTCTCCCCAGTGTTGAGAAACAAATTTAGAGAGTTGAGAAGTAGGTATATTAAATTACAGAATCTTACTGAGTTTTGGTAGTCTGATAATACAGTTTGCTTTGCTTTTCTTAAATTTGCATTGAGATGGGATTTGAAGCATATTGTGCTCTTGTGAATGTTGAAGTTGCATTGTAGAAGTTTAGAAGCTCTGGCTATGGGTTATCTAAGTTGATGTTTTGAGGAAGCATATTAATGTTATAAACTTCGCTGACTTTGAAGGTTGTGTTGTAGCATGAGGAACACAAATAAAACAATTCTAAATCAAACATTAATTTTATATCTAACATGTCCCCATGTGTTTTGTAGGTACCTTCTACCAGAAATTTTGGAATAAGACTTAAAATATAGACATTGTAATTAATCTCATGTAGGATTTGAAACCAGAATTCTATTATAATTAATTTCAGACATCCACATGAATTAGCAAATTTGTAAAGCACTGTACTGAGTGTAATGGGCATATACAGATAGGAAGTAAATGGACCTTATTTTCATAGAACTTGAAACCAGCGCAGTTATTCTTAGCAAGAGATGTACCTAGTTGAGAATGTGCCTGTAATGTTTCTGATGAAAGTACATTATGGCCAGGTGTGGTGGCTCACACCTGTAATCCCAGCACTTTGGGAGGCCGAGGTGGGTGGATCATGAGGTCAGGAGTTCGAGACCAGCCTGGCCAACATGGCGAAACCCTGTCTCTACTAAAAATACAAAAGTTAGCCGGGTGTAGTGGCAGGTGCCTGTAATCCCAGCTACTCTGGAGGCTGAGGCAGGAGAATCGCTTGAACCCAGGAGGTGGAGGTTGCAGTGAGCTGAGGTCACACCATTGCACTGCAGCCTGGGTGATAAGAACAAGACTCCATCTCAAAAAAAAAAAAAAGTACATTGCATATGTAAATACTTTTGGCTCTACTGTCAAGATATTTTCAAAATCTTTTTAGTTCTGATCACTTCCACTGCTACCACCTTAGTCAAAGCCATCAGTGACTCTCACCTGGACTAGCCTTCTAACTGTCCTGCTTCTACACTTGACCTGCTGCAGTCTGTTCTCAACATGATAGCCAGAGTCCCTGTTTTTTAGAGAATACTACATACAACTCTGTGATAGTAAGGTGTAAAAGTTAGCCTCACAGAAATGGCGGGCGTGAAGACAGACTAGCTGTGACATTTTGAAGCCGACCTGGAAAGCTCTCGGTACTTTCCTCATGTCTGACTTCCAAAGAGGATGCCTGTGTGTGCTTGTTTTTGCAGAGGCAACGTGACTTTCATTCTAATAAGGATATGCAAATAACTGCACTCATAAAACAAATCCCATTTCTAGGAAAACTTGATAGAGTGATGATTCCAGTGAAATGGGTGCTTTTCTGGGAATAATATTTTAAAAAATTTAATTACCTAAAATGAAGCAGATACCCTTAAAAGATTAATAACCATGAAACAGGTGATTCAGAAAGTACCTCTGCTGGGCCAGGCACGGTGGCTCACACCTGCAATCCCAGCACTTTGAGAGGCCGAGGTGGGTGGATTACCTGAGGTCAGGAGTTTGAGACCAGCTTGGCCAACATGGCGAAACCCCGTCTTTACTAAAAATACAAAAATTAGCTGGGTGTGGTGGCATGTGCCTGTAGTCCCAGCTACTCAGGAGGCTGAGGCAGGAGAATCGCTTGAACCTGGGAGTTGGAGGTTGCAGTGAGCTGAGATTGTGCCACTGCACTCCAGCCTGGGTGACAGAGCGAGACTCCATCTCAAAAAAATAATAAAAGAAATTACCTCTGCTGGCCGGGCGTGGAGGCGCATGCCTGTAATCCCAGTACTTTGGGAGGCGAAGGTGGGTGGATCACTTGAGATCAGGAGTTTTGAGACCAGCCTGGCCAATATGGTAAAACCCCGTCTCTACTAAAAATAGAAAACTCAGCCGGTTGTGGTGACGCATGCCTGTAGTCTCAGCTACTTAGGAAGCTGAGGCAGGAGAATTGCTTGAACCTGGGAAGTGGAGGTTGCAGTGAGCCGAGATTGTGCCACTGCACTCCAGCCTGGGCGTTGCAGCGAGACTCTCAAAAAAAAAAAAAAGTATTCTGTCCCCACTACTCAAACTTGGGAGAGAATACTACACAAAAACAACAACAAAACACCAGAAAAACCAGAGACCATTCTCACAAAAAGATACAAAGTCCATACTAAAATGTAATAAATCCAGCAGTGTATTAAAAATAATATATTGTGTATACAGGGATGTATTATAGGTTGAAAGAAAAAGTACCTTGGAGATGTGTCTGATACAGTTCAAAGTGATTTTTAAAAGCGAGATGATGTAAAGGAAACAATGTGTACTAAGCAAAGAACTTTCAAAATCATTTTCAGTAATGAGACATTGGAGCATGGTGACATCTTGCCATAATGTGATAGGTGAGGTAAATATTTCAGTTGGGTAAAATGGGTTATTGTGAGGTTGATGAAATAACTAGGATGCAATTCAGAGCGTGAGAAGCAATAATTTGCATTATATCAGAATTCATCACCTCTGTTCTCATTAAGGCCTAAAACAAGAACGTCAGCTACTACTACAATTCTACATTCTTCTCTGGGCCTTAGCAAATGATACAAGTACTGGGAATGGAAGAGACTGAATGTAAGATAGTTTACCTTATGGAGAGATTGAATGTTCTTCACAAAGTGTAAGAGTCCACCTAGAAAATACATCCCAGAAACTGAAAAACTGCTAGGAGAGTTCAGTAAGGTGACAAAGTTCAAGATAAATATGCACAATTATTTAATATTAGTTTCCTTATTCACCACACACACACAAATCAAAATGTGATAGATGTAAACTACCCAGGTATACATTTAACAGGAATACTCATGTATAAATAAAACACATTTTGCTAAAGAAGAGATGAATTATAAGGAAAATATTGGATGGGATCAATGTACAGATGACTGTGCCATTTTTTTCTACAAATTCAATCTAATCCAGAAAGGCTTAAAAAAATTTTCTTTTTTTTGAGACAGGGTCTCACTGTCGTACAAGACGAGGTAGAGCCCAGGAGTTTGAAACTAGCCTGGGCAACACAGGGAAACCCGGTCTCAAAAAAAAAAAAAATACAAAAATTGGCTGGGTGTTGTGGCGTGTGCCTGTAGTTCCAGCAACTCGGAAGACTGAGGTGGGAGGATCGCTTGAACCCAGGAGACAGAGGTTGCAGTGAATCCAGATGGCGCCACTGCACTTCAGCCTGGGTGACAGAGCAAGACTCCGTGTCTCAAAAAAAAAAAAAAAAAAAAAAAAGAGCAGTGCCTCGTGCCTGTAATCCCAGCACTTTGGGAGGCTGAGGAGGGCGGATGGCTTCAGGCCATGACTTCCAGATCAGTAGTGGCAACATGGCAAAACCCCATTTAAAAAAAAAAAAAAAGCCAGGCATGGTGACCCTGCCTGTAGTCCCAGCTATTCGGGAGGCTGAGGTGGGAGGATGGCTTGAGCCTGGGAGTGGCGCTTGCAGCGAGCCTAGATGGCGCCATTGCGCTCCAGCCCAGCCTGAGTGACAGCAAGAACCTATCTCGAAAAATATTAAAAATGTTTATAATCAATGTAGGCGAGTATATATTACTGTTATATCTATCAAGTTTTAAAATGTCTCACCTTTTGACTGAGAATTCGTATCTGAGAATCATAAATACTTGTTCATGTTCATAAAGATATATGTAGAAGGATGTTCATTCCAGCATTGTTTACTTATTTTATTTTATTCCTCTGTTGCCCAGGCTGGTCTGGAACTGTTGGCTTCAAGTGATCGTCCCACCTCAGCCTCCCAAAGCATTGGGATTACAGGTGCAAGCCACCAGGGCTGGGCCCCAGCACTGTTTATTATAGCAACTATTGCAAGGCACCTGAATGTTAGTCAAAGGGAATGATTTAAAATATTTTGTGGTGAATTCATTCTGTTGTGAAATAAAGCTATGAGCTACCTTTGATTCAGCCTGGTTAAAATTAAAAGTGAAAATACTGGTCCCAAAAATATTTCATGGGAATCCCTGAGAGGAAATAATTTTTGACTTAAGGTGATTTGAGAATTCAAAATGCAGTATTGATTATTGCTGACTCAACAAGAAGGAAGAGGAATGTAAAAGGAACATGCCCCACATCAGTATTAGCACTGAATCTCTTCGAATCACAACTTTATTTTCTCATACAGCCTCATAGGGAGAAATCTAACACTAACAAGTGAATTTATGCCACTTCTATAGTAGTGAAATTATACGTTACAGTTAATCACTTTTGAGCTGGTGTGTCCATTACAGTTTATTTTCTTACAACACATGCTTTCTATCAAATATAAATTCCTTTTACTTTTTTTTTTTTTTTGAGACGGAATCTCTCTCGGTCGCCCAGGCTGGAGTGCAGTAGCTCAATCTTGGCTCACTGCAGCCAAGATTGTGCCTCAGCCTCCCGAGTAGCTGGGACTACAGGCAGTTACCACCATGCCCAGCTAATTTTTGTATTTTTAGTAGATATGGGATTTCACCATGTTGGCCAGGCTGGTCTCAAACACCTGACCTCAGGTGATCTGCATGCCTCTGCCTCCCAAAGTGCTGGGATTACAGGCGCAAGCCACTGCTCCTGGCCTAAATATAATTTCCTATTACAAGTGAACATTGAATAATATATTCTCCACAAGAAACATATAAAAAGACTTAGCAGGAGGCCAGGCGCGGTGGCTCACGCCTGTAATCCCAACACTTTGGGAGGCTGAGGCAGGTGGATCACCTGAGGTCAGGAGTTCGAGACCAGCAGCCCAACATGGTGAAACCTGGTCTCTACTAAAAATACAAAAACTAGCCGGGCGTGGTGGTGGGCGCCTGTGATGCCAGCTACTCAGGAGGTTGAGGCAGGAGAATTGCTTGAACCCGGGAGGCGGAGGTTGCGGTGAGCCAAGATTGCGCCATTGCACTCCAGCCTGGGTGACGAGGGAAATTCTGTCCCCCCCCAAAAAAAAAAAAAAACAACAAAACTTAGCAGGAATCATAACTTTGAGTATTATACTCCAAAAGAGATAACAATAAATCCTTTAAAAATATGTATACTGGGCTAGGGCCGGGCGCGGTGGCTCACGCCTGTAATCCCACCACTTTGGGAGGCTGAGGCGGGCGGATCATGAGGTCGGGAGTTCAAGACAAGCCTTACCAACATAGTGAAACCCCATCTCTACTAAAAATACAAAAATTAGCCGGGTGTGGTGGCACGCACCTGTAATCCCAGCTACTCAGGAGGCTGAGGCAGGAGAATCACTTGAATCTGGGAGGTGGAAGTTGCAGTGAGTGGAGATTGTGCCACTGCACTCTAGCCTGGGCAACAGAGAGAGACTCCATTTCAAGAAAAATAAAATAAATATAATAATAACAATATGTATACCGGGCTGGGCGTGGTGTCTCATGCCTGTAATCCCAGCACTCTGGGAGGCCGAGGCGGATGGATCATTTGAGTTCAGGAGTTCGAAACCAGCCTGGCCAACATGATGAAACCCCATCTCTACTAAATACAAAAATTAGCCGGGCATGGTGGCACATGCCTGTAGTCCCAGCTTGGGAGGCTGAGGCAGGAGAATTGCTTGAACCTGGGAGGTGGAGGTTGCAGTGAGCCAAGATCGCATCACTGCACTCCAGACTGGGTGACAGAGCGAGACTCCATCTCAAAAAAAAAAAAAAAAAAATGTATACCAAGAATGTCACAGTAGGAGCTTCAACAAGCCAAGAACACACTAGTGATAGTAAGATGTAGAATATGTATAGCTCAAACTTAAACAAGACCTTTGTCCATTGCAGAATCTCCTTAGTCATGATTTGTAATCATCTTCAACTTTCTCCAAAGGGTTGCACAATTACAGCAAAACCCATTAGTCCAGTGGTTTGCATTCTCAAAAGCATAACCCAGCAGTATTTTGCTTGTCTCAAAGTTTCTCATCAAATATGACTCATGACCTATTTTTCTTTTTTTCTTTTGAGACGGTGTCTCGCTCTTTCACCCGGGCTGGAGTGCAGTGGCACGATCTCAGCTCACTGCAAGCTCCGCCTCCCGGGTTCACGCCATTCTCCTGCTTCAGCCTCCCGAATAGCTGGGACTACAGGCACCTGCCACCACGCCTGGCTAATTTTTTGTATTTTTGGTAGAGACGGGGTTTCACTGTGTTAGCCAGGATGATCTCGATCTCCTGACCTCGTGATCTGCCCGCCTCAGCCTCCCAGAGTGCTGGGATTACAGGCGCTCATGGCTTATTTTTCAAAAATTTTATTAGTCTTTTCAAAAGATCATTGCTATGGCTTGAATGTTCCTTCCAAAACTCATGTTGAAATTTAATCATTGTAACAGTGTTGAGAGGTGGGACATTTAAGAGGTGATTAGGTCATGAGGGTTCTGCCCTCATAAATGGATTAATGCCTTCATCTTGAGCGTGGGTTGGTTATCACGAGAGTGGGCTCCTGTTACCATGCGGCAAGAAGACCCTCACTAGTTGCCGACACCATGCTTTTGGACTTTCTAGCCTCCAGAACCATGAGCCAAATAAGTCTCTTTTCTTTATAAATTACCCAGACTGTGGTATTCTGTTGCAGCAACAGTAAACAAAGACAACCAGTTTTTGAATTTGTTAAAGCCTCTCTATTGTACTTTTAACTTCACTGATTTCTTACCTTTCTCATTTCCTTTCTTCTAATTTATTTGGGTTTATCATGCTATTTTTTTTGTAAGTACTTAACTCACTAATTTTATTTTATTTTTCTCCCCCCTACCCCCGACACAGGTCTCCCTCTTTTGCCCAGGCTGGAGTGCAGTGGCACTACCAAGGCTCACTGCAGCCTCAACCTCTCCAGACCCAGGTGATCCTCCCACCAGCCTCCCAAGTAGCTGGGACTACGGGTGCACGCCACCATGCCCGGCTAAGTTTTGTATTTCTTGTAGAGACGGGGTTTTGCCATGTTACCCGGGCTGGTCTCAAACTCTTGGGCTCAAGTGATCCACCCACCTTGGCCTCCCAAAGTGTTGGGATTACAGGTGGGAGCCGCTGCACCCAGCCCATTAATTTTCTTTTAGCCCTTTTTCTAGTATAAACATTTAAGGCTAAACGTTTCCCAGTCGGTACTTCCTTAGTTGAGCAAATAAGATGTTATTTATTTAGGTATAATTTATATTCAATAAAATGCACAAATCTTGAATATTCATTTTGATGAGTTTTTTTTTTTTTTTTTTTTTTTTTGAGACGTACTCTTATTCTGTCACCCAGGCTGGAGTGCAGTGGCAGGATATCGGCTCACTGCAACCTCCACCTCCCAGGTTCAAGCAATTCTCCCGCCTCAGCCTCCCGAGTAGCTGGGATTACAGCACCTGCCACCACACCCAGCTGTTTTTTTGTATATATTTAGTAGAGACGGGGTTTCACCATTTGGGCCAGGCTGGTCTTGAACTCCTGACCTTGTGATCCACCCGCCTCGGCCTCCCAAAGTGCTGGGATTACAGGCGTGAGCCACCACGCCCAACTGATGAGTTTTGATAATTGTATACACCCTTGTATCCTGCAGCCTAAACAAGATACAGAACATTTCCATCACCCCAGAGAATTCCCTTATCCTTCTACAATATGTCGTCTTTTGGCATCTGGCTTCTTCCACTTAAAATTTTTTTTTTTTTTTTTTGAGACAAAATCTGACTCTGTCACCTGGGCTGGAGTGCAGTGGTGTGATATTTTTTCACTGCAACCTCCGCCTCCCGGGTTCAAGTGATTGTCCTGCCTCAGCCTCCTGAGTAGCTGGGATTACAGGTGTGCACCACCATGCCCGGCTTATTTTTGTATTTTTAGTAGAGACAGGGTTTCGCCATGTTGGCCAGGCTGATCTCGAACTCCTGACCTCAGGTGATGTGCCCACCAAGGCCTCTGAAAGTGCTGGGATTACAGGCATGAGCCACCGCGCCCAGCCTCTTAAAACTTTTTTGAGATTCATCCACGTAGTAGCATGTCTCAATAGTTTGTTCCTTTTTATTGCTGAATAGTATTGCACTATAAAGAAATATCACATTTTTTTAATCCATTCACCACTTGATGGACATTTGGATCTTGCCACTTTCTGGCTATTAAGAATAGTGCAGGCGGGGTGCAGTGGCTCACTCCTGTAATCCCAGCATTTGGGAGGCCGAGGAGGGAGGATGACTTGGGCCTGGGAGTTAGACACCAGCCTGGACAACATAGGGAGACCTCATCTCTATAAAAAAATAAAAAATAAAAAAAAGAATAATGCTCTATAAACATTCACATGCAAATCTTTGTGTAGTCATATGTTTTTTTATTTAATTTTTTTTTTTTTTTTGAGACAGAGTCTTGCCCTGTTTCCCAGGCTGGAGTGCAATGGCATGATCTCGGCTTACTGCAACCTCTGCCTCCCAGATTCAAGTGAGTCTCCTGCCTCAGCCTCCCAAGTAGCTGGGATTACGGACATATGCCACCATGCCCAACAAATTTCTGTATTTTTAGTAGAGACAGAGTTTCACCATGCTGGCCAGGTTGGTCTTGGACTTCTGACCTCAGGTGATCTGCCCGTCTCGGCCTCCCAAAGTGCTGGGATTACAGGCGTGAGCCACTGTGCTCGGCCATATGTTTTAATTGCTTTAAGTAGATTCCTAAGAGTGAAATGTTGGGTTGTGTGGTAAGTCTATGTTAAACTTAGAAACTGCTAAACGTTTGCAAAGTGGCTGTGCTATTTTATTTTATTTTATTTTATGTTATTTTATTTCATGTTATGTTATGTTATGTTATGTTATTTATTTTATTTTATTTTATTTTATTTGAGACGGAGTCTTGTTCTGTCACCCAGGCTGGAGTGCAGTGGCATGATCTCGGCTCACTGCAAACTCTGCCTCCCAGGTTCAAGTGATTCTCCTGCCTCATCCTCCTGAGTAGCTGGGACTACAGGTGCCCGCCACCATGCCCAGTGAATTTTTGTATTTTTAGTAGAGGCGGAGTGTCACCGTGTTGGCCAAGCTGGTCTCGAACTCCTGACCTCAAATGATCCACCCACCTCAGCCTCCCAAATTGCTGGGATTACAGGCATGAGCTACCGTGCCTGGCTAGGCTGTGCCATTTTATATTCCTATCAACAATAGACCAGGGTTCCAGTTTCTCAATATCGTCTCTAATACTTGGTATTTTTTTTTTATTACAGTCGTCCCCCCTTACCTGCAGGGCATATATCCCAAGACCCTCAGTGAATCCCTGAAACAGTAGCTAGTACCAAATCCTATATATACTATATTTTTTGATCTGAAAACCAAGATGGCTACTAGGTGACTAATGCGCAGATAGTATATACAGCATGGATATGCTGCACAAGGGGATGGTTCACACTCTAGGCAAGACAGAGTGAGATGGCATGGTATTTTATCATGCTGTTCAGAACAGCACACAATTCAAAATTTATGAATTGCTTATTTCTGGAATTTTCAATTTAATATTTTCAGACTGGTTTACCACAGGTAACTGAAACCTTGGAGATAAGGGGGGATTACTGTATAACCCTCGCTTTTTTTTTGAGACAGGGTCTCACTGTGTTGCCCGTGTTGGAGTGCAGTGGCGCGATCTCGGGTCACTGCTACCTCCGCCTCCCGGGTTCAAGCAATTCTCCTGCTTCAGCCTCCGGAGTAGCTGGGATTACAGTCGCCTGCCACCCCGCGTGGCTAATTTTTGTATTTTTAGTAGAGACGGGATTTCACCGTGTTGGCCAGGCTGGTCTCGAACTCGTGACCTCAAGTGATCCACCTGCCTTGGCCTCCCAAAGTGCTGGGATTACAGGTGTGAGCCACCATGCCAGGCCTGTATAACCCTTTTTTTTTTTTTTTTTGCGACTGAGTCTCGCTCTGTTGCCTAGGCTGGAGTGCAGTGGTGCAATCTTGGCTCACTGCAACCTCTGCCTCCCTGGTTCAAGCGATTCTCCTGCCTCAGCCTCCTGAGTAGCTGGGATTACAGGTGCCTGCCACCACGCCCGGCTAATTTTTTGTTATTTTTAGTAGAAACAGGGTTTCACCGTGTTAGCCAGGATGGTCTCGATCTCCTGACCTCGTGATCCGACCACCTCGGCCTCCCAAAGTGCTGGGATTACAGGCGTGAGCCACCACACCCGGCCCTGTATAACCCTTTTAGTGGGAATGTAGTGGTATCTTGTTGTGGTTTAAATTTGCATTTTCCTAATGACTAATGATGTTGAGCACTTTTCATGTGCTTCTTAGCATATAACTTCTGGAACTTTTATAGTTTTGGTTCTATTGTAAGTTAATTTTTCAATGGTGTGGGGTAAAGGTCTACGTTCATTTTAAAATTTTTATTTATTTTATTTTGTAGAGATGTGGTCTCACTATGTTGCTCGGGCTAATCTCAAACTGCTGGCCTCAAGTGATCCTCTTGTCTCAGCCTCTCAAACTGCTGGGATTACAGGTATGAGCCATCACACCCAGCCTAATTTTATTTTTAAATGGATGTCTAATTCTCCCAAAGCATTTGTTGAAAAGATTATTGTTTCCCCACTGGATTGTCTTGGCATCTTTATTGAAAATCAGTTGACATAAGTATAAAAGTTAATTTCTTTAATTCTACTCTATTGATCTATATGCCACACTGTCTTGATGATTGTGGCTTTACAGGGAGTTTTGAAATTGGAATAGGGTAACGTAAATCTTTCAGCTTTGTCTTCTTTTTTTGTTCAAAACTGTTTTGGCTATTTGAAATCCTTTGAATTCCCATATAACATTTAGGATCTGCTTGTCAATTTCCCCCCCAAAAAAAACAAACCCAAACCTTCTGGAATTTTGCTAGGGATCACACTAAATTTCTAGATCCAGTTTGGAGGGAAGTACCATCTTGACAATATTGATTCTTCTAATTCATAAACATGGAATGTCTTTTAATAGAGACGGGTTTCACCATGTTGGCCAGGCTGGTCTCAAACTCTTGACCTCAGGTGATCTGCCCGCCTCAGCCTCCAAAGTGCTGGGATTACAGGCATGAGTCACCGCTCCAGGCCATGAAATGTATTTCTTTATTTTTTCCCAAGACAGAGGCTTGCTCTGTTGTCCAAGCTGGAGTGCTGTGGTGCAGTCTTGGCTCACTGCAACCTCTGCCTCCCGGGTTCAAGCAATTATCCTGCCTCAGTCTCCTGGGTAGCTGGGATTACAGGCGCCCACCACCATGCCTGGCTAATTTTTGTATTTTTAGTAGAGATGGGGTTTCACCATGTTGGCCAGGCTGGTCTCGAACTCTTGACCTCGTGATCCACTTGCCTCAGCCTCCCAAAGTGTTGGGATTACAGGCGTGAGCCACCGCGCCTGGCCGAAATGTATTTCTTAAATCATAAGACTTGAAAGTTGAAATGACTCCCTGAACCATGGGCTGCAGAATGGATGCTGTGTTAGCAGGCATGAAAACAATATTAGGGCTGGGTGTGATGGCTCACACCTGTAATCTCAGCATTTTGGGAGGCTGAGGTGGGAGGTTCTCTTGAGCCCAGGAGTTTGAGACCAGCCTGGGCAACATAGGGAGGCTCCATCTCCACAAAAAATTAAAAAATTAGCCAGGTATGGTGACATGGGCCTGTAGTCCTAGCTACTCAGGAGCCTGAGGGGAGAGGATGGCTTGAGCACAGGAGATTGAGGCTGTAGTGAGCTGTAATTGTGCCACTGCACTCCAGCCTGGGTGACAGAGAGAGATGCTGTCTCAAAAAAAACAGATTAATCTCCTTGTACATCTTCATCGGGGCTCTTGGGTGACTAGGTGCATTGTCAGTGAGCAGTAATATTTTGAAAGGGATTTTTTGTTTTTTGAGGCAGAGTTTCGCTCTGTCACCCAGGCTGGAGTGCAGTGGCCCGATCTCGGCTCACTGCAACCTCTGCCTCCTGAGTTCAAACGATTCTCCTGCCTCAGCATCCTGAGTAGTTGGGACTACAGGTGCGTGCCATCGTGCCGGGCTAATTTTTGTATTTTTAGTAGAGACAGGGTTTCACCATGTTGGCCAGGCTGGTCTCGAACTCCTGACCTCAGGTGATCTGCCCTCCTGGGCCTCCCAAAGTACTGGGATTACAGGCGTGAGCCACAGCACCTGGCTGAAAGGGATGTTTAAAAAACGAGCAATAGGTCTTGACATTGGGCTTAAAATATTCAGTAAACCATGCTGCTAATAGATGTGCTGTCATCCAGGTTTTGTGATTCCATTTATAAAGCACAGGCAGAGTAGATTTAGCACAATTCCTTAGGACCCTAGGATTTTATTTTATTTTTTTTAGAGATAGGGTCTCACTCTGTTGCCCAGGCTGGAGTGCAGTGGCATAATCATACCTCACTGCGGCCTGAAACTCCTGGGCTCAGAGAATCTTCCTGCCTCAGCCTCCTGAGTAGCTAAGGCTACAGGCATGCTCCATCATGCCTAATTTTTTAAATTTTTTGTAGAATTGGGGTCTTGCTATGTTGCCTGGGTTGGTCTCCAAACTCCTGGCCTCAAGGGATCCTTCTACCTTGGCCTCCCAAAGTGCTGGGCTTATAAGCATGAGCCACCACACCAGGCCCAGGCCCTAGGATTTTTGAAATGGCCAGAGTTTGGCTTCAAGTTAATGTCATCAGCTATTAATACATTAGCCCCTAGGACAAGAGAGTCAGCCTGTCCTTTGAAGCTTTGAAGCCAGGCATTGACGTCTCTCTAGCTATAAATGTCCTAGATGGTATCTTCTTCAAATAGAAGACTGTTTTGTCTACATTGAAAATAAATCTGTTGTTTAGTGTAGCCACCTTAATCAATTAGCTAGATCTTCTGGATAACTTGCTGCAGCTTCTAAATCAGCACTTGCTGGTTCACTTTGTACTTTTTTGTTATGGAGATGGCCTCTTTCCTTAATCCTCATAAACCAATCCCTGCTGGCTTCCAACTTTCCTTCTGCAGTTTCCTCACTTCTCTCAACCTTCATAGAATTGAATGGAGTTTGATTTAAGGAAATGCTGTAACTAGTTTGATCTTGTATCCAGACCACTCAAACTTTCTCCATATTAGCAGTAAGGCTGTTTTGCTTCTTATCATTCATGTGTTTGCTGGAGTAGCACTTTTAATTTCCTTCAAGAAGTTTTCCTTTGCGTTCACAACTTGGCTGACTGGCACAGGAGGCTTAGCTTTTGGCCTGTCTTGGCTCTCCACATGCCTTCCTCACTAAGCTTAATCATTTCTGCCTTTTGATTTAAAGTGAGAGATACGTGACTCTACCTTTCACTTGAACACTTAGAGGCCATCATTGGGTGATTAATTGGCCTATTTTCAATATTGTTGTGTTTCAGGGAATAAGGAGGCCCCAGGAGAGGGCGAGGGGTGGCCAGTGGGTGGACGGTCAGAACACACATAACGTTTATGGGTACATAGACATGGTTCCTGGTGTTCCAAAACAATTACAGTAGTGACATCAAAAATCACTGATCACAGATCACCATAACAGATATAATAATAATGAAAAGACTTGGAATATTTTGAGAATTACCAAAAATGTGACCCAGAGACATTAAGTGAGCACACACTGTTAAAAACATTGGAACTGATAGACTTGCTTGACACAGGGTGGCCACAAACCTTTCATTTGTAAAAAATGCAATATCTGCAAAGTGCAATAAAGCAAAGTATAATAAAATGATGTATTCTGCATAATTTAGATTTTCTATTGCTTGTTGAGTTAATTTTGGTAATTTGTGTATTTTCAGGAATTTATTCATGTCATCTAAGTTTTCTAATGTATGGGTATAATATTATTCATAGAATGCCTTTTAATCCTTTTATGTGAAGTGTAGGTAGTGCTGTAAGATTTTGTTCCTGATTTTGGTAATTTATGTCTTCTCTCTTTTTTGGTTGATTTGTTTGTTTTTTTGAGTCAGGGTCTCGCCTTGTCAGGCTGGAGTGCAATGGCACCATCATAGCTCACT
Organism: Pongo abelii; assembly: GCF_028885655.2. NCBI lineage: Eukaryota > Metazoa > Chordata > Mammalia > Primates > Hominidae > Pongo > Pongo abelii. Next base: position 24,197,139 of record NC_072008.2, read on the forward strand.
GCAGCTTCAAACTCCTGGGTTCAAGCAATTCTCCTGCCTCAGCCTCCCAAGTAGCTGGGACTATAGGTGTGTGCTGCCAAGCCAGGCCCTCTTCTCGATTTTTTTTTTTTTTTTTTTTTTTACATGGCAGAATCTCGCTCTGTTGCCAGGCTGGAGTGCAGTGGCACGATCTTGGCTCACTGCAATCTCCGCCTCCCGGGTTCAAGCGATTCCCCTGCCTGGGCCTCCTGAGTAGCTGGGACTACAGGTGCCTGCCCCCCCGCCCGGCTAATTTTTTGTATTTTCATTAGAGACGGGGTTTCACCGTGTTAGCCAGGATGGTCTCCATCTCCTGACCTCGTGATCTGCCCGCCTCAGCCTCCCAACGTGCTGGGATTACAGGCGTGAGTCACCGTGCCCGGCCTTCTCGCTTTTTTATGTGGCAATCTAGCAAAGGTTTGTCAATTTTCTGGATCTTTTCAAATAACCAACGTTTCATTTATTTGATTTTCTCTATTTTTTTTCTGTTTTCTGTGTTTCAGTTCTCACCTTTATTACTTTATTACTTAATATTTTATTTATTATTCTTTATTATTTCTTTCTTATATTCACTTCTGGTGTAGTTTGCTCTTCTGTTTTCTAGTTTGCTAAGGTAGAAGTATAGGTTATTGATATGATGCCTTCTTTTCTGATACAGGCATTTAAAGACGTAAATTTCTCTCTAAGCACCGCTTTCTCTGTATCCCATCCTATTTTTAAAATTAAACTTTTTTTTTTTTTTTTTTTTTTTGAGACAGAGTCTGGCTCTGTCACCCAGGCTGGAGTACAGTGGCTCAATCTCGGCTCTCTACAAGCTCCGCCTCCTGGGTTCATGCCATTCTCCTGCCTCAGCCTCCCGAGTAGCTGGGACTACAGGTGCCCGCCACCACGCCCGGCTAATTTTTTGTATTTTTGGTAGAGACGGGGTTTCACTGTGTTAGCCAGGATGGTCTCAATCTCCTGACCGTGTGATCCGCCTGCCTTGGCCTCCCAAAGTGCTGGGATTACAGGCTTGAGCCACTGCGCCCGGCCCAGCAGAGATAATTTCTGAATCACCCTGCCAGGCGCGGTGGCTCATGCCTGTAATCCCAGCACTTTGGGACGCCGAGGCAGGCGAATCACGAGGTCAAGAGATCGAGACCATCCTGGCTAACACGATAAAACCCCATCTCTACCAAAAATACAAAAAATTAGCCAGGCGTGGGGGCGGGCGCCTGTAGTCCCAGCTACTAGGGAGGCTGAGGCAGGAGAATCGCTTTAACCCAAGGGGGCAGAGGTTGCAGTGAACCGAGATCTCGCCACTGCACTCCAGCCTGGGCAACAGAGCGAGACTCCATCTCAAATAAATAAATAAATAGTGCCGGGCGCGGTGGCTCACGCCTGTAATCCCAGCACTTTGGGAGGTCGAGGCGGGCGGATCACGAGGTCAGGAGATCGAGACCATCCTGGCTAACATGGTGAAACCCCGTCTCTACTAACAATACAAAAAATTAGCCGGGCGTGTAGGCAGGCACCTGTAGTCCCAGCTGCTCGGGAGGCTGAGGCAGGAGAATGGCATGAACCCGGGAGGCGGAGCTTGCAGTGAGCCGAGATCGCGCCACTGCGCTCCAGCCTGGGCGACACAGCGAGACTCCGTCTAAAATAAACAAACAAACACAAATAAACAAATGTTTTAAAGGAGATAATTGTGGACTCACATGCTGTTCTAAGAAATCATATACAGCAGGGATCCCCAGCCCCGCAGTGGCGGACCTTTACCGGTCCTTGGCCTGTTAGGAACCCAGCTGCACAGCAGGAGGCGAGCGAGCATTAGATTCTCATAGAAGGGAGAACTCCCTGCATGCGAAGAATCGAGGTTGCACACTCCTTATGAGACTCTAACTAATGCCTGATGATTTGAGGTGGAATAGTTTCATCCTGAAACCACCCACCCCCTACTGTGAAAAAATTTTCTTCCACAAGACAGGTCCCTGGGGCCAAAAAGGTTGGGTATCGCTCATAAGGAGTGATCCCATGTACCTTCTACACGTGTTCGCCAGTGGTAACATCTTACAAAACTGTAGTACCATAGCACAACCAGGATGCTAACATTGATACAGTCAGGATACAGGACTGTTGCATCACCAAAGATCCCTCATGTTGTCCTCATGTAGCCACGTCTGCTTTCTTCCTACCTCACTCCTAGCAACCGCTATTCAGTTCTCCATTTCTATAATTTTGTCATTTCAAGAATGTTATATAAATTGAACTATACTTTGGGATTGGCTTTTTTTTTCGACTCAGCATAGTTCTCTGAAGAATCATTCAAATTGTTTTGTGTATCAATAGTTTAATAGTTTGTTCTTTTTTTTTTTTTTTTTTTTTTTTTGAAATAGGGTCTTGCTCTGACCCCCAGGCTGGAGTGCAGTGGTGCAATCTCAGCTTACCGCAGCCTCTACCTCTGGGACTCAAGCGGTCCTTCCACCTCAGCCCCCCAGAGTAGCTGAAACTATAGGCACATGCCACTGCACCCGGTTAATTTTTTGTAAGTTTTGTAGGGGTGGGGTCTTGCCATGTGGCCCAGGCTTGTCCCTTTTTTTTATTTCCTGAATAGTATTCTGGATGTACTATAGTTTAATGATTCACCTATTGGAGGACCTCTGGGTTGTTTCCATTTATTGCCTGTTACAATAAAGCTGCGGTATTCAGCTTAATTAAGCAAGATTAAATACATGTATAAAAAGTAAAGCTGCTATAAATATTCATATACAGGCCTTTGAACTTAAATTTTCAGTTCTCCTGAATAAATTTCAAGCAGTACAATTCCTGGGTTGTGGTAGTTTTAGTATTTATTTGTTTATTCCTGGTAACTCACAGAAAAGTTAGTTTTAGTTTTTAAACATGTTTAGTTTTTTAAGAAACTGCCAAGCTGTTTTCCAGAGTGGCTGTACTTTTTAACATTCCCACCAGCCATCACTACCTTTTATTTTGGCCACTCTGATAGGTGTGCAGGTGTGCAGTGATATCTCATTGTGGTTTTAACTTGTATCTCTATAATGGCTATGATATTGAATGTCTTTTCATGGGCTTATTTGCCATCTGTATATCCTTTTTGATGAAATGACTGCTCATGTCCTTTCCTCATTTTGTAATTGGATTATTTACTTTTTTACTGTTGAATTTTGAGATCCTAATTCTTTGTCAAATATGTGGTTTGCAAATATTTCCTTCCAGTCTGTAGACTGACTTCTTATTCTCTAAACAGGTTCTATTACAGCAAAATTTTACATTTCGATGAAGTTCAACTTACCCACTTTTCCTTGTATGATATTATGGGTGTTAAATTTAAGAACACTTAGCCTGGCTCTAGATCCTGAAGATTTTCTAGTTTTCTTTTCCCTGAAGTTTTATAGTTTTATGTTTTACATTTAAGACCATGACCCATTTTGAGTTAGTTTTTGTATAAGGTGTGCAGTTAGGTGGAGTCTCATTTTTGCCTATGAATGTATAATTTCTGTAGCACCAGTTATTGAAAAGGCTTTTTGTTAAAAATCAGTTGAGTATATTCGTGTGGGTCTGTTTCTGGGTTCTCTAATCTGTTCCATTGATCTGTGTCTGTCCCTTTGCCAATATCACACAATCTGGATTACTGTATAATAAAGCATGAAATCAGGTTGACTTATTCTTTCCCCTTTATTCATTTTTTTCAAAATTAATTTAGCTAATCTAGTTCCTTTTTCTTTCCATGTAAATTTTAGAATATGCTTGTTGGTATCAATAGAAAAATCTTGCTGGGATTTTGATAGGAATTGTATTATACCTGTATATCAATTTGAAGAAAATTGACATATTTTCTATGTTGAGTTTTCCAATCCATGGAAATATCTCTCCATTTGTTTAGATCTTCTTGTATTTATTTCTTTTATTTAGTTTTTTTGAGACAGAGTCTTGTTCTGTTGCCAGGCTGGAGTGCAGTGGCATGATCTTGGCTCACTGCAACCTCTGCCTCCCAGGTTCAAGTGATTCTCCTGCCTCAGCCTCCCGAGTAGCTGGGACTACAGGTGTGCACCACCATGCCCAGCTAATTTTTGTATTTTTAGTAGAGACGGGGTTTCACCATGTTGGCCAGGATGATCTCAATCTCTTGACCTCGTGATCCGCCTGCCTCAGCCTCCCAAAGTGCTGGGATTACAGGCGTGAGCCACCAAGCCCAGCCTCTTTTATTTTTTTAATCAGTGTTTTGTAGTTTTCAGCATATAAGTCCTATACATGATTTGTCAGATTTATACCTGTTTTATTTTTTTGAGCAATTATAAATGATAATCTTCTCTTCTCTCCTCTCCTCTCCTCTTCTTCTTTTTTTGTTTTTTGTTTGAGAGACAGGCCCTCATTCTGGTGCCCAAGCTGGAGAGCAGTGCTGTGATCTCAGCTCACTGCAACCTCCACATCCCGGGTTCAAGTGATTCTCCTGCCTCAGCCTCCCAAGTAGCTGGGATTACTGGCGCCCACCACCACGCCTGGCTAATTTTTGTATTTTTAGTAGAGGCAGGGTTTCACCATCTTGGCCAGGCTGGTCTCGAACTCCTGACCTCAAGTGATCCATCTGCCTCGGCCTCCCAAAGTGCTGGAATTACAGGTGTGAGCCACCGTGCCCGGCCGAGGTATTGTACTTTAAATCTTGTTGTCCATGTGTTCATTGCTAATATATAGTAATGCAATTGATTTTGTATGTTTATATTATATCCTGTGACCTTGCTGGACTCACTTATTAGTTCTAGGAGTTCTTTTGTGGATTTTCTACATAGATAATTATGTCATCTGTAAATAAGGACAGTTTTATTTCTTTCCTATTAAGATGGCTTTTATTTCCCTTTTTTTTCTTTTTAATCTTGCTGCATTGGCTAGAATGTCCAGTATTATGTTGAAGAAGGTAATGAGAGGGGACATCCTTGCTTTGCTCCTGTTCTCAGGGGTAAAGCATTCAGCCTTTCACCAGTAAATATAATGTTAGCTACAAGTTTTCTTGTAGATATCCTTTATCAAGTTTAAGAAGTTACCCTCTGTTCCTAGTTTTCAGAGAATTTTTATCAGGAATGGGTGTTGAATTTTGTCAAATGCCTTTTCTGCATCAATCGATATGATTATGTGATCTTTCTTCTTTAGCTTGTTAATGTGGTGGCTTACTTTGACTGATTTTTGAATGTTGAGCCAAATTTTCATCCATGGAAAAAACCTTACTTAGTCATGGTGTATGAGCCTTTTTTTTTTCTTTCTTTCTTTTTTTTTTGAGATGGAGTCTCACTCTTGTTGCCCAGGCTGGAGTGCAATGGCGCAATCTCGGCTCACTACAACCTCTGCCTCTGGGGTTCAAGCTCCTGCCTCAGCCTCCCAACTAGCTGGGATTACAGGCATGTGCCACCATGCCTGGCTGATTTTTTGTGTTTAGTAGAGATGGGGTTTCACCATGGTCAAGCTGGTCTCGAACTCCTGACCTCAGGTTATCCACCCACCTTGGCCTCCTAAAGTGCTGGGATTATAGGCGTGAGCCACCATGCCCGGCCGGTGTGTGATTCTTTAAAAAAAAAAAAAAAAAAATATTGTGGTAAAATACACATAACATAAAATGTCCAATTTTAGCCATGTAAAGTGTACAATATGACATTAAGTACTTTCACAATGTTGTGCAACCATTACCACCATCTAATTCCAGCACATTTTCATCACCCGAAAAAGAAACCCTAGACTCATTGAGTAGTCACTCCTCATTCTCATTCCCCTCAGCCCTTGGCAACCACTAATCTGCTTTCTGTTTATATGGATTTGCCAACTCTGGATAATTCATATAAATGGAATCATACAATATGTGGTCTTTTGTGTCTGGTTTCTTTCACTTAGCATAATGTTTTCAAGGTTCATCTATGTTGTAGCATGTGTGAGTACATCATTCCTTTTTGCAATTGAATAATATGCCATATTTTGTTTATTTATTCATCTGTTGTTGAACATTTGGGTCGTTTCCATGTTTTGACTATTGTGAATAGTGGTGCAATGAACATTCCTGTACAAGTTTTTGTTTGAACACCTGTTTTCAATTCTTTTGGGTATACACCTAGAAGCAAAATTGCTGGGTCGTGGTAATTATATGTTTTTACTTTTTAAGAAACTTGCAAAGTATTTTCCAAAGCTTGCTACAGCATTTTACATGGGATTTTTTTTTTTTTTTTTTTTTTTGCCCGGGCTGGAGTGCAGTGGCGTGATCTCGGCTTATTGCAACCTCCGCCTCCTGGGTTCAAGTGATTCTCCTCCCTAAGCCTCCCAAGTAGCCGGGATTACAGGCATGTGCCACCACGCCTGGCTAATTTTTGTATTTTTTGTAGAGATGGGGTTTTGCCTTGTTAGCCAGGCTGGTCTCAAACTCCTGACCTCAGGTGATCTACCTGCCTTAGCCTCCTAAAGTGCTGGGATTACAGGCGTGAGCGCCCAGCCTCTTACATGGGATTTTTAAGAGTAAGAATTCAATTTCTTTAAGATATATAGGACTATTCAAATTATGTATTTCATATTGGGTGCATTATTAGTTTGTGTCTTCAGGTGAATTGCTGCACTTCATCTTAGTTGTCAAATTTTTGGCCAAGTGCAGTGGCTCCCACCTGTAAATCCCAGAATTTAGGGAGGCAGAGGCAGGAGGATAGCTTAGCCTAGGAGTTCGAGACCTGTCTGGGCAATATAGCGAGACCCTGTTCTCCACAAAAAGGGGGGAAAAAAGACAAATTTTTCTGTGTAGAATTGTTTGTGGTATTCCCTTATCCTTTGATGTCTACACGGTCTCTGGTGATATCCCCTGTTCCATTCCTGATATTGGTAGTTTATGTCCTTCCTGTCTCTCTCAACTGTCTTGCTAGAGGTTTGTCAATTTTATTGGTCTTTTCCCAAGAACCCAGCTTTTTGTTCTGTTGACTTTTCTCTATTTTTTTTTTTCTGATCTTATCTTTACTATTTCCTCCTTTCTGCTTTATTTGGGTTTATGTTACTCTTATTTTCCTAGGCTCTTCTATTGGGAGCTTAGATTATTGCTTTGAGATATTTTTTCCCCTCTTAATACTGCTTCAGCTAATGTTCTACAAATAATTGATAATGTATTTTCACTTTCATGCAGTTCACTGTATTCATTTTTATTTTGATAAAGGTGATTAATTTTTCTTTCCGGTTTTCCCAAAATATGTAATGTGTTTACCTTTTAATCTGTGATAAAAAACATATAACATAAACATTTGCTATTTTAATCATTTTTGAGTATACAGTTCAGTAGTTCTAAATATATCCATCTTGTTGCTGTGAAACAGATCTCCAGAACTTTTTCATCTTGCAGATCTGAAACTCTATACCTACTAAACAACTCACCCTTCTCCCTTCCTCTTAGCCCCTGGGAACCACCATTCTGCTTTTTATTTCTGTGAATTTGACTAATTTAGATACCTTATTTAAGTAGAACCATACAGTATTTATCTTTTTGAATTTACTGTATTTTAAAAGTTTCCCTTGAAATTTCCTCTTTGACTCATGGATTATTTAGAAGTGTGTTTAGTTCCCATATGTTTAGAGATTTTGATTTCTAGTTTGATTCCATTGTGGTCAGAGTACCACACACTCTGTATGATTTCAGTTCTTTTAAATTTATTGAGGCTTGTTTTATACCTATTGATATGCTCTATCTTGGAGAATGTTTCATGTCTACTTGAAAAGAATGTGTATTCTGAACTGGATGAGTGGAATGTTCTAAAATTGTTAGTTAGATTGAGTTAGTTGATAGTAGTATTCATTTTTTATTCCTGTTGTAACAAGTTGCCACAAACTTAGTGGCTTAAAACAACACATATTTGTTATCGTATAGTTCTGGAGGTCAGGAGTTTGCAATAGGTCTCACTGGGTGAGGGGAAGATGTTGACAAGGCTGCATTCTTTTCTGGGTGCTCTAGGGGATTTTCTTGCAATTTCAGCTTCTACAAGCTGCCCCGCATTCCTTGGCTTATGGTCTCCTTCCATCTTCAAAGTCAGCAATAGGTTGCTTATGTCGTTCTCACATTACATCACTCTGACATTCACTCTTCTGCCTCCCTCTTTCACTTCTAAGGACCCTTGTGATGACATTGGGCCCACCCAGATAATCCAGGACAATCCTTCCGCCTTGAGATCTTTAACTTAATCACATCGGCAAAGTCTCTTTTATCATGTAAGATAACGTATTCACAAGTTCTGGAGATTAGGATGTGGATATTTTGGAGGGACTATGTCTACTACAATAGTGTTGTTCAAATTTTCTCTCTATGCCAGGCACAGTGTTACATGCCTGTAGTCCCAGCTACTCCGGAGGCTGAAGCGGGAGGATCACTTGAGTCCAGGAGTTTCAGACCAGCCTGGGCAACATATTGAAACTCTGTCTTTTTAAAAAAAACTTTTTAAAAAAGTTTTCTTCTTAAACAAAAAGTTTTCTTTTCACTCTGTTATCAAGAATGAGGTATTGTAATCTTTGCCTATTATTGCTGATTGTCTCTTTCCCCTTTGAATTCTTTCACTTTTTGCTTCATGTATTCTGAGGCTCTCATTAGGTATATATCAGTGTATAATTGTTATATCTTCCTGATGTATTGAACCTTTTTTCATCATGAAATGTACCTCTTTGTTTCTAGAGGTACATTTCTTATCTTAAATATAAGGTACAAATCTTATCTTAAAAATAAGATAATAATATTTCTTATCTTAAAGACCATTTTGTCTGATTTTGCTGTATACACAGTCTCAGCCAGAAATGTGCTTGCTGCAACCACAATGGCAACCCCAGACTAAGAGAGATGTATATCATCCCCTCCCACCCTTTGCTGAGATCGTCACTTCCTCTGACTGTGCTACTGTGCATGGACATTACCCACTGCTCCCAAGTGAGTGAGACCACTTTGACTATGGCAGCAAAGCTGCCAACCTCACAGCCAACCCAGCCTTAGCAGAACCTTCACGCTAAGGGAGCTGGAATTTGGGAGAGGCCCCAGGGAAGAACACTGCAGACTCCCACTCTTCTTGCACAAAGTTCAGCAATTTTTCAGGCATGACCACTTCTCAGATCATTGTACAATTGTTTTTGTCAATTTTGTCCATCTTTATAGTTACTTTTCTGGAAGAGGATTTGTCTTCCATCTTCACTGGAAGTCCTACCTCTACTACAGTGTTGTTTTTAAAATAGATTTCTTTTTCTAGATTAAGGACATTTCCTTTTAATTCTAATTCTCTTAGAAGCTTTTTCATTTAAAAAAAAATTATTATTATTATTATTGAGACTAAGTTTTGCTCTTGTTGCCCAGGCTGGAGTGCTATGGCACAGTCTCGACTCACTGCAACCTTTGCCTCCCGGGTTCAAGTGATTCTCCCGCATCAGCCTCCTGAGTAGCTGGTATTACAGGCACCCATCACCATGCCCGGCTAATTTTTTGTATTTTTAGTAGAGACAGGGTTTCACCATGTTGGCCAGGCTGGTCTTGAACTTCTGACCTCAGGTGATCCGTCCATCTCGGCTTCCCAAAGTGCTGGGATTACAGGCATGAGCCACTGTGCCCGGCCTTAATTATTATTATTTTTTGAGACAGGGTCTCACTGTCACCCAGGCTGGAGTGCAATGGCACGATCTCGGCTCACCACAACCTTCACCTCCCAGGTTCAAGTGATTCTTGTGCCTTAGCCTCCCGAGTAGCTGGGACTGCAGGAGTGTGCCACCACACCCAGATAATTTTTGTATTTTTAGTAGAGACAGGGTTTCACCATGTTGACCAGGCTGGTCTTGAACTCCTAACCTCAAGGTGATCCGCCCACCTTGGCCTCCCAAAATACTGGGATTACAGGCATGAGCCACCGTGCCCGGCCTGTTTTGTTTTAAATAATGAGTGTTTGTCTCTTTGTTATCTCATGAAATGATTATATTTTCCCTTTAATCTATAAAATATTTTGCTAGATTTTCCGATGTTGAACCCTTCTTGATGCATTCCTCATAAAATTCTACTTAGTCATAACACATTACTTTTTATTTTTATTTATTTTTTGAGACAGGGTCTTGCTCTGTCACCCAGGCTGGAGTGCAGTGGCACAATCTCGGCTCACTGCAACCTCCGCCTCCCAGGCTCAAGCGATCCTTCCACCTCAGCCTCCCAAGTAGCTGGGACTAGAGGTGTGCGCCACAACAGCTGGCTAATTTTAAAAAATGTTTTGTAGAGAGGTCTCACTATGTTGCCCAGGCTGGTCTTGAACTCCTGGGCTCAAGAGATCCGCCTACCTCAGGCTCCCAAACTGTTGGGATTATAGGCGTGGGCCACCGTGCCTGGCATATTATTTTTATTAGAGATGAGGTCTGCTAAAATTTGGTTTGTTACTGTGTTTTTTGTTTTTGTTTTTTATTAGAGTTGGGGTCTTGCTATGTTGCAACGGCTGGTCTCAAACTCCTGGGCTTAGGAGATCCTCCTGCCTCAGCCTCCAGTTAGCTGGGACTACAGGCACGCACCACTGCATCCAGCTTGTTATTTTATTTAGAAGTTTTGCATGCATGCTAATAAGTAAGATTGGTCTAAAACATTATTTTTTAACACAGTTTTGTGAATTTGATATTAAGTTTGTATTAGCTCGTAATATGGGCTGAGTAAATTTCCCACTCTTTCTGTTTTCTGAAATATGTTATTTCAGAATTATTTAATATAGAGAGATTATCTTTCCTTTGAAGGTTTGGTAAGACTTTTTAGTAAAACTGTGTGGGCTTGATATTTCTTATCGTGAGAGATACTTGATTATCAGTTCCTATTTTGGTAATCTGTATTTTTCTTGAAATCTTTCCATGGTATCTTGGTTTTCAAATGTCCTGGGACAAGGTTGTTCACAGTGTTCTCATATGTTATTAAAAATCTCTACTGTTATCATTTGTTATATTTCCTTTCTGTTCCTATTATTGTTTATTTTCTGTCTTCTCACTCCTTTCTGATGATCAGACTTGCTGGAATTTTTTCCTTTTTCTTTTTTAAATTAGAGATGGTGTCTCACTCTGTCGCCTAGTCTAGGGTGCAGTGGCAGGATCATAACTCACTGTAGCCTTGAACTCCTGAGCTCAAGTGATCCTCCTGCCTCAGGATCCTGAGTAACTGGGTTTATAGGCGACAGCCACTGTGCCCAACAATTTTTTCTATTTTAGTAGTTTTGTCAGAGAACAAGATTTTGGTTGCACTGATTGCCTTTTTCTTTCCTTTCTGTCATTAATTTCTGCTCTTATAGACTTTATACCCATCTTTCTACTTCTTTGGGGTTTACTTTTTTCAGTCTAAGATCCTGAATTGAATATATAACTCACTTATTTTCAGTCTTTCCTATTTTTCTTTTTTTTTGAGACGGAGTTTCGCTCTTGTTGCCCAGGCTGGAGTGCAGTGGCATGATCTCCACTCACTGCAACCTCCGCCTCCCAGGTTCAAGCAATTCTCCTGCCTCAGCCTCCTGAGTAGCTGAGATTACAGGCATGCGCTACCACACCCGGCTAAGTTTTGTATTTTCGGTAGAGATGGGGTTTCTCCATGTTGGTCAAGCTGGTCTCGAACTTCTGACCTCAAGTGATCCGCCCGCCTCGGCCTCCCAAAGTGCTGGAATAACAGGCGTGAGCCACCGTGCCCGGCCCCTATTTTTGTTTTCACAACTTTTTTTTTTTTTTTTACATCAAGTCCCTTCCCCAGAAACCAGTGGGTTCAACATCCAGCCACAACAGGAACAGCCACTGGGCCTTGTCCTGTTCCTTGAGGCTTGAGGGATTATTTATTTTTGTTATTTTATTTATTTATTTTTATTTATTTTTTGAGATGGAGTTTCACTCTTGTTGCCCAGGCTGGAGTGCAGTGGCGCGACCTCGGCTCCCTGCAACCTCTGCCTCCCGGGTTCAAGTGATTCTCCTGCCTCAGCCTCCCAAGTAGCTGGGATTACAGGCACCTGCCATCATTCCTTGCTAATTTTTGTTATTTTTAGTAGAGATGAGGTTTCACCATGTTGGCCAGGCTGGTCTCAAACTCCTGACCTCAAGTATCTGCCAGCCTCAGCCTCCCAAAGTGCTGGGATTACAGGCATGAGCCACCACACCCAGCCCTTATTTTTATTTTTTTGAGACAGAGTCTTCCTCCTTCGCCCAGGGTGGAGTGCAGTGGCATGATCTCGGCTTACTGCAACCTCCGCCTCCCGGGTTCAAGTGATGCTTTTATTTTTTTATTTTATTATTATTATTTTTTTGAGACGGAGTCTCACTCCATCGCCAGGCTGGAGTGCAGTGGCATGATCTTGGCTCACTGCAACCTCCGCCTCCCAGGTTCAAGCGATTCTTCTGCCTTAGCCTCCCGAGTACCTGGGACTACAGGTGTGCACCACCACGCCCGGCTAATTTTTGTGTTTTTAGTAGAGATGTGGTTTCATCAAATTGGCCGGGATGGTCTTGAACTCCTGACCTCATGATCAGCCCGCCTCAGCCTCCCAAAATGTTGGGATTACAGGCGTGAGCCACTGCATCTGGCCTGGGTTGAAGCGATTCTTCTGCCTCAGCCTCCCAAGTAGCTGGGATTGCAGGTGTGTGCCACCATGCCCAGCTAATTTTTGTATTTTTGTATTTTTTTTTTCTGAGATGGAGTCTCGCTCTTGTCACCCAAGCTGGAGTGCAATGGCACGATCTCGGCTCACTGCAACCTCCGCCTCCCAGGGTCAAGCAATTCTCCTGCCTCAGCCTCCCAAGTAGCTGAGATTACAGGCGCCTGCCACCACTCCTGGCTCATTTTTTGTATTTTAAGTAGAGACAGAGTTTCACCATGTTGGCCAGGCTGGTCTTAAACTCCTGACCTCAAGTGATCCGCCTGCCTTGGCCTCCCATAGTGCTGGGATTACAGGCATGAGCCATCGTGCCCAGCCTTTTATTTTATTTTATTTTATTTTATTTATTTATTTATTTTTAGATGGAGTTTCGTTCTTGTCGCCCAGGCTGGAGTGCAATGGCATGATCTCAGCTTACTGCAACCTCTGCCTCCCAGGTTCAAGTGATTCTCCTGCCTCTTGAGTAGCTGGGATTACAGGCGCCCGCCACCACGCCCGGCTAATTTTTATTTTTGGTAGAGACGGGGTTTCACCACGTTGTCCAGGCTGGTCTCGAACTCCTGACCTCAGGTGATCCACCCGCCTTGGCCTCCCAAAGTGCTGGGATTACAGGCGTGAGCCACCAGGCCCAGACTTATTTTTTATTAAATACAAGTCACATACTATAAACTTACCCTTTTAAAATATATAGTTCAGTGGTTCTTAGTATATTCCCAAAGTTATGCAACCACCACCACGATCTAATTCTGAAACATGAAACCCCATATCCATTAGGCAGCCATCCCAGCACTACCTCAAACACACACCCAGCCCCTGGCACACCCTAATCTACTTTCTGTCTCTATGGATTTGCCTATTCTAGACACTTTTATTATGGACTCATATAATATGTGGCCTTTTCTGCCTGGTTTCTTTCATTTTGCCAAACGTTTTCAAGGTTCATCCATGTTGTAACAAAGTACTGCAAACTGGGTGGCTTAAAACAACAGAAATGTATTGTCTCACAGTTCTGTAGGCTGGAAGTCTGAGTTCAAGGTGTTGGCAGGAATGGCTGCTTCTGAGGGCTGTGAGGGAGAATCTGTTCCAGGCCTTTCTGCTAGCTTTTGCTGCCTTGCTGGCAGTCTTTGGCATTCCAAAGATAAGATGTGTCACCCTTATATCTTTTTTTTTTTTTTTTTGAGAGGGAGCCTCACTCTGTCGCCCAGGCTGGAGTGCAGTGGCGTGATCCTGGCTCACTGCAACCTCTGCCTCCCGGATTCAAGCGATTCTCCTGCCTCACTCTCCTGAGTAGCTGAGATTAGAGGCGCCTGCTACCACGCCTGGCTAATTTTTGTATTTTTGGTAGAGACGAGGTTTCACCATTTGGGGAGGCTGGTCTTGAACTTCTGACCTCAGGTGATCCGCCCTCCTTGGCCTCCCAAAGTTCTGGGATTACAGGCTTGAGCCACTGCACCCGGCCATGTCACCGTTATCTCTGCCTTCATCTTCATGTGGCATTTTCCTTGTATGCGTGCCTGTCTCTGTGTCCAAGTTTCCTCTTTTTTAAGGACATCAGTCCTGTTGGGTTAGGACCTATCCTAATGTCCTCATTTTAACTTGATTTCCTCTGTAAAGACTATATTTCCAAATAAGGTCGCAATCTGAGGTACTGGGGGGTTAGGACTTCAATATATCTTTTTGAGGGTCACAACTCAACTCATAGCAGCACTTCTTCCTTTTATTGCCAAATAATATTCGAATAATATGGATATGCCACATTTTCTTTATTCATTCATTTGTTGATGGACATTTGGGTTGTATCTGCCTTTTAGCTGTTATGAATAATGCTGCTATGAACATACAGGTTTTGTGTGGACACATATTTTTGATTCTCTTCGGTATATGCCTGGGAATAGAATTGCTGGGATGTATGGTAACTCAGTGTTTAGCCTTTGGAAGAACTGCCAGGCTGTTTTTCACAGCTGCTGCAGCATTTTACATTGCCACTAGCAATGTAGGAAGGTTCTAATTTTTCTGCATCCTCACCAGCATGTATTATTTTGATTCTAGCCATCCTAGTGGATGTGAAGTGGTATCTCATTGTGGTTTGGATTTGCATTTCCCTGACAAGTAAGGATACTGAGCATCTTTCCATGTATTTGTTGGCTATTTGCATATCTTATTTGAAGAAATGTCTATTAAATCCTTTGCCCATTTTTTTTTTTTTTTTTCCGAGACAGAGTCTTACTCTGTCACCCAAGCTGGAGTGCAATGGCGCGATCTCGGCTCACTGCAACCTCCACCTCCCAGGTTCAAGCAATTCTCCTGCCTCAGCCTCCCGAGTAGCTGGGATTATAGGCTCCTGCCACCATGCCCAGCTAATTTTCATATTTTTAGTAGAGATGGGGTTTCACCATGTTGGTCAGGCTGGTCTCGAACTCCTGACCTCAGGTGATCCACCTGCCTTGGCCTCCCAAAGTGCTGGGATTACAAGCGTGAGCCACCACGCCTGGCCTCCTTTGCCCATTTTTAAATTTGGTTATTTGACTTTTTATTATTGAACCCTTTAGGTACTCTAGATACAGGTTCCTTATAGATATGTAATATGCAAATATTTTCTTCCATTTTATGGATTGTCTTTTTACTTTCTTGATCATTTGCAGCACAAAAGTTTTTAACTTTGAGGAAGCTGTTTATTTTTTCTTTCGTCGTTTGTACTTTTGTTATTGTGTCTAAGAAACCATTGCCAAATCCAAGGTAATGAAGACATACTCCTATATTTTCTTCTAAGAGTTTTCCAGTTTTAGCCCTTATACTCAGGCCATGATCCATTTGAGTTCATTTTTGTGTGTTGTGTGAGGAAGAGGTCCATCTTCATTCTTTTACATGGGGATATCCAGTTGTCTCAGCACGATTTGTTGAAGAGACTATTCTTCCCCATGGAATTGTCTTGGCATCCTTCTCAAAATCAGTTGACCACGAATGTAAGGGTTTATTTCTGAAGTCTTAATTCTGTTCCATTGATGTATATGCCTATCCTTATGACGGTACTGCACTGTCTTGGTTGCTGTAGTTTTGTATTAAGTTTTGAAATCAGGACATGTGACTCCTCCAACTTCGATCTTTTTCAATATTTTTTTGGCTATTCTGAGTCCCGTGCGTTTTCATAAGCATTTTATGATTAAATTATCTATTTCTGCAAAACAGCCTGGGATTTTGATAGGGATTCCATTGAATCTGTAGGTGAATTGGGGGAGTATTATCATCTTGACAATGTTTGCTTTCCAATCCATGAACATATATATTTTTCCATTTTTTTAGATCTGAAGTTTTTTCAACAGTGTTTTATAGTTTTCAGTATACAAATCTTGTGCTTTTTTCTTAAATTTATTCCTAGGTATTCTTTGGTTTTGCTGCTATTATAAATGGGATTGTTGTCCTAATTTGGTTTTTGGATTCTTCAATGCTAGTTTATAGAAACACAACGGACTTTGGCATGTTGATTTTGTATCCTGACACTTTTCTGAACTTGTTCCTTAGTTCTGATTGTTTTTTAGCAAAGTTCTTAGGATTTTCTACATTTGAGACTGTGTCATCTGCAAATAGAGATAGTTTTGCTTCTTTATTCCATCTGAATGCCTTTTTATTTCTTTTTCATGCCTGATTGCCGTGGCTAGAACCTCTTCTACAATGTTGAATAGAAGTGGGGAGAGCAAGTCCAGGTGCAGTGGTTCACACCTGTAATCCCAGCACTTTGGGAGGCTGAGGCAGGTGAATCACCTGAGGTCAGGAGTTCGAGACCAACCTGGCCAGCATGGCGAGACCGCATCTGTACTAAAAATACAAAAATTAGCCGGTCGTGGTGGCTCATGCCTGTAATCCCAGCTACTCTGGAGGCTGAGGCACGAGAATTGCTTGAACCCCGGGAGGCGGAGATTGCAGTGGCAAAATGTTGATTTTCTAATTCTCTCATTCTTTCTGTACTTTTTTATCTGGAATTCTTCTATGGAGACAAAGTATTCTCCATTAATTACTTGGTGACCTTGGGGTTCTGCCTGGGGACAGAAATGCCATGATAAATGTTTAATTCTTTCCATTTATCAGTTTGCAGAGTTATGAGATGGTGCTTTAGCATGGTGAGGGTTATTAAAATTATCTCTGTGGGCTCATGTATATTATATATTTTACATACTTCAATCAATTACACTCATTATTGTTTCTGATGCTCAAATTATTTCTTGTTTGGCCAGTGGGAGCCCCTTCAAGGTGACTCCTGTGCCTTCCTGATAGTATCCTGGCAAGCTGTCCCAGGTTTGTGTTATAAATTTCCTGTCTCAGATGTGGAATCAGCCATTTGGGGGCTTTTCTTTTTTAAAACTTAATCCACTGGCTGGCCACAGTGGCTCATGCCTGTTATCCCAGCACTTTGGGAGGCCAAGGCAGGCGGATCATCTGAGGTCAGGAGTTTGAGACTAGCCTGGCCAACATGGTGAAACCCCATCTCTACAAAAATACAAAAATTAGCCAGGCATGATGGCGGGTGCCTGTAATCCCAGCTACTTGGGAGGCTGAGGCAGGAGAATTGCTTGAACCCGGGACCAGAGGTTGCAGTGAGCCGAGATCGTGCCACTGCACTCCAGCCTGGGCAACAGAGCAAGACTCTGTCTTAAAACAAACGAACAAAAACCAAAAAAACCCAACTTAATCCACTTATGAATAAAAATTACCTCAAAATACTGATTTGCTACATCCAGTAAGTTTTGGTATGAAATACTAACATTCCAGTTGAGATATAAATATTTTGTTTTTTCTTTTTCTTTCCTTTTTTTTTTTTAATCTTGAGACAGAGTCTTGCTCTGTCACCCAGGCTGGAGTGCAGTGGCTCAATCACGGTTCACTGCAGCCACAACCTCCTGGACTGAGGTGATCTTCCCACCTCAGCCTCCCAGGTAGCTCGGACTACGGGCACGGCCACACCTGGTTAATTTTTTCTATTTTTTGTAGAGATGGGGTTTCACCATGTTGCCCAGGTAGGGCTCGAACTCCTGGGCTCAAGTGATCCTCCTGCTTCGGCCTCCCAAATTGCTGGGATTACAAGCGTGAGCCACCGTGCCCAGCCTATTTTGTAATTTTTATTTTGATTTACTCTTTTTAAAAAACAGTTTTATTGGGATGTAATTTACATACTATACAACTCACTGATTTAAAGTGTACAGTTCAATGGTTTTTAGTATATTACCAGGTATATGCCACCATCATGACAGTCGGGACATTTGAATCACTTCAAAAGGAAACCCTTCAGTAAGCTGGGGACACAACAAAGAAATACAAAAGAAAAATAAGAAAAAGGAGAATAAAGAAAATCAATTTCTTAAAAAAAGAAAAAAAAGAAACCATATCCTTTAGTTATCATTCCCTCATCCCTCATCCTCCCAACCTCCCAACCTTAATAACCACAAATCTACTTTCTGTCTCTATAGGTTTTTCTATACTGGACTTGTTTTCTTCTTTCTTTCTTTCTTTTTTTTTTTTTTGAGACAGGGTCTGGCTCTGTCGCCCAGGCTGGAGTGCAATGGTGATCTTGGCTCACTGCCGCATACACCTCCTGGGCTTAAATGATCCTTCCCCCTCAGCCTCCCACATAGCTGGGATTACAGACGTGAGCTACTGCACCTGGCTGCTATTCTGGACTTTCATAGGATGGAATAATATAATTTGTGGTCATGTCTTTGAAATTCATCCATGTTATAGCATGTATCAGTAGTTCATTCCTTTTTATTTTTAAATTATTTTATTTTTTTAAGAGACAGACCTGTCTCTCTTTCTCTCTCTCTGAGACAGGGTCTCACTCCAGTTTCCCAGGCTGGAGTGCAGTGGCACAATCTTAGCTAACTGCAGCCTAAACCTTTGGGGCTCAGGTGATACTCCCACCTCAGCCTCCCGAGTAGCTGGCATTACAGGCATGTGCCACCCACGTCCAGCTAGGTTTTGTATTTTTAGAAGAGATGGGGTTTCGCTATGTTGCCCAGGCTGGTCTCCAACTCCTGGGCTCAAGCGATCTGCCTGCATCGGCCTCCCGAAGTGCTGGATTACAGGCGTGAGCCACCGAGCCCGGCCCCTTTCCTTTTTTAAAAACAGCTTTATTGAGATATAATGTACACAGCACACAATTAACTCATTTAAAGTGTAGAATTCAATGGCCATTAGTATATTCATAAAGTTGTGCAACCATCACCACAGTCAATGTTAGAACCTTTTTATCCGGCCGGGCGTGGTGGCTCACGCCTGTAGTCCCAGCACTTTGGGAGGCTGAGGCAGGTGGATCACCTGAGGTCAGGAGTTCGAGACCAACCTAGCCAACATGGCGAGACCCCATCTGTACTAAAAATACAAAAATTAGCCGGGTGTGGTGGCTTATGCCTGTAATCCCAGCTACTCCGGAGGCTGAGGCATGAGAATTGCTTGAACCCTGGGAGGTGGAGGCTGCAGTGGCAAAATGTTCATTTTCTAATTCTCTCATTCTTTTTGTACTTTTTTGTCTGGCATTCTTCTATGGAGACAAAGTATTCTCCATTAATTACCTGGCGACCTTGGGGTTCTGCCTGGGGACAGGCGTGGTGGCTTACGCCTGTAATCCTAGCACTTTGGGAGGCTGAGGTGGGCGGATAACTTGAGGTCAGGAGTTGGAGACCAGCCTGACCAACATAGTGAAACCCTGTCTCTACTAAAAATACAAAAATTAGTCAGGCGTGGTGGCGGGTGCCTGTAATCCCAGCTGCTCGGTAAGCTGAGGCAGGAGAATCACTTGAACCCAGGAGGCGGAGGTTGCAGCAAGCCGAGATCATGCCACTGCACACCAGCCTGGGGGACAAGCGCGAAACTCTGTCTCAAAAAAAAAAAAAAGCCAAAAAAAAGAACCTTTTTATCCCCTCAAAAAGAAACTCTGTGGCCTCTAGCAATCATCCTCCTACTCCTCAGCACCTTCCTCCACGCCCAGCCCTAAGCAGCCACTGCTCTACTTTGTGTCTATAGATTTCTAAGTTGCAAACTTTCATATGACTAGAATCATATAATATGTGGTCTTTTCATTTATATGTGACTTCTTTCATTTAGCATAATGTTTTCAAGGTCCACCCAAGCTGTAGCATCTATTAGTACTTCATTCCTTTTTATTGCTGAATAATATTCCATTGTATGGATATAACACATTTTGTTTATGCATTCGTCCATTGATGGACATTTGGATTTCCACCTTTTGGCTTTTATGAATATTGCTGCTATAAACATTTTTTGTTTTTATTTTTCATTGTTTGTTTGCGACGGAGTTTCGCTCTTGTTGCTCAGGCTGTAGTGCAGAGGCACGATCTTGACTCACTGCAACCTCTGCCTCTCGGTTTCAAGCGATTCTCCTGCCTCAGCCTCCTGGATAGCTGGGATTACAGGCACCCGCCACCATGCCCGGCTAATTTTTGTGTTTAGCCGGGCCACCATGTTGGCAAAGTAGTCACGCCTGACTAATTTTTGTATTTTTAGTAGAGACAGGGTTTCACTATGTTGGTCAGGCTGGTCTCCAACTCCTGACCTCAAGTTATCTGCCCACCTCAGCCTCCCAAAGTGCTAGGATTACAGGCGTAAGCCACCACGCCTGTCCCCAGGCAGAACCCCAAGGTCGCCAGGTAATTAATGGAGAATACTTTGTCTCCATAGAAGAATGCCAGCCACCATGTTGGCCAGGCTGGTCTCGAACTCCTGACCTCAGGTGATCTGCCCGCCTTGGCCTCCTAAAGTGCTGGGATTACAGGCGTGAGCCACTGCTCCCAGCCTGCTATAAACATTTTATATAAGTTTTTGTGTAGACATATGTTTCCATTTCGCTTCAGTGTATACCTAGAAGTGTGATTGCTGGGTCATATGGTAACTATTTGAGGAACTGCCAGACTATATGCCACAGCAGCTGCACCATTTTCCATTCCCACCAGCAATGTACGAGGGCTCTGATTCCTCCACATTCTCACCAGCACTTGTTACTATGACTTCTTTGGCTGTGTTCTTTTTATTTTACTCTTCAGCAGGTTTTCTTTTTTTTTTTTTCTTTTTTTTTTTTGAGACGGAGTCTCGCTCTGTCGCCCAGGCTGGAGTGCAGTGGCGCGATCTTGGCTCACTGCAACCTTGGCCTCCCGGGTTCGTGCCATTCTCCTGCCTCAGCCTCCCGAGTAGCTGGGACTACAGGCGCCCACCACTGCACCTGGCTGATTTTTTGTATTTTTAGTAGAGACAGGGTTTCACCGTGTTAGCCAGGATGGTCTCGATGTCCTGACCTCGTGATCCGCCTGCCTTGGCCTCCCAAAGTGCTGGGATTACAGGCATGAGCCACCACGCCCGGCCAGGTTTTCTTTTTAACTGAAGTTCATAAGCTTACATTAAGGTTCACTCTTTGCACTGTACGTTCTGTGGGTTTGGACAAATGTATAATGACATGTATCCACCATTACAGTGTCACACAGAATAGTTTTGATACCCTAAAATTTCCCCATGTTCCACCTACTTATCCCTCCTTCCTTCCCTCCCTTCCAACCCTTGGCAACCATTATGTTTCCATAGTTTTGCCTTTTCCAGAATGTCATATAGTTGGAATCAAACAATATGTAGACTTTTTAGTTTGGCTTCTTTTACTCAGCAATATGCATTTAAAGTTCCTCCATGTCTTTTTCTGGTTTCATAGCTCATTTCTTTTTTATCACTCAATAACATTCCATTGTATGAATGTACCACAGTTTGTTTATCTATTCACCTATTTTTGGACATCTTGGTTGCTTCCACATTTGGCAATTATGAATAAAGCTGTTATAAACATTCATGTGCAGGTTTTTATGTGGACATAAGTTTTCAATTCATTTGTGTAAATACCAAAAAGTGCGATTGCTGGATCATATGGTAAGAGTATGTTTAGTTTCGTAAGAAACTGCCAAGCTGTCTTCCAAAGTGGCTGTACCATTTTGCATTCCCACCCACAATGAATGAGAGCTCCTGTTGCTTATTATGACTTTCTGATTCTAGCCATCCTACTGGGTACAAAGTGGTATCTCATTCTCATTTTGATTTGAATTCCTCCAATGGATAATGATATTGAGCATCTTTTCATGTGCTTATTGGCCATTTATATATTCCTTGGAGAAATACCGATCATGTTATTCAGATCCTTTGCCCATTTTTAAAATGTTGGCCTGTCTTATTATTATTGAATTTTAAGAGTTTTTAATTCTAGATACAAATCCCTTAATGGATTTATGATTTGCAAATATGGTCTCCCATTCTGTGGGTTTTCTGTGCAATTTCCTTTTTTTTTTTTGAGACGGAGTCTTGCTCTGTCGCGAGGCTGGAGTGGAGTGCAGTGGTGCAATCTCGGCTCACTGCAACCACCACCTCCTGGGTTCAAGTGATTCTCCTGCCTCAGCCTCCTGGGTAGCTGGGACTACAGCCGCCCGCCACCACGCCCGGCTAATTTTTTTTTTTTTTTTCGTATTTCTAGTAGAGACGGGTTTTCACCTTGTTAGCCAGGGTGGTCTCGATCTCCTGACCTCGTGATCCGCCCACGTCGGCTTCCCAAAGTGCTGGGATTACAGGCGTGAGCCACCGCGCCCGGCAATTGTGACTTACTCTTAAGCCCATGAGTTATTTAGTAACATTTTAGTGTTGTAAACATTTATTTTTAAAACTTATCTTTTTATTGTTCTTTTCTTTTTGAAAGTAAGGTTCTGACTGAGCATGATGGTGCATGCCTATAGTCCCAGCTACTTGGGAGGCTGAGATGGGAGGATGGCTTGGGCCCAGGAGTTTGAGGCCAGCCTGGGCACCAGACTGAGACTCTGTCTCTAAAATTAAAATTAATAATAATAGAGAGTGAGGTCTGTTTAATATTAATTCTTTCCAATTTGTTGAGACTTCATTCATCATTTATATCTTTTTTTTTTTTTTTTTTTTTTTTTTTTTAACAGAGTCTTGCTCTCTCACCCAGGCTAGAGTACAGTGGTGCAATCTCAGCTCACTGCAACCTCTGCTTCCCTGATTCAAGCTATTCTCCTGCCTCAGCCTCTCAAGTAGCTTGGATTACAGGTGCTTGCCACCACAGCTGGCTAATTTTTGTATTTTTTGTAGAGATGGGGTTTCACATGTTAGTCAGGCTGGTCTTGAACTCCTGACTTCAGATGATCCACCCACCTCGGCCTCCCAAAGTGCTGGAATTACAGGTGTGAGCCACCACATCCAGTCCATCATTTATATCTGATTTTTTTTTGTAAATGCTTCATATGTAACTAAGGAGAATGAGCACATTTTTTCTTGTTGGTGAGTTTATCTTGTTTTGGGTTTGCTTATCTTGAATAAAAAACTTGTCTTTCTTGGCCAGGTGCGGTGGCTCACACCTATAATTCTAGCACTTTGGGAGGCCTAGGCAGGTGGATCACCCGAGGTCAGGAGTTCGAAACCAGCCTGGCCAACATGGTGAAACCCCATCTCTACTAAAATTACAAAACTTAGCCTGGTGTGGTGGCGCATGCCTGTAATCCCAGCTACCCAGGAGGCTGAGGAAGGAGAATTGCTGGAACTCAGGAGGTGGAAGCTTCAGTGGGCTGACATCACCCCATGGCACTCCAGTCTGGGCGACAGAGGGAGACTCTGTCTGAACAACAAAACAAAACAAAACAAAACAACAACAACAACAGCGGCAAAAAACTTCCTCCAAATTTGAGAAGTTTTCAGCCATTATTTCTTCAAATATTTTTTCTGCACCAATCTGCTGGGATTCCAGAGCCACAAAAGTTAGATCTTTTGATATGTTTTCACAGGACTGAGGATCTGCTAAATTTTTTTCAATCTTCTTTCCATTCTTTATTTTTTTTATTTTTAAAATTTATTTGTTTATCATTATTATTTTTTTAGATGGAGTCTCACTCTGTCACCCAGGCTGGAGTGCAGTGGCATGATCTCGGCTACTTACAACCTCTGCTTCCCAGATTCAGTTGATTCTCTTGCCTCAGCCTCTCGAATAACTGGGATCACAGGTGCTCACCACCACACCTGGCTAATTTTTGTATTTTTAGTAGAGACAGGTTTCACCATGTTGGTCAGGCTGGTCTCTTAACTCCTGACCTTGTGATCCACCTGCCTCAGCCTCTCAAAGTGCTGGGATTACAGGCGTGAGCCACCGCGCCTGGCCCAGCCAGTATATTTTTTTAGGTGTGATTAACATTTAAATCAGTGGACTTTGAGTAGAGTAGATTATCCTCTATAGTGTGAGTAAGCCTCATGCAATCAGTGGGAGGCTGTAGAAGTAAAGAGGAAGAAAGAATTCTGCCTCTAGACTGCTTTCAGACTCAGGATTGTTGCACGCACTTTTCCCTGGGTCTCCAGCCTGCTGGCCTGCCTTACAGAACTTGGACTAGCATATATATATATATCTATATATATATACACACACACACACACACACACATACACACACACACAGAGAGACACACACACATATGTCCTATTGGTTCTGTTCCTCTGGAGAACCCTGACTAATATACATGTATTTCTGCTATTGAGCCCATGTAGTGAGCTTTTAATTTGATATATTGTATTCTTATTATTTTTAGTGCATTGGTATTTTGTAGAGACTTATTTATTTATTTATTTATTTATTTATTTATTTATTTATTTTTAGATGAAGTTTCCCTCTTATTGCCCAGGCTGGAGTGCAATGGCATGATCTCAGCTAACTGCAACCTCTGCCTCCCGGGTACAAGTGAGTCTCCTGCCTCAGCCTTCTGAGTAGCTGGGATTACAGGCATGTGCCACCACGCCCAGCTTATTTTGTATTTCTATTTGAGATGGGGTTTCACCATGTTGGTCAGGCTGGTTTCAAATTCCTGACCTCAAGCGATCCGCCTGCTTCGGCCTCCCAAAGTGCTGGGATTACAGGTATGAGCCACTGCACCCGGCCAAGACTTCATTTTTAGAGCAGTTTTAGGGTCACAGCAAAATTAAGAGGAAGGTACAGAGATTTCCATATATCCCTTGCCCCACACATGTATAGCCTCCCACATGATCAACATCCCCCACCAGAGTGGTTCTTTTGTTACAACTGATGAACCTCCATCAACAACCATAATCACCCAAAGTCCATAGTTTACATTAGGATTCACTCTTGGTGGTGTATATTCTATGGGTTTGGACAAATATATGATGACATGTATCCATCCTCATAGTATCATACAGAGTATTTTCACTGCCCTAAAATATATTGTATTTTTACTCTCTAAAATTTCCATTTGGTTATTTTTTATAGTTTCTTTCTACTCTGCTGAGTACTATATTTTCATTTATTTAAAGAATGTTCAAGCCGGCTGTGGTGGCTCACTCCTGTAATCCCAGCGCTTTGGGAGACTGAGGCTGGAGGCTTGCTTGAGCCCCCAGAGGGTGAGGCTGCAGGGAGCCAAGATCATTCCACTGCACTCCAGCTTGTGCTACAGAGCAAGACCCTGTCTCAAAAAAATAAAAATAAATAAAAAATAAAGAAGAAGAGTGTTCACCTTTACCTTTACCTCACCTCACAGAGCATAATTATAATCACTGCTTTGAAGTCTGTCTTGTAATTTCAACATCTGAATCATCTTGGATTTTGCATCTGTTGAATGTCTTTCCTCTTGAGAATTACAGTTTCTTGGTTCTTTGTATGCAAAGCAATTTTGGATTAGATCCTGGACATTTTTAAATACTATATTGTAAGAATCTGGGTCCTGCTCAAGTCCTCTGGTGAATGTGATTTTTTTTTTTTAAATCAGGCAATCAACCTGGTTAGGCTCAGACTACAAGTTCTATCTTACCTTCTGTGTGCAGTTGGTTCAGTGTCAGTTCAATTTTCAAAGCCTTTGCCACGCTATTTTGGGCTTATTTCACATATGGCCTCCTCAGGGGTTAGTCTGCTGTTTTAAATCGTAGTTCAGTTTTCAAAGTCTGCTGTTTATTTGGGTCTGACTCACGCATGCTCAGCTCAGAGATGAGTCTGGGATTTGTGCCATGTTCGTACACACACACAATTAAAGGATCCTCTCTCCACTTCTCTCCTCTGTGATTCCCTCCACACTGTCCAGTTTTCAGGGGCCCATTTTCTCAGTCTTCTGGCCAATAAAATGGGGCTCCTTGGAGTTTTCTCCCCTGCATCGCCTACAGCAGCTTTGCTGGAGACTTCCTCACTGATAAATGTTGGAAGAGAAGGTGGGGAAAAAAATATAAGTAACTCATCCCTGTATGAGCACTGTTTCAAGTTTTGGTTTTTCTTCCCAATTTACCTAGTCTTCCTTACTTTTCAGAGTTCTCAGGTAGTTGCTTTTTGTGTTTTCTACAGAAATTTTAGTTGTCATAAGTGGGAGAGAGAGACTACAGTGGACTTACTCCATCTTGGCTGGCAACAGAAATCAGTACATCCATAATATTTCTTTTTCTTTTTCTTTTTGAAACGAAGTCTTGCTCTGTCACCTGGGCTTGAGTGTAGTGGCGTGATCTTGGCTCACTGCAACCTCCACCTCCCAGGTTCAAGCAATTCTCCTGCCTCAGCCTCCTGGGTAGCTGGGATTACAGGCGTGTGCCACCACACCTGGCTAATTCTTTTTTTGTATTTTTATTATTTTTATTTTTATTTTTTTGGGGGGGATGGAGTCTCGCTCTGTCACCAGGCTAGAGTGCAGTGGCGCGATCTTGGCTCACTGCAATCTCTGACTCCCTGGTTCCAGCGATTCTCCTGCCTCAGCCTTCCAAGTAGCTGGGGTTACAGGCATGTGCCACCACGCCCAGCTAATTTTTGTATTTTTATTAGAGACAAGGTTTCACCATGTTGGCCAGGCTGGTCTCAAACTTCTGACCTTGTGATCCGCCCACCTCAGCCTCCCAAAGTGTTGGGATTACAGGCGTGAGCCACCGCGCCCGGCCTTTTTTTTTTGTATTTTTAGTAGAGACGGGGTTTCACCATGTTGGCCAGGCTGACCTCAAGTGATCCACCCGCCTCGGCCTCCCAAAGTGCTGGAATTACAGGCGTGAGCCACTGCACTCGGCCCATAATATTTCTTTTAGTGAGTTTGTGAGTGGTAAACAATACTTTTTTATACGTCTATAAATGTCTCTATTTTGCCTTTACTCTAGAAAAATCATTTATCTAGGTATAAAATCCTAGGTGGCTAATTATTTCCTTTTTCACTTTGAAAATATCATTCTGCTATCTTCTGGTATCAGTTGTTGGCAGATGCAAAGTCGGCTAATGATTTAATTTTCATTTCTCAGTGCTAATGCCTTTTTTTTTCCTCTTTCGTTTTTTGGTCTAGACAGGTATTTTGTTTTGTTTTGTTTTGTTTTTGAGACAGAGTCTCGCTCTGTCGCCCAGGCTGGAGTGCAGTGGTGCGATCTTGGCTCACTGCAAGCTCTGCCTTCCGGGTTCACACCATTCTCCTGCCTCAGCCTCCCAAGTAGCTGGGATCACAGGCGCCTGCCACCACGCCCGGCTAATTTTTTTTGTATTTTTAGTAGAGACGGGGTTTCACTGTGTTAGCCAGGATGGTCTCGATCTCGTGACCTTGTGATCCGCCCGCCTCGGCCTCCCAAAGTGCTGGGATTACAGGCGTGAGCCACCGTGCCCAGCCTAGACAGGTTTTTTGTTCACTCTGACACCCAGGCTGGAGTGCAGTGGCCTCATCATGGCTCACTGCAGCCTCCTCCTCCTGGGCTTAAGCAATCCTCTGCCTTAGCCTTTTGAGTAGCTGGGACCACAGGCATGTGCCACCATGCCTGGCTAATTAAAAACAAAAAATTTTTTTTTTTTGGTAGAGATAGGGGTCTCCCCATGTTGCTGCAGCTGGTCTAGAACTCCTGAGCTCAAGCTCTCCTCCTGCCTCAGACTCCCAAAATGCTAGGATTACAGGTGTGAGACACAGCTGGCCTCTTCTGCAGTTTTTTTTGTTTTTTGTTTTTTGTTTTGAAACAGGGTCTCACTCTGTCACCCAGGCTGGAGTGCGGTGGCACGATTGTGGCTCATTGCAGCCTGGAACTCCTGGGCTCAAGCCATCCTTCCACCTCAGCCTCCTGAGTAGCTGAGACTACAATGTACGTCACCATGCCTGACTAATTTTTTTTTGTATTTTTTTGTAGGGACGGGTTTTTGCCATGTTGCCTAAGCTGGTCTCAAACTCCTGGGCTCAAGCAGTCCTCCTGCCTCGGCCTCCCAAAGTGCTGGGATTACAAGCGTAAGCCACCTCGCCCAGCCTACTCTCTCTTTTGACTGAGGTTGCTTTTTTGTCCAGAAACTGGCTGGGTTGTAAGAAGATGTGGGCTGAAGATCTCCAGTTTCTCATGAGTTCAAAGGCTAGACTAATCCCCTTTTTATAGACAAAATGACATGGATTCCAAAATTTTTAGATAGGGGTTGTTCCCACAGTCCACATAGTTCTCATTTCTGGGCTTATATCCTACCAGTACCTATTTCTTTCACTGGTTTATGGAAATCTGTAGCTTTCATGAAGATAACTTCCTTCACTAGCTAACTTCCTTCACTACTTCGTTGCTTTGCATTTCTTTATTCCTTTTAAGATATTTAAATATATTTCTTTTTTTTGTTTTTTGTTTGTTTTGTTTTGTTTTGTTTTTGTTTTTGAGATGGAGTCCTACTCTGTCGCCCAGGCTGGAGTGCAGTGGTGCGATTTTGTCTCACTGCAACCTCTGCCTCCCGGGTTCAAGCAATTCTCCTGCCTCAGCCTCCCGAATAGCTGGGATTACAGACATGCGCCACCATGCCCGGCTAATTTTTGTGTTTTTAGTAGAGACGGGGTTTCACCATGTTGGCCAGGCTGGTCTCAAACTCCTGACCTCAGGTGATCCACCTGCCTCGGCCTCCCAAAGTGCTGGCATTACAGGCATGAGCCATTGCACCCAGCCTTAAATATATTTCAGAGTAACTTTAAAGCCACTTAAGGCCATCTCATGGATCTTTTGTCTCCTTCCTTCCTTCCTTCCTTGCTTCCTCCTTTCCTCCTTCTTTCCTTCCTTCCCTCCTTCCTTCTTTTCTTCCTTTCTTCCTTCTTCCCTCCTTCCTTCTTTTCTTCCTTTCTTCCTTCTTCCCTCTGTCCCTCTAATTATCCCGTCATTTACTTAACATTAATTGAATTAATATGCCAGCTTCTATACTAGGTCCAGGGATAGAGAGAGAAATAAAACTCAGACCCTTTCCTCAGGATTCCTCAGCCTCTTCAATGCATTAATCCAGGCTGGGCTTGGTGGCTCACGCCTGTAATCCCAGCACTTTGGGAGGCCATGGCGGGTGGATCTCTTGAGGTCAGGAGTTCGAGACCAGCCTGGCCAACATGGTAAAACCCCATCTCTACTAAAAATACAATAATTACCCAGGCATGTTGGCACACGCCTGTAATCCCAGCTACTCAGGAGGCTGAGGCAGGAGGATTGCTTGAACCTAGGAGGCAGAGGTTGCAGTGAGCTGAGATCACACTACTGCACTCCAGCCTGGGCAACAGATCGAGACTGCATCTCAAAAAAATAAAAAGTTAAAAAAGTAATAAATAAATAAAGCATTGTTAATCCAGAGAAAACAATTTCATGACATAGAACAGAATTGTAAAGAACTTGTGAAGTTGTGCTAGAAAAGTCTTTGATTTAAGTTAATCTATTGGCCAGGCACGGAGCTCATACCTGTAATTCTAACACTTTGGGAGGCCGAGGCAGGAGGATCATTTGAGTCCAGCAGTTAGAAACCAGCCTGGGGAATATGGTGAAACCCCGTCTCTACAAAAAATTAGGCCAGGCTCAGTGGCTCACACCTTAATCCCAGCACTTTGGGAGGCAAAGGTGGGCAGATCACTCGAGGTCAGGAGTTCGAGACCAGCCTGGCCAACATGGTGAAACCCTGTCTGTACTAAAAATACAAAAATTAGCCGGGCATGGTGCGGGGTGCCTCTAATCCCAGCTACTTGGGAGGCTGAGGCAGGAGAATCGCTTGAACCTTGCAGGTAGAGGTTGCAGTGAACCGAGAACGCACACTCCAGCCTGTGTGACAGAGTGAAATTCCTTCTCAAACAAAAACAAAAACAAAAAAACAACAGCAACAAAAAACACAAGACACTTTTATTATCTCACACTGTCAGTGAGTCAGGAGATTGAGCATGGTTTAGCTAGATGTTCTGCTTATGGCTCACAAAGCTTCAATCAAGGTGTCGGAGGGACTGCAGTTTCATCTGCTTGCAAGCTCATGTGGTTGTTGGCAACCTTTAGTTTCTAGCCGGCTGCTGCACTGATGTCCTCAGTTTCTCGCTGGCTATTAGCCAGAGGCTGCCCTCAGCTCCTTGCCATATGGCCCTCTTCATACACAGCTTGCTTCTTTTATGCCAGCAAGGAGAGTGTGTCTTTGCAAGAGGGGCATTACAATCATCATGTAATCATTCTGAACGTAATGTACTCATGTATATGTAACCATGTACATCCTGTCACCTTAGACATATACTACTGATTAGAAGCAAGTCATGGTTCCTCCCACTTTCAAGAGGAGGGGATCACACGGGAGCATGAACAGCAGGAGGCAGGGATCATGGGTGCCACTCTAGAGTCTGTGTGTCATAAATATGTATACTTTTTTTTCTAGCTGTGTCCATTGAAGTAGCCTAAAAGCAACTTCACTCTGTAATAATGAACATCTCTAGTGCTCAGGTTGTGGTCCTTAAAAACCATTCCCCCGGCCTGGCACAGTGACTCACACCTGTAATCCCAGCACTTTTGGAGGCCGAGGTGGGTGGATCACCTGCGATCGGGAGTTTGAGACCAGCCTGACCAACATGGAGAAACCCCGTCTCTACTAAAAATACAAAATTAGCTGGACATGATGGTGGGCAGCTGTAGTCCCAGCTACTTGAGAGGCTGAGGCAGGAGAATCGCTTGAACCTGGGAGGCGGAGGTTGCAGTGAGCCGAGATCACACCATTGCACTCCAGCCTGGACAACAAGAGTGAAACAACAACAACAACGACAACAACAACAACAAGCCAAACTATCCCCCCATTAAAGGGAAGCTGGGCTCTTTGAAGCAATGTCTTATTCCAGGTCTAGGGCAGGGAAAGTATGAGGAAAGCCAAGTCTATTTGATTGTGCTAGAAATCAGTCAAATTCTCAAGTATCATTTGGGTCATATACCATTGGTCACAGTCATGACATTTAGAACATTATAAAGGCTAATGGTGGAAACAGATGGAATCTATGAAAGTCCATGATTTTTTTTCTTTTTTGAGACAAGGCCTTGCTGTGTTGCCCAGGCTGGAGTGCAGTGGTGCCATCCCGGCTCACTGCAGCCATGACCTCCCGGGTTCAAACAATCCTCCCACCTCAGCCTCCCGGGTAGCTGGAACAGCAGGCTCCTGGCTAATTTTTCTTTTTTCTTTTTTTGTAGAGATGAGGTCTCACTATGTTGCCCAAGCTGGTTTCAAAATCCTGGCCTCAAGTGATCCTCTTGCCTCGGCCTCCCAAAGCACTAGGATTACAGGCATGAGCCACTGCACCGGGTCCACTTCCCTTTTATAAGGATCTTTGAGATTACGTTGGCCCTGCTTGGATAATCCTGGATAATCTCCCCATCCCAAGATCCTTAATTTAGTGACATCTGCATAGGCCCTTTTGCCATGTAAAAGGTTCCAGAAACTAGATTATGGATATCTTTAAGGGGCCATTATTCTGTCTACTACAGAATGTGGGTTTTAGTTTTTAGTTTTGTGTATGCATTTTCTAATTTTATGTAATGTGCATGAATTACTTAAAGCGCATATGTTAAAAATAGAACAATGTTATAGTTTATTTTCAAGTGACATGAAATGTGGTTATCTTTTATTAACTATCTATTAACTTTTTTTTTTTTTGAGATGGAGTCTCGCTCTGTCGCCCAGGCTGGAGTGCAGTGGCGCGATCTCGGCTCACTGCAAGCTCCGCCTCCCGGGTTCATGCATGCCATTTTCCTCCCTCAGGCTCCCGAGTAGCTGGGACTACAGGCGTGCACCACCATGCCTGGCTAATTTTTATATTTTTAGTAGAGACAGGGTTTCGCCATGTTGGCCAGGCTGGTCTCAAACTCCTGACCTCAAGTGATCTGCCCATCTTGGCCTCCCAAAGTGCTGGGATTATAGGCACGAGGCACCTCGCCTGTCCTGAAGCTTCAGTTTCATATGTAGCCAGTTATTACTTCATGCTAAATCAGAAAATTCCAATTCATAATTTTACGTTGTCAGAAATGGCAGCAAGTGTTTGGTAGCTAGGTCAGAAACTTCTGTGTGTTGGATGGAACAGGGACCCACAAATTGAGAAGTCATTTCTTCTATTTAGTGGGCAGGAGCCAAGAATGTCATATGTCCTTCAATGCATGTGACATTCCTGCAAGGAAGAATTTTCCTACGTCTAACATAATTTTCAAATGTCTCCCTAGACATTTGTGTATATGAAAACCTATTTGTGATTATCTGAGCCTAAACTTAACCTTGTTTTACCTGTAAACTCAAAGTACTATTTTTTTATGAAATTTATTTTTTAAAAAATATGAAATGCTTTCACAAATGTGCATGTCATCTAGCACGATGTCATCTAGCATGGGGGCCATACTTATTTTCTTTGTATCAATATAATTCCAATGTTAGTATATTGCTGCTAAAGCAAGTAATAACTCAAAGGATTTTCTGCACGGTTTTAATATATGTGGAATTTTCCAGGAATGGAACTACTATGTAAATTGAAAGGAGTGTGTGTTGTTTTGTGTGGAACTTTTCCAAGAATAGCTTAATGTTTTAGAAAATCACACCAATGACATCAATGTCATTTATGGGCTGTGCTGGATATCTTCCATTTGCCTTTCCAGACTCACTCCACCCTTCTTTACCTGCTCTGTGCCCAGCAAAGGGGCTGTAGCAGCAGGTTTCCTTGCCTTCCAGCTTCTGGGTGGGTTCACTCAGTGGGAAGCACTGGCAGGAGATCTGGAAGGTGGGAGGAGAGTGAGGTGTGCCATTTGAAATGACCATCAAGGCTAGGTTGAATGTGCAAAGCCATATTTCATTAGAAAATGAAAACGTAATATATAAGTTTGGGTCCAAGCTGGTTGGAAGGCACAAGTAAACTGCATGAAGAGGTGGTTCAGACCCTCACGATGCTTGCTGCTACTGGTTTACTTCTCCTTTAACCCAGATCTGTGACTTCCCGGAGAGTTCCCTATGACTGGATAACAGAGAAAGAGCAAGGTTTATGATGCACAGTTTCCCAGCACCACCTAAAAGTGGGTGGTAGCTGCATTCTAGCCCCTGAAAGACAGTGGTGAAGGGGCAACACTTTGGGCAGTACTTCTTGTTGTCCCTTTCATGTGGAAGGAGAGATGGCCTATTTTCTCTATGGGCATATTGTTGGGAGAGGTGATCCCCCATGGCCCAGAGAGTTCCTGCTTGTTCTTGTTGGGCATGCCAAAAATGCAAGGTCGTGACTGCTCTTTAGCTGGGCCGTTTCTCAGGGCTCTATTGCAAGGAGCTGCCTTGGGGCATGAGGTGATATCTCCCTCTGGGACAAAGAGCAGGCTTGCTTTCCCCAAGGCTGGTATTCCTTGGCTGTGAGGCAAACCTGCACTGTGTACACAGTGTATCCACCTGGGCCCCTTCGCAAGGTCCTGTGGGACTTGGAGATTTAGGGAACCGCATGATCCTGTGGGAGACTTAGAGAACTGACACAAATATACTGATGCTCATGCCGGTAGCTCGTGTTGCTGACATCCATGAAATGGATATGTGGATCCACAAAAGGCTAACGTGTAAATAGGGGGAAATCCCAGACCCGGGCAAATATTCATTAGAAACATTGCAGTTGGTTTTACAAGCTTTTGGACATCATGTGACTTGTATGTGATTTCGCATTGAAGGGTACAACTCAATTATTTCTCTGTAGTTTTGGTCCCTAAGGGAAAAACTTTGTCACTTTTGTGTTTGAATGATTTTTTTTGTTGTTGTTATTCAGGCAAAACTCCACTGGCAAAGGTATCACTGCACATCTGTTGGAAAAAACAGGTCACTTTTAATAACTTCATGAAAGTGTTTGACAAAGTTTCATAGCAAACAGTACTAAGGACTAAGGGCAACTGGATTGCCGATATAATAAACCAGAAATTTAAATATTGTCATTTTTTTCTATTCATCCTATAGATGGATAACATCACATGCCTCAAATTCCAATTGTTTATATTATTTTGCCCCTTTCTTTTCCATAGTAACTTTTAAGCTTCCAGATCTGTCTTTACTTTTTTCAGTTCTAAATAATGGAATTCCAGCATTTCATCTGCAACACCACAGGCCCTCCTGACTGCTGGTATAAGAAATCCTAGCAACGGAATAAGGAAAAAGTGATTCTTCTGGTCTCTTAAAATACCCTTGAAAATGTTATTTCTAACAAAGGGCTCTTGTAAGACATCTAGAACTCTGAGCTTGTGACTTGATCTATGAATGTAACCTTGGCCTTAAAAAACCTGAAATTCTTGGCCAGGCGCGGTGGCTTACGCCTGTAATCTCAGCACTTTGGGAGGCTGAGGTGGGCAGATCACCTGAGGTCAGGAGTTTGAGACCAGCCTGGCCAACATAGTGAAACCTCGTCTCTACTAATAATACAAAAATTAGCCAGGCGTGGTGGCGCATCCGTGTAATCCCAGCTACTCTGGAGACTGAGGCAGGAGAATTGCTTGAACCTGGGAGGCAGAGGTTGCAGTGAGCCAAGATCATGCCATTCCACTCCAGCCTGGGCAACAGAGTGAGACTCTGTCTCCGAAAAGAAAAGAAAAGAAGAAAAGTCTGTAATTCTTTTGGTTTGTATCAATTAATAATCTGTTCCCCTAGTAATAATATTTAAATTGACCTCTCCATGTCCTAAAAGCTGTGAATACCTATGAGTTTTCTTTTTTTTTTTTTGAGACGAAGTCTTGCTCTGTCGCCCAGGCTGGAGTGCAGTGGCGCGATCTCGGCTCACTGCAACCTCCACCTCCCTGGTTCAAGCAATTCCCCTGCCTCAGCCTCCTGAGTAGCTGGAGTACAGGCGCATGCCACCACACCCGGCTGATTTTTTTGTAGTTTTAGTAGAGGCAGAGTTTCACCATGTTGGCCAGACTGTTCTCGAACTCCTGACCTCAGGCAATCCACCCGCCTCGGCCTCCCAAAGTACTGGGATTACAGGGGTGAGCCACCACCCCTGGCCAAGTTTTCTTTAATAGCTAAGTGAATTGAAAATTTTTGTGCAGACAAAATCCTGTATGTAAATGTTTGTAGCAGTTTTATTTTATTTATTTGTTTATTTATTTTTGAGATAAATACATTTATTTATTTATTTATTTTCAGTTTTGCTCTGTCACCCAGGCTGGAGTGCAGTGGCGTTATCTTGGCTCACTACAACCTCCGCCTGCCAGGTTCAAGCAATTCTCCTGCCTCAGCCTCCCAAGTAACTGGGATTACAGGTGCACACCGCCATGTCCAGCTAATTTTTTTGTATTTTAGTAGAGAAGGGGTTTCACCATGTTGCCCAGGCTGGTCTTGAACTTCTGACCTCAGGTGATCCACCCGCCTCAGCCTCCCAAAGTGCTAGGATTACAGGCATGAGCCACCGTGCCTGGCCTATAGCAGTTTTATTTATTTATTTATTTTTGAGACAGAGTCTCTCTCTGTTGCCCAGGCTGGAGTGCAATGGTGTGATCTCAGCTCACTGCAACCTCTGCCTCCCAGGTTCAAGCAATTCTCCTGCCTCGGCCTCTCGAGTAGCTGAGACTACAGGTGCGTGCCACCACACCTGGCTAATTTTTGTATTTTTAGTAGAGATGGGATTTCACCATGTTTGCTGTCTGGTCTCAAACTCCTAACCTCAAGTGATCCACCCACCTCAGCCTCCCAAAGTGCTGGGATTATAGGTGTGAGCCACCGTGCCTGGCCTTATAGCAGTTTTATTAATCAATAACTGGAAACAACCAAGATCTCCTTCAGCAAGTGAATGCATAAACAAACTGTGGTATATGTGTACAGTAGAATTCTCATCAATGGAAAAAAGGAAAGATCTATCAACTCACTCAACAATACAGGTGAATCTTTTTTTTTGTTTTTTGTTTTTTTGGGACGGAGTCTTGCTCTGTCGCCCAGGCTAGAGTGCAGTGGCGCGATCTCAGCTCACTGCAAGCTCCACCTCTCGGGTTCACGCCATTCTCCTGCCTCAGCCTCCCTAGTAGCTGGGACTGCAGCTGCCCGCCACCACACCCGGCTAATTTTTTTGTATTTTTAGTAGAGACGGGGTTTCACCGTGTTAGCCAGGATGGTCTCAATCTCCTAACCTTGTGATCTGCCCGCCTCGGCCTCCCAAAGTGCTGGGATTGCAGGTGTGAGCCACCACGCCCAGCCAAATCTTGTTTTCTTTTAGTGGTAAAATATATATAACAAACATAGATGAATTTTTTTTTTTTTTTTGAAACAGAGTCTCGCCGGGTGGGGTGGCTCATGCCTGTAATCCCACCACTTCAGGAGGCTGAGGGGCATGGATCACGAGGTCAGGAGTTTGAGACCAGCCTAGCCAATATGGTGAAACCCGGTCTTTACTAAAAATACAAAAATTAGCCGGGCGTGGTGGCAGGTGCCTGTAATCCCAGCTACTTGGGAGGCTGAGGCGGGAGAATCACTTGAACCCGGGAGGCAGAGGTTGCAGTGGGTCAAGAGCACATCACTGCACTCCAGCCTGGGCGACAGAGCAAGACTCTGTCTAGAAAAAAAAAATTACCCAGTCTCTGATAAGTCTTTATCAGCAGCGTGAGAACAGACTAATACAAGGCTCTTGGGGGGAAATTCATTTCCTTGCCTTTTCTAGCTTCGGGAGGCCATCTGCATACATTAGTTGATGACCCCTTCCTCACATCACTTCAACCTCTTGCTTCTATCCTCACCTCTCCCATGACCTCCTTTGACCTTCTTGCCATCCTCTTTTAAGGACCCTTGTTATTATTAATACATTTAGGGCTCACCTGGATAATCTAGGATAATCTCATCTTGAGATCCTTAATATAATTACATTTGCCCAGTTCCTTTGTCATATTAAGGTAACCTTCACAGGTTTTGGGGATTAGGACAGGATATCTTTCCGGGGTCATTATTCAGTCTAGAACAAGACTGAAAATAGATCAGTGGTTGTCAGGGGTAGGGGAGAAGGAAGGGTTGAGTGCATGAGGTTAGTGGTGGATATACGACTCTACAATTGTCAAAACCTGTGGAATGGTACAACACCAAGAGTGAACATTACTGTGTGCAAATTGAAAAAAAGAATCAACCTGGTTTTCAGTGATTCCAGGATGAAATGCAGAGGATGACAAAAGAAATTAATTGTACCTGGAGGAAATCGTTAAGTGAAATAAACCAGGCACAGAAAGACAAATACTGCATGATCTCACTTATATGTGGAATCTAAAAAAGGAAAAAATTGGCCGGGCGTGGTGGTTTACGCCTGTAATCCCAGCACTTTGGGAGGCTGAGGCGGGTGGACCACCTGAGATTGGGAGTTCAAGACCATCCTGACCAACTTGGAGAAACCCCGTCTCTACTAAAAATACAAAATTAGCGGGCGTGGTGGCACATGCCTATAATCCCAGCTACTCGGGAGGCTGAGGCAGGAGAATCACTTGAATCCAGGACGCGGAGGTTGCGTGAGCTGAGATCGCACCATTGCACTCCAGCCTGGGCAACAAGAGCGAAACTCCATCTCAAGAAAAAAAAAAGTTGAAAAAATAAGAAATAAAGAAGCAGAGAGTAGAAAGGTGGTTACCAGGGGCTGAGGAAGGGGAGGGGTGCTGGTGTTGGGGAGATATTGGTCAAAGGATACAAAATTTCAGTTTGACAGGAGGAATAAGTTCAAGAGAGCTATTGTACATCATGGTGCTTGTAGTTAATAACAATATATTGCATACTTGAAAATTGCTAAGAAAGTATATTTTAGGTATATCATGAAACATGATAAGTGTGAGAAGTAATGCATATGTTAATTAGCTTGATTTAGCCATTTCACACAATGTATACATATTTCAAAACAACATGTTGTACAGGGTTAACATACAATTTTTATTTGTCAATTAAAAATAATAATAAAATAATTTTATGAAAAATATATGACATTACTGAAGATGGTAGGGAAGAAGTTGCTGATTAAGCAACGTTTGCTAAAAAAGTGTTTTGACTAGATAGTGTAAGGCTAAAGACAAAAAGGACTGTACGTAGGCCAGGCGAGGTGGCTCACGCCTGTAATCCCAGCACTTTGGGAGGCTGAGGTGGGCAGATCACCTGAGGTCAGGAGTTCAAGACCAGCCTGGCCAACATAGTGAAACACCATCTCTACTAAAAATATAAAAATTAGCTGGGTGTGGTGGCGGGCGCCTGCAATCCCAGCTACTAGGGAGGCTGAGGCAGGAGAATTGCTTGAACCTGGGAGATGGAGGTTGCGGTGAGCTGAGACCCCGCCACTGTACTCCAGCCTGGATGACAGAGTGAAACTGTGTCAAAAAACAAACAAAAAAACAACAACAAAAAAACTGTACATAAACACTGTACTTTAGTTGGGAGCATCAAAGAACAAAATCACAATAATGTAGTTTTAAGATCTTAGTTTGCTTTTTTGTGTGTGATTCTAGAATTGGGCAACACTTTATTCTGTAAAATAGAGTAAATGTTCCAACGGACTGAGCAGAGGAGGTTGATTTTATAGACAGAAAGGGCTGAAGAAAGCAGAAACAAAGAACAAAAAGTGGACTGGTCATTTCGAAGTTACTTTCCTTGTGAAGTGGGAACAGGGAAACAGAACAATAGACAAATAATTGATTGGTTAACATGAGGTTACTTCAGATTACTTTTTGTTGTAAGGACTAAAGGCAAAGGGAACTTCATTATCACGCCGATGGAAACTGGCCTGCTTGGGAAATTGGGCTTTGTCTGTCTCCTGATTTCTCAGAAGGCCAGCTAACAACTCAGTTTTAGTCTGATGATGTAGATCTATTTTTTTGTTTTGTTTTGAGACAGAGTCTCTCTCTGTTGCCCAGGCTGGAGTGCAGTCGCACGATCTTGGCTCACTGCAACGTCTGCCTCCAGGGTTCAAGCAATTCTATTCTGCCTCAGCCTCTCTAGTAGCTGGGATTACAGGCACGCACCACCACCACACAGAGCTAATTTTTGTATTTTTAGTAGAGACGGGGTTTCACCATGTTGGCCAGGCTGGTCTTGAACTCCTGACCTCAGGTGATCCGCCCGCCTCGGCCTCCCAAAGTGCTGGGATTACAGGCGTGAGCCACTGCGCCTGGCCATGGTGTAGATCTTTAGTATGAACAACTCCATTCTGGTTTGTAGTCTGCTCTGTTGGGGCCTAGTGTAGGAGCTTAGTCCAAAACAATGGCCTGATATAATTTTTATCTAACAGGAGATGGATACAGAAATATAGATGTATACGTATACATAGGTTGGTATACATAGATATATTTCCTAGCTTTGACTGTTGAGATGGGCTAGAAGCAGTGACATCCCAGCAGCAATGAGCACACTTAGCACCCAGATCTTCGTTTCCAAATACCAGTCTCCAATAAAGGAAACCAGAGTTCCTTGAAGAAATGGCTGCCTCTAGGTCTAAGGCAGGAAAAATACAAGATGCGCATGGAACACGTGGTAGTACCAGAAGGAAAAGATAGGAAGAGCCTGCACCTGGCTTCTCCAGGCCCCTTGTGGAGTCGTCTGCTGTGGTGTATAGCCTGACTTTCATGCTCTTGCTATAGGGGGTCCCTTCCCTGTAATAAAGTGTAGACTTGTAAGCTTTGTCATTTGAGGTCTTGTGAATCTTCTTTAGCAAGTGAACCCTATTTAGTGCCACTATTAGTGCAGCTATACTGTATATTCAGTTTTTTTAAACATTGCACAGGCACTAGGAAAAATAGGTATATTGTCTGCTATATGTGTTTCTTTCCAGGAAGCTGTTGAGACTTATTATTAAGTGATTCTCTATCCTTGATATATTCACTTCATCCATTTCAATGCCATTTATATATTTATGGAGTTTCAAATTCTATTAATGTAAGTATTTTCATCTTTGATTTCTCCTAATTTGCATTTGTTTTATATATGTCCCCTTCTCTTACTTTAATCTTTTTGTTGCATTTTGTGCTTATTTTAAATAACATAAAATTGAAATCTGAATTCAATTTGGGAATCTTAATTTTTAACAGAGGAGTAGAGTCCATTTATATTTATCATCGCTAATACATCTGTTTTTATTTTTTAATTTTTTAAAATTTTTTTGAGATGGGGTCTCACTCTGTCGCCCAGGCTGGAGTGCAGTGGTGCGATCTCGGCTCACTGCAAGCTCTGCCTCCTGGGTTCATGCCATTCTCCTGCCTCAGCCTCCCGAGTAGCTGGGACTACAGGCGCCCGCCACCACGCCTTGCTATTTTTTTGTATTTTTAGTAGAGACGGTGTTTCACCATGTTAGCCAGGATAGTCTCGATCTCCTGACCTTGTGATCCACCCGCCTCGGCCTCCCAAAGTGTTGGGATTACAGGCATGAGCCACCGTGCCCGGCCTCATCTGTTTTATTATACACGTCATATTTTTCTTTTTTTGTTTTTGTTTTTAAGACAGGGTTCTGCTCCATAGCTGGAGTGCAGTGGGGTAATCTCGGGTCACTGCAATTTCCATTTCCCGGACTCAAGCAATCCTCCCATCTCAGCCTCCTAAGCAGCTGGGACTACAGGCACACCTGACCACACCCAGCTAATTTAAAAATTTTTTTGTAAAGACAATGTCTCACTATATTGCCCAGGCTTGTCTCAAATTCCTGGGCTCAAGCAATCCTCCTGCCTCGGCCTCTCAAAGTGCTGGGATTACAGGTGTGAGCCACTGCACCTGCCATATTTTCCTATGCTATTTTTAAGGTTTCCTTGTCATTTTTTCTTTTGTGATTTTTCTTTTTTTAAAAATTTTTATTGAGATGGAGTCTTGCTTTGTTGCCCAGGCTGGAGTGCAGTGGCGCGATCTCAGCTCACTGCAAACGTCTGCCGCCTGGGTTCAAGCAATTCTTGTGCCTCAGACTCCTGAGCTGGGACTACAGGCGCGTGCCACTATGCCCGGCTAATTTTTTTTTCTTTTTAGTAGAGGTGGGGGTTTCGCCATGTTGACCAGGCTGGTCTCAAACTCCTGACCTCAAGCGATTTGCCCTCCTCAGCCTCCCAAAGTGCAGGGATTACAGGCGTGAGCCACCGTGCCCAGCCTTATGGTTTTTCTATTGTTTTTTTTTTTTTTCTTCTCCCTTTTGAGTGTTTGCTTTTATCTTCTTCAGTTCCTTGGAAGGCATATACACTCCTTTCGATACTGGTGAATGCAACCTTTCAGTTTTTCAAAAGCATTCTGTGGGTAGTGGGAAAGTAATGTATAAGGTGTTTTGTTTTGTTTTTTGAGACGGAGTTTCGCTCTTGTCACCCAGGCTGGAGTGCAATGGCGCCATCTCAGCTCACTGCAGCCTCTGCCTCCCGGATTCAAGCGATTCTCCTGCCTCAGCCTCCCAAGTAGCTGGGATTACAGGCATGTGCCAGCATGCTCGGCTAGTTTTTGTATTTTTAGTTGAGATGGGGTTTCTCCATGTTGGTCAGGCTGGTCTCGAGCTCCCAATCTCAGGTGATCCTCCTGCCTCGGCCTCCCAAAGTGCTGGGATTACAGGCATGAGCCACTGTGCCTGGCCTATATAAGGCATTTTAATAGCAAGAAAGTTATCAATAATTGCTAGGTTCCCGTCAAAAGGACTAAGGAGCCAACTTAAAGAAGTTCCTACTAGCCAAAATTAAAATAATTTGAGTATCAATAGAAAAAATTGCAGTTGATTGAAACACATCAAATAAGTTTGAGCCCATTAATATATAATATTACTAAACAAACTTATTTTTACCTTTAAAAAAACCTGATTGAGGTAGAGGACTTCCAAAATAGTAGGATGAGGAGATCAGTAGATATACTCCCAAATGGAACAAACTTTAACTGGTGAAAATTATTGTTTTTTTCTTTTTGTCTTCATTTTTTTGGGGGGGAACAGGATCTCGCTCTGTCGCCCAGG
This sequence comes from Pongo abelii, assembly GCF_028885655.2. Classification (NCBI taxonomy): domain Eukaryota; kingdom Metazoa; phylum Chordata; class Mammalia; order Primates; family Hominidae; genus Pongo; species Pongo abelii. The sequence continues at coordinate 24,238,936 of NC_072008.2, forward strand.
GCAGAGTGCAGTGGTATGATCATGGTTCACTGCAGCCTCATCCTCCCAGGCTGGTCTTGAACTCCTCAAGTGGAGAAACTTATTCAAGAAAATCTACCTACTAAACCTTGGGAAGAACAATGGGAGTCTGTGGCTTTTGAACCCCAAAATGCTTCCTGTCCTCTCACCTCAAGCTCAGTGTGTTAGAAGCTCTACTCTGGGAAGACACAGCCAAGAAGATGGAGCACCCTTTCTTCCCAGATCCCAGAGTAGGGCTATGGTTTTACTCCAGGAAGGGCAGGCCATCAGCATCTCATCACCACCAGTTCTGTCTTACAGAAGTTGTATTCCAGGCAACTGCAGGGCAGAGGATTGGAGCTCCCTCCTCCTTCCAGCGTCCACCTTAGAGCAGAAGTTCTACTACATGGAGGCAGGCTGCAGTACTTTGCCTTGCTTATTCACAGGGTAGAGTTTCCCTCCCTACCAGGAGAAGGGAGATGAGAAGACCAGGGGCTACTATCTTTGCCCAGTGCCCCTCTTGAAGAGCAAGTGTGTCATTCTGGGAAAAGCAGGCCACCATCTTCCTCCCCCCGTCCAGCTCAGGAGTAGTGGTACAGAGGTTCTGTCCAGCAGGAGAGGCAAACCAAAAGAACAGATTGCTGGCTGGGTGTGGTGGCTCACGCCTGTAATTCCAGTACTTTGGGAGGCCAAGGCGGGCGGATCATTTGAGGTCAGGAGTTTGAGACCAGCCTGGCCAACATGGGGAAACCTTGTCTCTACTAAAAATACAAAAATTAGCCGAGCGTGTTGGTGGGCGCCTGTAATCCCAGCTAGTCAGGAAGCTGAGGCAGGAGAATCACTTGAACTGGGAAGGTGGAGGTTGCAGTGAGCCAAGATTGCGCCACTATACTCCAGCCTGGGCAACAGAACGAGATTCTGAAAAAAAACAAAAACAAAAACAAAAACAAAAAAAAACCATAGAACAATCACCTAGAAATTAGAAGAGGCTAAGTGGGTGTGAAGTAGACCAGCCAAAAGCTTAACAGTTCATCAGGGAACTAGACAGAGAGCCTAGAGTCAGTCATCTCTGGTGGTCATGGAGACTACTGTGTGTGCCCAAGGCTGTGACCTCTGAGGAAGACACCAGCGGCTCCACATTGCATGGGTACCTAGACTTCACCAAACTAGTCCAATCAAGTCACTAAACAAATAACAAGCAAATACAATAGGTCCTGGAGGTAGGTAAGGGGGAATCAGTATCCAGAGTTGCTACCATAGTCTCTAAAATGTCGTTTTCAACAACAAAAAAATTACAAGACATGCAAGAAAAAGGAAAGTGTGACCAATACATAAGGAAAAAGCACGCAATAGAAATTGCTTTTGAGGGGTCAATGGGTTGAACTTAGCAAAACCTCAAAGCAGCTATTACAAATATATTCAAAAAACCAGGCGAAACCATGTTTAAAGGGTTAAAGGAGGCCGGGCAAAGTGGCTCATTCCTGTAATCCCAGCACTTTGGGAGGCCCAGGTGGGCAGATCACCTGAGGTCAGGAGTTGAAGACCAGCCTGGCCAACATGGTGAAACCCCGTCTCTACTAAAAATATAAAAATTAGCTGGGTTTGGTGGTGCAGACCTGTAGTCCCAGCTACTGGGGAGGCTGAGGTGGGAGGATCACTTAAGCCTGGGAGGCAGACGTTGCAGTGAACCAAGATTGTGTGCCACTGCACTCCGGCCTGGGTGACAGAGTGACACCCTGTCATAAATAAATAATAATAATGCACTAAAGAAAAAAGTGTCAAAATTAATTGGTGTTACCCTCTGGGACAGCTGCCCCTTAAAAAAAAAAAAAAGAATCAGTTGCACCTAAACCCAAAGAATCACTGTTTCTTGAAGTGGTGGTTTAAACAGAGGTGCAAACAGCAAGCGAATCTCATTACTTTTGGTGGCTGTGGCTGTGCTCCTTAAAGTGAACTTAGAGGCTCTACATCCCTGGTGGCCAGTGCCTGCTGGGACCAGAGGCTGTGGCCATCTGGCCCCCTAGGTAGCCCCAAGTCACGGCCCCCAGGCAATGGCTGTGCTTGACAGAATGTACCAGGTCACTGGACAGGCACTCGATAGGAGGTTTGCCAAATGCCTAGAGTCCAGGAAATGCGGTTACCCTGCTCCCTCCCCCTTTTTATAGACCTAGACATGGGTGCCCAGCACCACACCCTGGCCCACTGGAGGAGATTACAGCCAGCAAGTGCAGTTCCACAACTCCATCAAGTTCCTGCTGCTCCACCGCGTCCTGCACCATCAGCACAAGCCATGCTTCACTACCAAGAGGACCAACACCTTCTGCTAGTTGCAGGGGCCTCTCACCCCAGTGTGCCCCACATAAACTCGGGTACGCCAAGAAAGAAAAAGAGAAAGGAAGGAAGAAAGAGAGAGAGAATGAGAGAGAGAGAGAGAGAAAGAGAGACAGAAAGAAAGAAAGAAAATCAGTAAATTTGAAGATCAATAGAGATTATGCAATCTTAAGAACAGAGTGAGAAAAAGAATGAAGAAAAATTAACAGCTTCACAGAAATCTGGGACACCATTAACCACACACCAATATACATGTAATGGGAATACTAGAAAAAGAAAAGTAGAAAGGAGAAGAGAAAATATTTGAAGAAAGAATGATTGAAAACCACAAAACATTGCTGAAATAAATTAAAGAAGGCTTAAATAAAAGGAGACATCCCATATTCTGAGATCAGAGAAGTTTACAGCATGAGCTCAGAAGATCAGACTGCCTAGGCTCAATCCTGACTCTTAGGTAAGTTACCTAACTTCTTTGGGCTTTGGTTTTCTCATTTGTGAAATGAGGATAAGAAGTCCTATATTATAGAGTTGTTCATGGATTGAATGGCTCAATATACATATAAAGCACTTAGAACAGTGCCTGTCACATGGTGTGTGTTTAATGCTTTTTAGCTATCCTGAAATTGTGAAAGACAATTTGGCAGAGTGTATGAATCTTCAGTTACAATCTTTTTCTCCAGAAAGTCCAGCTGTTGCTCCATTTTCTTCTGAAAGCTAATGTTGCAGAGAATTCTGAAACCAAAGAGGCTCTGTTTCCTTAGAGCAGGGTGGTTAAGAGTCTGGGGTTGGACTGCCTTGGTATGAGTCCTGGCTCTCCCATTTACTGGATGTGTGACCTTGGGCCAGTTGATCTCTCCTGTAATGTGGGGCAACTCATAGACCCTCCCTTTCGTGGACCCTTTGCATTTGTTGGCCAAACCATCCTTCCTCCCTTTTAGTTGTTTGGGTTTTTTTCACTCCAACCTTTTGATTCAGGTGGGACTTCCATTCATAGCAGCTTCACCCCCTTACCAATATCTCACTGAATTCTGTTGGCCACTGTGCTGGATCTAAGTGTTGAGCATGTACCCTGAAGACAACAGGAGTCCTTCTATGGGCAAACCAGGTGGGAGACTCTTTCTTCCTTCTGGGGTTCCTGAGCTAGGATTACGTGAACCTGGAGCTGCCTGGGCCTCACCTGGAAGCCTGTCTGCAGTAGGAGAGGCTCAGGCTACCACACAGAACCAACCGGAGCTGAGCAGCTGGAGAGCAGAGGCACCCCGACAACACGGGTTGAGTTCCTGCATCCAGCCAACTTCCAGGCCGGCGCCGCCACTTTATTGGGATGCTGTGTGGTTTAAATAAGAGAATTCGTGTAAAGCACCAAGTATGTGTCAGACACAAGGCAAGTCCTCAAGAAAAGATGATCTGTCTCCTCCTGTCATAATGATTGTAGGAGTTTTTTTCCTTGTAGTTAAAAATTGTTGGGCCTGGAGCAGTGGCTCACGCCTGTAATCCCAGCACTTTGGGAGGCCAAGGTGGGAGGATCACTTGAGGCCAGGAGTACGAACCCAGACTGGCCAATATGGTGAAACCCCGTCTCTTACTAAAAGTACAAAAATTAGCCAGCCATGGTGGCATGTGCTTGTAGTCGCAGCTACTTGGGAGGCTGAGGCAAGAGAATTGCTTGAACCTGGGAGGCAGAGGTTGCAGGGAGCCGAGATGGCGCCAGTGCACTCCAGCCTGGGCCACAGAGCAAGACTCTGCTCAAAAATAAAAATATAAAAAAAAAATTGTTGCCAAATGTGTGTACGTGTAGGTAGCTGATTCTCCTGAAATGTGGTAAATTCCTTCAGTCTGCAGATACTGATCTTTCTTAAGCTTAGGAAAATTGTTTCCAAAGCTCTTTCATGATTGCATCTCTTGGCCAGGAACGGTAACTATCTGTGTGTTGGTGCCGCATTCTCTGTTCTCCGTATCTGTCATCTCTCTCATAATTTTCTCTCTCCTCCACCTCCGAATGTGGGAATTCCTCAGGGCTTGGCCTTGGTGAAAGTATTAATTATGAGAGCAGTTGACTCCTTGTTCCACTCCAACCTTCCATCCAAGGGCCGTCCAAGGGACAGAGGAGGAATCTTAAGCCACCGCCTCCAGCCCAGCCCCTTCCCACAGGCCACCCGGGGGAATGGGTTTCTGCCTCATCCCGGTCCCTCATTGTCTTTCTAGCAGTGGTGCTGGCAGGTGTGGGTGATATAGGACTTGATGACACAGACTTTATGCAAAGCCAGCGGGAAACACAACAGCTCTGCAGGATCCCAGAGACCCCTGCTGTGCAGCCCAGCAGCTCCAAAGGCCGCACCTGAGAGCCTGTTGGAAACGCAGACTCTCAGGCCTTATCCTGGACCCCTGAATCAGAACGAGCATTTCCACAACATCTGTGGGTGATTTGTGTGCACATTAAAGTTTGCGAAGCTCTGCTCCAAGGTGCAGGCTCAGTTTAACCCTTTTTCATAATCCATTTTTTGTCTACCCACAAAGTCATTCTTTACGGTGAAAACCCCCACCTCCTCACCAGACGAGATCATGTAATACTGACTCTCTTTACTATTAATACCTACTTCATTTTTATGTGATATTTTCCCTCAATATAATGATTTTATTTTATTATTTTTTATTTTTTCAAACTCAGAAATTCTTAAGAACAATGTAATGTTATTGCCATAAAGTGGGAGCTCTGTTGCCAGGGCACTTTGAAGTTTTGTATGCACAATTCAGACTTCATTGAAACTTTGATTTTACTGTGTCCTTGGCTTGCCTTACCTTTTCGAGAATTACAAAACTTTCCACAGTTCTGCCAGCTGCTTCTTCCTGTTTTGTTCTCAATTTGGGATGTTTATTTCTTTTGCTTGATGTCTGTATGCTAAAAGAGATAAATAAGCAGAACACATTGCGGTTCATTCAAGCACAGGGCACGATCCAAATTCGTTCCATATGATAGTCTCTGACTAGGAATTCTTATGTCCCTATAATTGGTGAGTATATTTTTGCACTAAGCTGTAATGTTGAATTATCACTTCTTTTAGCATACTTATTTAAATGTATGTTGGGGGTGAAAAGTCATTATGTCATTAAAAAAAGGAGTCTTTGTTCAAAAGGTGATATAAGTTTCGAGAGCTGCTTTGGCAAATGTTAACTGAAGGGTCATTATGTAAGGTAGTTGTGTATTATGTTATATGTTATATATATTGTATAAACCCCAGTGAAATTACAAATATAGTTTGTAGAGCGGTGCCAGTCAGTGAACTCTTTGTTATCCAGCTGTGATGAGATAAATACAGAAATTGAGAGTGTTTAGAAACTTTCATAACATATTTTTATGTCTGCTGCCTTTAACAGTAAAAATTTGGCTTTGTATTTTATACATCATTTTAAAATTTTATTTTTCTAGTGATTTATTTTTATTATATCTTACAGAAATATCAGTGTGCAATAGATGGGAAAATTTTTTTAAGTTGGTTTTTCACTGCAGATGGTTTGAACAGCACTGATATAGAGCATATTATCTGGCTTCAAGAAATCAAATTTGGTATAAATAATAGAATGAAAGTATAACCTTCCCCTGCCCCTAGTAGGGACATTTAAAAACATTTCTAAATGATGACTGGGTTAAAAAAAGAAACTGAAAGGAAAATTACAAAATATTTAGAGCTGAACAGCAACAGAACAGAATCCATGAAAGGTTGTGTGGGCTGGGTGTGGGAGCTCATGCCTGTAATCCTAGCAGTTTAGGAGGCAGAGGTGAGAGGATGACTTGAGCCAAGGAGGTTGAGACTGCAGTGAGCCATGACTGCGCCACTGCTCTGCAGCCTGGACATCAGAGTGAGACTCTGTTTTAAAAAGAAAAAAAAAAAAAAAAGCCTGTGTGATAAAAGGTGGTATTTAGACTGAAATTAAAGTTTTAAATGCATATATTAGACAAAAAAATTTACACTTAATGATCAGAATGTTCAGAAAAGGTAGAGAATCAGTACTCAGTACTTTTTTGTTGTTTTTTGAGATGGGGTATCGCTCTATCGCCCAGGCTGCGGTGCAGTGGCAGAATCTCAGCTCACTGCAGCCTTTGCCTCCTGGTTCAAGCAATTCTCCCACCTCAGCCTCCTGAGTAGCTGGAATTACAGGGGCGCACCATCACACCTGGCTAATTTTTGTATTTTTAGTAGAGACGGGATTTCACCGTGTTGGCTAGGCTGGTCTCGAACTCCTGACTTCAGGTGATCCACCGGCCTCGGCCTCCCAAAGTGCTGGGATTACAGGCGTGAGCCACCGCATCTGGCCAGGCTCAGTACTTTTATCAATGAGTCCCCAAAATATAGAAACTTAAATAAGATAGACCACTATTTTCTTCTCATAAGATAGTCTTGTGGTAGGTGGCAGGTCCAGGGTTGGCAGGCATTTATGTCAAACTCAACATAATCCTTTCATTTGCATGTCAAAAGTAGCACTATCTGGTTGTCATCACCTTTCAGTAATCAGACAGTGGAAATGAGCTCAAGAGAGTGCACACGCAATTTTTTTTTAAATGTAAGACCTGGGCTGGGTGAGATGGCTCCTGCCTATAAACTCAGCACTTTGGGAGGCCGATGTGGAGTTCAAGAGGCCCAGGAGTTCAAGAGCAGCCTAGGCAACATAGTGAGACCCCGTCTTTACAAAAAATAAAAAAATTAGCTGGGTATGGCAGCAAACACCTATGGTTCCAGCTACTTGGGAGGCTGAGGGGGGAGGATCGCTTGAGCCCAGGAGGTACAGGCTGCAATGAGTCATGATTCATGGTGCCAATGCACTCCAGCCTGGATGACAAGAGGGAGACACTGTCTCAAAGAAAAAAAAAAGACCCTGAAGGGGTCCTCCATTCTATTGGTTAGAACTTGGTCATATGATGACAGGTAGCAGCAAAGGGGATTATTAAGAACTATGGAGTTTAGATAAGAAGTCCTGAGTCCAATTACAGTTTCATATCTCTGAAGGAAAGGGAAAACGATATTGGGGGACGATTACCAAACTGCCATAAGCAACCATATTAGTAAACTCAAAGACAATTGAAAGAAGAAAACAATAAGTATAAAAGCAGAATGTTATAAACAAGGATAACAAGGAACAATAGGTGATCAAAACTGAAAGTCAATTAATTTAAGAGAATTAAAAATAGGCTAATCACTTGGAAAACTAACTGAGAAAAATAAGAAGCATAATAGACAATAGTACAAAGGAAAAAGGGCACACTATGATAGAAACAGTAAAGTTGCCAAAACTCATAGAAGATTATTATGATTTCCTCTATAGAAATGCATTAGAAAACTCACAATGAAATAGACACTTTTCTAGAAAAATATAAATTTTCGAAATGAATTCAAGAGGTAATAGAATTCAGACACAGACCATTAATGAACTGATACAATAGTGAAAATACTTAATCACCTAAAATAGTCACACACATAAACAAAATACAACCAGGCCCAGAGGGTTTTATAGGAGAGTGTTGCTCAACCCACAAGAAAACAGAAAACCCTTATCTTAATTATTTAAATAACAATAATAACAATAATAAAGGAGAATGCTATCCAACTCATTTAAGAGGCTACATTAACCTTAATATGAAAACTGGAAAAAGGCCAGATCCAGAGGCTCATGCCTGTAATCCCAGCACTTTGGGAGGCCGAGGTGGGTGGATCGTTTGAGTCCAGTGGTACAAGACCAGCCTGGGCAACATGGCGAAACACATCTCTACAAAAAACACAAAAATTTGCCGGTGTGGTGGTGCACTCCTGTAGTCCCAGCTATTCTGGAGACTGAGGTGGGAGGATTGCTTGAGCCTGGAAGCTCTCAGGGCTGCAGTGAGCTGAGATTGTGCCACTATACTCCAGCCTGGGCTACAGAGCAAGACTGTGTCTCAAACAACAACAAAACAACAACAACAACAACAACAAAACCCAAAAACAAAAAAACTGGAAAAAGATCTCACATGGAAAGAAAATTATAAGCTAATATTGAAACCAACCTAACAGTCCCATAGACAGTTTTTTTGGTTGTTTGTTTTTTTTGAGACGGTGTCTCCCTCTGTCACTCAGCCTGGAGTGCAATGGCGCCATCTTGGCTCACTGCAACCTCAGCCTCCCTGCTTCAAGCTATTCTCCTGCCTCAGCCTCCCACATAGCTGGGATTACAGGTGCCTGCCACCCCGCCCAGCTAATTTTTGTATTTTTGGTAGAGACCGGGTTTCACCATGTTGGCCAGGCTGGTCTCGAACTCCTGACCTCAGGTGATCCGAGGTGATCCACCTGCCTCGGCCTCCCAAAGTGATGGGATTACAGGCATGAGCCACTGCACCTGGCCAAGACAGGTTTTTTTTTTTTTTTTTTTGATAAACATAGAAATTGACCTTTCTGGTCTTAAAACTTGAAACTCACCAGATCCAGACAATGGGATACCAAGCCTCTCAAAAGGTATCAAATAACTGAAACTCACCAGATCATTGCATCCAGACATTAAGACACCCTCATTCATCATGATTGCTTCCTCTGTTTTCCCATACATAGTTAACATTTCTTTCCTGCTATTTAAACCCCTAATTTTAGTTGGTCAGGGAGATGGACTTGAGACTGATCTTCCATCTCCTTGGCTGCAGCACCTGATTAAAACCTTCTTCCTTGGCAATCATTGTTGTCTCAGTGATTTGTCTTTCTGTGCACGAGCAGCAGAACCTAGATGGAGCCCCTGGTGTTTTGGTAATAGATTTTGGTTCCCTGACCCAGTATGCTTTGCTTGTGGCTTGGCTGCAACGGGCTGCTGGGAGTCTCAGAAGCCCTCCTAAGCAGCTGCCCACCCAATTTAGGCTGGAGGTGAGTTTCCTTCTCTCTGGCCCCTCTGCAGCCAGCCCCAACAGGGTTCCTGATTGCCTCGGAAGAACAGCCTTTGAAATTTGACAACTGCATCCAGATAGGATGAGTGCACTTTGTGGGCCCAGACAGCAGGATCTGCTCCTTTCAGTTTGGGAAATTTGTAAAGGAATTCCCATTTGCAGGTTGAACAAGCCCAACTGAGGCTGGGCACGGTGGCTCACATCTGTAATCCTAGCACTTTGGGAGGCCGAGGCGGTCAGATCATTGGAGGTCAGGAGTTCGAGACCAGCCTGGCCAACATGGTGAAACCTCGTCTCTACTAAAAATACAAAAATTAGCCAGGCATGGCGGTGGGTGCCTGTAGTTCTAGCTACTCGGGAGGCTGAAGCAGGAGAATTGCTTGAACCCAGGAGGTGGAGGTTGCAGTGAGCCAAGATGGCGCCACTGCAATCCAGCCTGGGTAACAGATGGAGACTCTGTCTCAAAAAACAAACAAACAAATAAATATAAATAAATAAAATTATTGGTAAAATAAAAATAGAAATGTCTTCAGAGTTGTCAGCATACATTTTTGTTTGGGTTTTATATTTGTCTCTGCTAGATATTTTGAGGTATCAGGGTTTGGCACAGAAGGTTATAAAACTATAAACCCAGCCAAAACAAAATGATCTTTATGCACATTTTTAAATAAGTAAGACTAATTTAATATTATTGGTTTAATAAAAAAAAAAACAGCAGAATATTCTGAGTTATTGGTGAAAATGCCCATGTAGTTACCTTTAAGATTCTTAAAAGGTGAACACCTGATATTCACAGTTTGTAAAATAGATAACAAGGAAATGATTTATAAATAACCTAGATAAACTGCTAAAAACAAATAAAATATCAATGAGTAAGTGCTATAGGTGAACTTTTTGTGTAACTTAAAATCTTAAAGTTATTTTTGCTGCTCATTGGATGTCTGGGTCATTTCCAATTAAGAAAAGATTATGATATGGGGAAACATGTTTCTAAAAATCGTGGAATGGTTCTCATCTATAAAATGCTAATATGTGACAGGCAGCTCAGGATTTCTTGCTTCCCAGGTTTTCACTAAATTTAAAGTTACTAAGGAAAAGAATTCTAGTTAAGATATAATTCTGTATATAATATGTGCCCAAGAAGATGTGTTTTTATTGAGAGAAAGAATAATTTTATCTAATTCGGAAGTTATCTGAAGATTAATTCAAATTACAGACTTCAAAATGTTATTCAGGAAACAAGGTAGAAAGGAACCAGGAAGTAGAGGAGAGATGTGAAGAAAGTTATAGATATGAAGATGTATTTTTGATAAGGAAGGTTTTAAAGAAAAGAAAATTTAGGACAAAAACAGAAAGTTGGCAGGGCGCAGTGGCTCATGCCTGTAATCCCAGCACTTTGGGAGGCCAAGGTGGGCGGATCACGAGGTCAGGAGATCAAGACCATCCTGGCTAACATGGTGAAACCCCGTCTCTACTAAAAATACAAAAAATTAGCCGGGTGTGGTGGCGGGCGCCTGTAGTCCCAGCCATTTGGGAGGCTGAGGCAGGAGAATGGTGTGAACCCGGGAGGCGGAACTTGCAGTGAGCCGAAATCGTGCCACTGCACTCCAGCCTGGGCAACAGAGGAAGACTCGTCTCAAAAACAAAACAAAACAAACAACAACAACCACAACAAAAAACCCAGAAAGTCCAAGCATGTACCAGCACTAAAGTACTTACTGGTCATGTGCCTACAGCAAATTTCTTAATTCCACAAAATGTATAGTGGTATTGGTAGATTTAAAGATATTAATTTGGGGCCGGGTATGGTGGCTCATGCCTGTAATCCTAGCACTTTGGGAGGCTAAGGATCACCCAAGGTCAGGAGTTCGAGACCAGCCTGGCCAATATGGAGAAACCCTGTCTTTACTAAAAATACAAAAATTAGCTAGGTGTGGTGGTGCGCACCTGTAATCCCAGCTACTTGGGAGGCTGAGGCATGAAAATCACTTGAACCTGGGAACCAGAGGTTGCAGTGAGGTGTGATCCCGCCACTTCACTCCAGCCTGGGCGAAAGGGTGAAACTCCCATCTCAAACTAAATAAATAAATAAATAAATAAATAAATAAAAAGACATTAATTTGGCTGGGTGTTGTGGCTCATGCCTGTAATCCCAGCACTTTGGGATGCCAAGGCGGGGGGAATCTCTTTTGAGGCCAGGAGTTCGAGACCAGCCTGGGCAACATAGTGAGACCCTGTCTCATTAAAAAAAAAAAGTTCCCCAGGATTTTAATTGACTTTAAAATGTGCAACTAGAAAAACTACCTTAGACAAAGTAAGTTAAAAGACAAGCAGCAGACAAGGAAATGATATTTGTAACATACATAATTAGCAAAGAAGTATATTCAGAATGTAGAAAGTATTTCTACAAATGAATAAGAACAATAGAAAAACAGACAAAGGTTATTCCAAGGCAATTTTCAGATGAGGAAAACTATAGCTAATAAAGAGTGAAAGATACCTTGAACTTACTTGTTATCAAGGAAATGTCAATTAAAACAATTTTACCATTTCTCACTTATTAGATTGTAAAAAAGTATGAGCACATCAAGAGTTACGAAGGAATAGGGAATTGAGAATTCTCATATTCTGCTGGAGGGAATGTATATTAGGATAGTCATTTTGGAGAGTAATATTGAAAATGTGCCGTATTCTGAAATTTTACTTATTTATACTCCAAGAAAAACTCTTATACATGTGGGCAAGAGGCATTTACAAGGATGTACTAATATTTCTTAAAGTGTTATTGGTGTGTGGATGACTTGTCTGTGTATCACCAGGACTCCTGGTTAAACTGGCCCTATCCCATACCTACTGTATCAGTCAGGGTTCTCCAGAGAGAAACAGAGTCAATAAGAATATACATAGATATATAAGAGGAGATTTATTATGAGAATTGTCTTATGTGATTATGGAGGCCAAGCAGTCTTACAGTCTGCCTTATACAAGCTGGAGAACAAGGCAAACTGGTGGTGTAATTTGATCTGAGTCCAAAGGCCTGAAAACCAGGAGCTCCAACGTCCCAGGGCAGCTCAGGAAGAGAATTCACCTTTCCTCTGAATGTTTGTTCTATTTAGGCCCTCAACGGATTGGACGACGTTCACCCGCGTTGGTAACGGCAGATCTTTTTTTTTTTGAGATGGAGTCTCACTCTGTCACCCAGGCTGGAGTACAGTGGTAGAATCTCAGTTCACTGCAACCTCTGCCTCCTGGGCTCAAGTGACCCTCCTGCCTCAGCCTCCTGAGTAGCTGGGGTTACAGGCACTCACCACCACGCCTGGCTAATATTTTGTATTTTTAGTAGAGATGGGGTTTCACCATGTTGGCCAGGCTGGTCTTGAACGCCTGACCTTGTGATCTGCCCACCTCGGCTTCCCAAAGTGCTAGGATAACAGAGGATAACAGGCGTGAGCCGCTGCGCCCGGCCGATAAGGACTAGTTTTTAGACATAATCACACCATCATTATATCTAAATGAATTAACATTACGATAATTTTTTTATATGAGCATGTATCCAGTCAGTATTGAGAAAATCCAGTGTTCATATTTCTCCAATTGTCTCATATTTTTAGTTTTTTGTTTTTATTGATTGATTGATTGATTGATTGATTGAGACAGGGTCTCATTCTGTCTCCCAGGCTGGAGTGCAGTGGCATGATCTCAGCTCACTGCAGCCTCAACCTCCTGGGCTCAAGCGATCCTCCCAACCTCTGCTTCTTGAGTAGCTGGGACTACAGGAGCCCCACCGTGCCTGGGTAATTTTTTTGTATTTGTAGAGGTGGGGTTCCATCATATTGTCCAGGCTAGTCTTGAACTCCTGAGCTCACTGGCCTCCCAAAGTGCTAGGATTACAGCATGCGCCACTGCACCTTACCTACAGTTTGTTTGAATCAAGATTGAAATGAGCTTGTGCCTGTAATTCCCCCACTTTGGGAGGCCGATGCAGGTGGATCACTTGAGTCCAGTTCAAGACCAGCCTGGGCAACATGGCAAAACCCTGTCTCTACGAAAATTACCTGGGTGTGCTGATGTGCACCTGCAGTCCCAGCTACTCAAGAGGCTGAGGTGGAAGGATCACTTGAGCCTGGGAGGTCGAGGCTGCAGTGAGCCGTGATGGCACTACTACACTCCAGCCTGGGCAACAGAGAGAGACCCTGCCACAAGAAAAAAAAATGAAATGAAGTTCATACACTGCCATTGATTAACATGTCTTTTAAGTCTTTTCTAATCTATTGATTTCCCCTCCTATTTTTTTCTAATAATTTGTTCGTTGAAGAAATGTATTTGTTAAATGTTGAATTTTTCTTATAATTTGTTTTCTTATAATTTATTTGTTTATTCTTATCTTTCATTTGTCCTTTAGAGTTTCTCATCAACTGGATTTTGTCGACCGCATCCCTGTGGTTTCATTGATACGTTTCTCTGTTTCCTGTATTTCCTGTAAACTGGTAGTTAGAGCTAGAAGGTTGATCAAACTCAGGTTTGATTTTTTTTTTTTTTTTTTTTTTGTCCAGCAGCATTTTGTCCTTCCGTCTTGAGGCATATTTCTGGTTTTCTCTCTGCTTAGCAGCCACTGATGATCATTGCCAAGGTCCATTAATTCATTAGGTGTTGCAAAATGGTGATATTTTGTGGTCGACAAAATCCAAAATGGTGATACTCTAATTTCATCAGGACTTCTTCATGTATTAGTTGGAATACTTCTATTAAAAGGAAGGTCCCTTCATCAACTATTTGGTTACTCTGAGGAGTAGATCTTACAGGCTTCATCTCTTTTCCTTCACTAGTTTTCAAAATACTGAGTTGGTTCCCTAGCATTCTCCAAAAGTGATCACTTAAAAAAATTGAAATATGACTCTTATACTATCAAATTCACCCTTTTAAAGCATACATACAAGTCACTAATTTCTAGTACATTTACAAAGTTGTGCAACCATCACCACTAGTTGATCATTTTTAAAGTCTCATAAATTCATTAACATATCCACTATGTTTCACTCCATAGCAATTTTTTTTTGACATCCAAATTTTCTTAATGTTAGACAACCTAGTAAGCTTGGACACTTTCTTCTTTTGCTTTCTGCTATAAGGAGATGTTCCTGGCTTATCTTATACTTTCCTGCTCAAGCCCTGGAATCAATCACTTCTCCCTTTCCTTTGGTGGGAAACTGTAGAGGCCCCAACTTGGACACCAGGGGTGCTCACTGCTACTGCTCATTGTTTCTAGGCCTCTATATTGATTTTTTTTATCTCTTTAGTGGAGCTAGTTTGTTTGCTGTGCCCTGTGATTTATAATCCATGAAGAATTTGGCTATTATTTTCAGGAATTAATGTCTTGTTCGACTAATGACTCATGTAAAAAGCACTGCTTGAAAATCACCTATTTGCCAGTCATTGTTTATTTTAAAATTATTGTCCTTGGGGAGAGTGTGTGGCTTAAGGGCTCAGATGAAAAATTCTTACTTGGCATTAATTATGACCAACTGAATTCTAACAGAAGATGCAACTTGCTCACGCTAAGTATAACATAAGTATCAGGTATCAGATAAATGGTTAATTTTTATAGGGCATGCTTAGTTCAATAAAACTAGGGCCTTTCTAGGGGAAGATAAATATTTTTTAATGTTTGGGATACAAAAAAAAAAAAAAAGAATTACCACAACTTTATTCAAGAAGGTCTACATTTTCTCATAAGCCAATAATTTATTGCTTCTTATTTGAATTCCCATCAGTCTCTGATGTGGAGTGAAAATCAACAGCTTCTTTTCTGACTAATCTTTCTCTGGAAAAATGATTGAAAGGCCTTCTATCGTTTCTGGCTCAAGGACCTATAAACATGTCAGAGATTTTTAGTTAAGTTATTAAAACACTGTCAAAACCTTGAGTAAATGCTTTTAACTATCTGATGTACATTAACAGCTCTGAAGGAACAAATACATTTTAGCACGTAATCAAAATTCCTTTTACTGCTTTGAAACCAGCTATTTTGTATTCATAGCATTCTCTTTTGAAATGTTCTGCTCTCGACCTCCCTAGATAAAATTTCCTTTTATTATGTTTACTTAAGTGAGAAAATGAAAGTACTTGGGAATGTTTTTATTTTGCCTTACACAGCCTCCTTATTCGAGTTCCCCAAGGGCAAGCACATCTTTGTTACTTCCTGTGCCCAGAATTCTAAAGGACCCTAATACGAAAACAATTATCAAGGCAAGATAGGCTGCAGTAGGTCCTTTAAGTGCAAGATGTCTGGTGCTTAATTACCAAATGCTTTCAAGGATCTTAGGTGTCCTCAAGGTCCTATTGTGAGTACTTTCATAAAATGCATTTTGTATTTTGTCACATCAAACAATTTCTGATCTCTGCTGTTTACACTTCCTTTTCATCTTCACTTTATCATGAGTATAATACTAAGTGTACTTCTAGTGAAATGATTTTTACCATTGTTCTTTTACCAGTTTAACAGTGTTCTTTACAGACTTCCATAAATGGGCTTAAAGTACAAATTACTTTACCTTTTTTTAAACTAAAAAAAATATAGTTGACCTTATCTGTATAGTCATCTATAAAATAACTGGACTTTATAAAGTTTGCTGGACTTTAATAAAGGTTTATCTAATCTAATAGAACTAGGCCATCCTTTCTTTGTTTCTCACCAAAGTTAACAGTCTCTTCCTGTATGAAAAGTAATGACAAAGGGCTCTTTGAAAGTATCAATCCCTAAACTACTTGTGATCTTTTAAACTGAGAGAACTTATTTTTCTTTTATGCTCCTTGGACACTCTTAAGTGCTTTACACTGGTGGATGTATAAGTATTTGATGGTAATTATGGAAAAACTAACAAGAATGGTGACATTAGGTTTTTCTGTCTTGAACATGCTGCTTACAGTTGCATGGATGATGAAGTGAGGCTCTATTCTTCTTCTTTTTTTTAATAGAGACGAGGTCTCACCATGCTACCCAGGCTAATCTTGAACTCCTGGGCTCAAGTGATCTTCCCGCCTCGGCCTCCCGAAGTGCTGTGATTACAGGAGTGAGCCAGGGAACCTGGCCTCCATTCTTGCCATACCGTAGCATCACACTGAGGCCCTTGGAAAGTACTTAAACGCTGGTTATCAATGTTTTGAAATATTAATGTGGGCGGCCGGGCACGGTGGCTCACGCCTGTAATCCCAGCACTTTGGGAGACCGAGGCGGGTGGATTACCTGAGGTCAGGAGTTGGAGACCAGCCTGGCCAACATGGTGAAACCCCGTCTCTACTAAAAAAATAGAAAAATTAGCCGGGCATGGTGGCACGTGCCTGTAATCCCAGCTACTCGGGAGACTGAGGCAGGAGAATCGCTTGAACCCCGAAGGCGGAGGTTCAGTGAGCCGAGATCACGCCATTGCACTCCAGTCTGGGAGTGCAAGAAATATTAATGTGGGGACACAAGCTATTTCTCATTTTTTTTTTTGATTGAAACAACATTGCTTAGTTTCATTTACCTTTCTGTGAAATGTCTTTCTGTGAAAGTCTCTATCACAGCCTGATGTAATTTTTATAAACAATGAATACATGCTGTTACTATTTTTGAAAGGAAATTTAATCGCTTGGAAAAATTCAGACTAAAGCCCCGAAAGGAAAATTACCATCCAGTGCATGCTCAGAGATTTCTTCTTACTCTACTTTTGTTTTTCCTTTTTGAAAGCATTTGTGATTGAGAGATGTCTGAGGGAAGGGACAAATTGCATTCTGGGAGTTTTAAAGAGTTATGTCAGGCAACTAAAATACGTGGCCTCTGTATTTAAAGAGATTTCACACCAGTATACTATTTGCTTTATAATTTTTGTTTCTTATTGTTTAAAAATGCCTTTAACATTTAGTGCTGTGTTAAAGGATAGCATGCCAGATTCCGATTAATGTAAAGATTCCACTATTTAACTTTTCCCTAGTAACTTTAAAACAGAGTTTGGGTTCCAAGTTCAGCATGGAAAGATAGCATAAACATTTAAACTGAAGTGCAAAATACACATTTTTGAAGTTGGTAAGTGCTGTTTAATCATTTTTCCCTTCTCTCCCAAGTCTTTTGAAACTTCAAAAGGCTTTTTTAAGCAGTTTGTTAAAAAAAAAAAAAATCCATACCCAATTGGGCTCCTCTCTATTAAGGAATGTGGAAAATTCATGATTTATGAAACGATGACACCAGTCTTACATTTCACAGACTCCCAAGCTCTGAAACACGGGTACATAGGAAAATACACAGAAAATTCCTGTTCTTTGCAACGTGCGAAACGTTTCAAAATGCAACTTTGCTCATCTCCCTCCCCCGTACAAACTAATAAAATCAGTTTGGCTCTGACTGCTTATTTTTAAAAAGTAGACGGCCTGGTAGGTGCTCTAGGGATAACCCTTCTCCCCCCACTCCACCCCCCTTCCCGCACACCCATTTAGACTGGCAAGCCCGTTTTCATTTTATTTCTAAGATTTTTTTTTTTTTTTTAAGCGAAGGCAGGGGACAGCGGGGGTTGCTAAATTTATCTTCCTCCCCAGCCACGGGGATGAAGAAAACACATTTACTGCGGGCGGGGGTCTGAGGGCCTGCAAACAACTCGAACTGGAGCCTCGGCCAGGACTGGCGCGAGAGGCGGTAGGTCTCCAGGGAGGCCCCCGGGGGGCGGCCGCGGCCCACGGGACATGGTGGGGGGCGGCCGGGCCGCCTGCCTCTACGCGGGGTCGGCCGACCGCGGCCCCGCGCGGGCTTTACGGCCGAGGCGGCGGCAGCGGTGCGTGTGTGGCGGCGGCGGGCGGGAGCGCGGAGGAGGTGGAAAGAAGGGGGGCGCTGTCACGGAGACTCCGGCCGCCGGAGACCCCGCCGCAGCGAGGCCACTGGGCTCCCCGGTCGCGGGGCGGGAGCGGCGCCGACACGGGGCGCCAGAGGGACCCACCGGGCGGAGGAGGGGGCCTGTCTACCCTTCCGCATTTTCCTGGGTCTCTCTCCCGGGCGGTGACGTGACGTGCTGACGGCGGGCCCGTGCCGGGGAGCTGGGCCGCTTTTTGTCAGCTCCGAGCTCGGCCCCTCCTCCCTCCCTCCGCCCGCCCCACCAGCCGGAGCCCGGCCCAGTGCTCCAGAGAAAGGCCGGCCTGCAGCACCCGCCACCGTCGCCGGCCGCCTGCACGTCCGTCCGGTGAGTCCCGGGTGCCGCCGCGGCCGCGGGGCCTAGTGCGCGCACAGCGGCCTGGTCTTGGCCTGGTCGGCGGCCCGCAAGGCGCCCTCCCGCGCTAGGCCGGGCGGCGTGGCGCGCGGCGCCGAGCAGGCCCCGAGGAGGCCGCAGTTAGGCCCGGGGAGGAGCCCGGCTGCCCCGAGCGGCGGCGGAGGCGCGCTCCGTAAGCGGGCGGGGGTTGGGGGAGGGTCGCCCGGTTGTGCCGGAGGCGGCCGAGGGGCCCCGGCTCGGCTCCGCGGCCGACCCGGGGCACCGCGTCGGGGTGAGGCCTGGCGAGGAGGCGAAGGCTGCAGGCGTGAGGTGAAGGCCGCAGGCCGGCCGGGCCGATTTTCGCTATGTAAATATCGGTGAAGGGGGGAGGGACGGGGGACAAGATGGCGGCGGCTCGGCGCCTGCTGCAGGGGACGATAGAGGGGGTTGCCGGGAGGGGGAGCCGCCATCTTGGAGGCGGTGTCTGGAGAGAAAATTCCGCTACAGCCCGTGAGGGGGGGTGGGAGAGCGGGCGGCGGCAGCAGCGGCGCCGGTGACGGGCCCCGGAGGCCCGGCGCGGCGGCGTGTGCGCGCGGAGGGGCGTGCTCGCTCCCCGTGGCGGCCATTGCCCTTGCCGCCATGATGAGCGCTCGGGCTCCAGGCGCTCGGCGGCAGCGCCACCTTCCTGCCTTGCTTTCCGCAGCCCCGTGACTGGCTGCAGTTTCCGCTGCGTTTCAGCTGAGCTGCCGCAGGCGGCCACCGCCGCCGCCCGGACGCCGGGACCGTTTCGCCCTCAGCGCCCCCGGCCCTGCGCCTTCCCCCGCGCCTGTAGCCACCCGAGGGCAGTCGGGGCAGGTGGCAGTCCGGACACCTGGGCTTACCAGGGCATACGGGACCCCAGGAAATGTTATTTTTGCTTAAGTCAAATCATATGTGGCTGCTAAGGTGCTTTCGATGCAGTTTTTCCAACAATCTTTGCCACCCCGAGTATCTGAATAAAGAAAGAAAAATAAAGATTGATGGGAAAGTTTTTGCCATTCTTTTGTCCTATAGGGAAAAAAATTGCACAACACGAAAGCGGAGGAATAAAATTTTGAATCATTCGTACTCATTTATGTGGAAACAACTTTCTTGAAAAACGATTTAAGCGATTAGTGATCTGTTGGTGGTATTTTTTTAAATCGAGGAATAAGAAGGGCAGACGTTTTTTATTTTCTTATTGGAGGACAACTTAGTGTGGTGCATATTTATTGTGCATTTGCCTGTCATGGTATTTCGATTTTTCATTTGTGAAGTTTTAAGGCGGAGTTTCATCCCCTAACATACTTTTTTGATTGCACACTGTACAACTTTCTTGATAAACTCGGAGCCTACTGTTAGCGATGCACCGTGCTAGATGCTAAGAAACATTAAAAAGGTTCTTGTAATGCAGACGGTGGCTGCAAGAAGTCTCATGTTTAGAGGTAGGTGGGGCAAGGTGAAATGCAGTGAAGTGAGAGGTACAACTAATTACTGGGATTTCCGAGGGAAGCAAGGTTGCCATTGGAGGATCAGGGAGGGACGGGTTCCTGAAGTATTAATAGGTGGCATTTTGAGAAGGTTACCGAGGGATGGGTAGGACTTTGTTAGGTAGAGGTGGAGGTGGAGAAAGGACGTTTCAAGGGTGAAGCTTCTTCAGTAAACAGTAAGTATTTACAGTTTGGCAAAAGTGGATGGTATAGGTAGGGGAGTGGTGGGAATTCAGGCTAGAAAAGTTAGATTGCAGAAGAGCTTGCTTGCCAGGTGGAGGGGCTTATACTCAATGGGGGAGGCAGCGGGGGTGCCCTCAACTAGAAGAGTAATGGCACACCTGAGCTGCACCTTGTTATTTACTTACTTATTTTTTATTTTGAGACAGGTTCTTGCTATATTGCCCCAGGCTGGTCTCGAACTCCTGGGCTCAAGCCGTTCTCCCGCCTCCCACTGCCGTCTGTTCCCTGAGCTGTGCTTTACGGTACTTAGTAGTTCCATTGGACTAGGAAAAGTTTCAAAGTTGAAAAATAATGAGAGTAGTAAGTTGATCAGTGTTTTCATTATCAGAACGATTACAAGAATATTCAGAACTTAAGCAAATTTTGCTACTTTTGGAACGATGCGTCTCTTTTAAGACAGCTGCTGCTTTTTTCTATCCTGATTTCTCATCCGAAATAATCTTTTGCTGAGAGTTGTCAGAATTTCTGTGGTACACAAATAGGGAGGGGTTTCTAACATTTCATCTACTATGGTTGAAAAGTACAGGACTAGTGTTGTGGGTTATTTGACGAAAATGAGAAATGAGTATTCCCGTGGTAATTTTTTTTTTTTTTTTTGAGACTGAGTCTTGCTCTGTTGCCCAGGCTGGAGTGCAGTGGTGTGATCTTGGCTCATTGCAATCTCTGCCTCCCGGGTTCAAGTGATTCTCCTGCCTCAGCCTCCCGAGTAGCTGGGACTACAGGACCCTGCCACCATGCCTGGTTAATTTTTGTATTTTTAGTAGAGACAGGGTTTCATGTTGGCCAGGCTGGTCTCGAACTCCTGACCTCAAGTGATCTGCCTGCCTTGACCTCCCAAAGTGCTGGGATTACAGGCATGAACCACCGTGCCCTGCCTGTTTCCTAGAATTTTATGATGGAAACCTTTAGGTGGCATAGATAACCCATTTTCAGTTTTTCCGTTTTTCTAGACTGTAACAGGTCATGAGCAGCAGTGCTCCATGAAAGGGCTGGAGGGAATCAGAGTCTCATGTTTATTATAAAGGGCTATGGTTTAGAAAAGTTCGAGAAACAGTGCATTGCATGAAGCTGACTAGAAGCAAGTTGAGAAGGCGGGCTGTGGTTGTTGAGGTGTTAAGGGTAAACATAAACTTAGAAGAACCAGGTGCTTTTGTATTTTGACAGCAGCTGGGAAAGACATAGAAGAACTATTAAGAAGATAGAATTGTTTTGCTGCGCAGTACAGCAACAGTGGATGTTCAAGATTAAGATTAGAGTCAAGTTGTGTGATTAAGACAGGTAAGTGTGTAGTTTAGTTTCAATTAGAAATGGTTAAATATAAAATTATTTTTGCCTGAAAGGGTAGACCTTGAAACTTTGGAAAACTGACTGTTGGAACACCTTCGAACCCAACCACCCTGGATAAATAAGGTGTTAGTTTTTAATTTCTGTGTATTTTTCAGATAGATGCAGATTTCTTTTTTTAAAAAAACATGCTCACGAATGTGTTACAAATTTTTTTTTCCACATTGCTTTTTGTAAATGCTTACTCTCATTGTAAATGCTTACTCTCACTTAACCCGTTTAGACTGATACTGTCACTGATAATCTTCTTTGTATTATTTGTTCATGTGTACACTGGCAATTCCAGACTTTTTTTCACTCTTAAAACTACTCAACGGGTCCTTGAAATCTCTCACCTTCAGCAGAGATTACCCAATCTTTCACTTCACTGAGAAGGGTAGATGGCCATCTGATAAAGAGCCAAGTCTCCCTCCCTTCCCCTTCATGCCTTTCCTGTCTTCACCTAGGCCTTCCTCCTTTTGCCGCAGGGGAGGTTGCGGGAGGGATTGCTGTCTCACAAGCCCCACTGCTGCTCTGTGCCTGCTCTTCACCCTGGCTGCCTCCTTAGGGACCAAGCTCTGTCCGTGATGCCGTCTCTTGCATCATTACCCTCTCTTTACAAATATTCCTAGGTTTGCTCATCTTAAAAAACCTCACCTGTGTTCACTTTCTTTTCACCCCACTTATTCTTAAATCCAGTATTTCCCAAATTGGGAAACTTGCACAGCATGTTAACAGGTGTGTTATATAAAAGTGCTCTGTGTTTCAGAAACTCTGTGCCTTCTCTGTCTTCTATGGTGGGATTCCCCTTGATTTAGCATTTAATGTATTATATTGAAAATGTGTGTTTATATTTTTCTCTTCTACACTGTGAATATAGAGACAAGTTCTGATTTATCTTTGTCTCCAAGCAGTACCTGGCATATGGACCATTATCTCTAAAAGCAATCATTTCTGTTACTGGGTGCAGAGAATTTTACGTAGTTAATAGTTTTCAGCTGTTCAAAATCAGGTATCCAGTCAGTGTGTTTTTTGACTAAGGGACATACATATTAAGACACACTTATTAGGGCACCAGGTCAAGAAGTAACCCCCTCCCACCACCCCTTATCTGATTGGAATATGGCCAGCCTATTCTTATTCCTGCCAAATTATTTTTCCAGACAACATTTTATAAAACCCAGGTATCTTGTAATTGTATTTTACTCAAAGGAAGTATACGCTAAGGAAATTGTGTGGCCTTGAGGTACACAGCCATTAGGCATTTAAAAAATATATTTAAAAAGTTTTATGGAATATTTTAAAATTACTGAAAATCAGAATCACCCAGATTTAAGAGATCTTAATATTTTGCTATATATTTGATTCATATCTTTTTGTTGTTTAAAGAAAGAAAATCTCACAGATTCAAAGAGTCCCTCCCCATCCCCTTCCTGTCTTCTTTTCGCCAGAAGTAACCACTTGTCCCAATGTGTATGTACCAAAACAATATCAGGTATTGCTTGTGTGTTTAACTTTACATAAACAGTATCATAACCATACCTTATATATTATTTTTACTTAACTGTGTGTTTTTGAGATTTATCCATGTAATGTTTAGTCCAGCAGTTTTCAAAGTGTGCTCCAGGGATTCCTGGGGATCCCTAAGGTCAAAACTATTTTCATAATACTTTTTATTTGCTCTTTTCACCCACATTTTCTGTACACTATAGGAATACTGTACAGAGGCTGCATGACATATGATGTCATAATAGATAGAATGCAGAAATACTTATGGGAATACAGCCGGTTTCTATTAAGCCAGGCATCAAAGAGATTTGCAAAAATGTAAAACAGTGCCACTCGTTTTACTGTTTTTTTTTTTGTTTAGAAAAATAGTTATTTTAAAATAAATATGCAGCCATGAAAAAGAACGAGATCATGTCTTTTGCGGAAACATGGATGGAGCTGGAGGCTATTATCCTTAGCAAACTAACGCAGGAACAGAAAACCAAATACTGAATATTCTCACTTACAAGTAGGAGCTAACTGATGAACACAAAGAAGGAAACAACAGACACTGGGGGTCTACTAGAGGGCGAAGGGAGGGAGGAGAGAGGATCAGAAGAGATAACTGTTGGGTACTGGGCTTAAATACCTGGGTGATGAAATAATCTGTACAACAAACCCCCGTGACACAAGTTTACCCATGTAACAAACCTGTACATGTACTCCCAAACCTAAAATAAAAGTTTTAAAAAATATCTCAACAAAAGGGAAAAAAGGAATAAAGAAAAAATAGTATTTTTATGGGTTAATAAGTGCTTTTAAATGTCTCAGTTTTAATTTCTAGTATGATAAACATCTATAGATACGACCCGCATAAAAACTCTTTGTGGTTCTTAATTTTTGTTTTTTGTTTTGTTTTTTAAATTTTATTGTGGTCCTTAATTTTTAAGAGTGCAAAGGAGTCCTGAGACCACGAAGTTTGAAAACTACTGATTTAGTTCATTCATTTTATTTGTATTTCACTGTATAAATATACTGTGGTTTATCTATTCTTCTTGGAGGGACCGATAGGCTGTTTGCAGTTTCTGAATTTCAAACGCTACTGCTATGAACATCCTTATACATGGTTTGTCTTTCTTGGGATTATATACATACAGTAGAAGTAGAATTGCTTCATTTAAGAAGTCTGTGCATTGTCAACTTTACTGGGAATTGCCAAAATGGCAAATTGTCTTCTGTTTGACACTCCAGCTGTGTTTGATCCCGTTTCTCCAAATCACTGCCAAAGGATTAGATTTTGCATTTTTTTCCCAATCTGTTGGGTATAAATGGCATCTGCTTGCTATTTTCATTTTGCATTTCTAAGATTACTAGTGAGGTTGACCTTTTTTCCTCATATATTTATTGGCCATCAGAGTTTTCTGTGAATTGCTTGTGCATACCTTTGGTTCATTTTTCTGTTGGATTGTTGCCTCCTCCTCATTGGTATATGGGTTTTATTTATTTATTTGAGATGGAGTCTCGCTCTGTTGCCCTGGCTGGAGTGCAGTGGCATGTGGTCTGGGCTCACTGTAGCCTCTGCCTCCCAGGTTCAAGCAATTGTCCTGCCTCAGCCTCCTGAGTAGCTGGGATAACAGACACCTGCCACCACGCCCGGTTAATTTTTGTGCTTTCGGTAGAGACGGGGTTTCACCATGTTGGCCAGGCTTGTCTCGAACTCCTGACCTCAAGTGATCGGCCCTCCTTGGCCTCTGAAAGTGCTGGGATTACAGGTGTGAGCCATTGTGGCTGGCTGGTTTATGGGTTTTATATTCTGGATACTAATTTGTGATTATATACATTGAAAATATCTTTTCTTGGTCTGTGGCTTGGCTTTTAGCTCTGTTTGTGGAAAGTTTTTTATGTAGGACTTCTTAATATGAAGGTAGCCAGTTCTCAATTTTTTTCATTTATGGCTTGTGTTTTCTTATGTCTTCAATACATTCTTCCCTTACCCCAAGGTTGTAATGATACTGTGCTTTTTCATGTTTAGGTCATTAAATCACTGGAGTTTTTTCTATATTATGTGACGTGGGAATCTTAATATCTTTTTCGTGTGGTTTTATCAAATCAGCGTTTCTCCCCACTGATTTATAATGCACCTCCTGAGGTATATCGTATTCCCACATATGTATGTGTTTTTAGTTTCTCTCTTTTGGTTTCATTGGTCTGTTTGCCTATCTCTGTATCTATACTATCCTAATTTAGTAATAGCCTTTTTTTTTTTTTTTTTGAGATGGAGTTTTGCTCTGTTGCCCAGGCTGGAGTGCAGTGGCACGATCTCAGCTCACTGCAAGCTCCACCTCCTGGGCTCACGCCATTCTCCTGCCTCAGCCTCCTGAGTAGCTGGGACTGCAGGCGCCCGCAACCACGCCCGGCTGATTTTTTGTATTTTTAGTAGAGACGGGGTTTCCTCGTGTTAGCCAGGATGGTCTCGATCTCCTGACCTCGTGATCCGCCCACCTCGGCCTCCCAAAGTGCTGGGATTACAGGCGTGAGCCACCACGCCCGGCCTTAATAATAGCTTTATAATTAAAACTTAGTATATATTCTTTTCCTTCAGGATTATTTTAGCTGTTTTCCTCTCTTTGCTTATTTTGGGGTTAGTTTGTCAATTTCTGTGAAAACTGTTGGATTTTTATATTTGCCTCAAATTTATAGAATAAATACATAGATTCATGTAGATAAATGCTAATAGAGCTGGGATTTGAATTCTGGGTATGTGCTACTACTTTTCATAAAGCTCTTGCACAACTTTTGTTAGATATTTTTGTTAGATACCTGTGTAATTTTTGTTGTCATTGTGAATAGGATTTTCTTTTAGTTATAATTTCTGTTATTGCTGATGTATAAGGATCACTGTTGACTTATATGTATTGATCACGTAACATTGCTGAACTCTCATCATATTTCGTAGATTCTGAGGTACACTTTTCCCCCCTACATCTTCACATAATCTGAAATCAAAATAGATCTTTGATGGTGTCCTATAATCACTGTTGTCTAGGCAGCAGTCATGATGTAGTTATCATTGCCTGCACATGCACAAACTTGGTCAGGGCTCTTCATTTTGTCATCACTTTAAATGAGTATATGCATTGGTGTATTGTTATTTCATGCCAAACAATAAAACTGGAGGCGGAAGAAATTGCGAAGTGGGTGTCTGACTTGAAAGAAAATCCCATAAATAATAATGGATCATTTTAAGAAGTGCTGCATCACCAACACTCTTATTGGCAGAGCACAATATTGTTAGCAACAGTTGAACAGTTTTGAGTGGAAGAGCAATCCATAGTAGGACCTTGAATGTGAAGTTGTAGGAATACCTTACCAATTTATTTTGCTTCTTTTTTTTCTGTCGCCCAGGGTGGAGTGCAGTGGCACGATCTCAGCTCACTGCAACCTCCACCTCCCGCGTTAAAGCAATTGTCCTGCCTCAGCCTCCCGAGTAGCTAGGACTACAGGTGCACGCTGCCACGCCCAGCTAATTTTTTGTATTTTAGTCAAGACAGGGTTTCACTGTGTTTCCCAGGCTGTTCTCGAACTCCTGAACCCAGGCAATCCGCTCGCCTCGGCCTCCCAAAGTGTTAGGATTACAGGCATGAACCACCATGCCCGGCCAATTTGTTTTGCTTCTGTATACACAAGATACGATAAAAGTCTGTCTAAATAAGTCTGAATTGTCTTGATAAATCTAGAATGAAAATCCTAGATAATAAGAAAATACTGTATCAGTTTAATTGGCAATGTTTTTTTCTTAGTCGTGTAAAATAAGGGTACAGCTTACAATTGGTATCTTGGGAGTCAGTGAAATGTAGTAGTAATAACAGTTCATGGCCGGGTGTAGTGGTTCACGCCTGTAATCCCAGCACTTTGGGAGGCCGAGACTGGTGGACTTCGTCTCAAAAAAACAAACAAAAAAACCAAAAACAAACAGAAAAACACAGTTCATAATTCTTTTGTATTTTCTAAGTAGTTTTCATGTCTGTGAATAATACAGTTTTATTTCTTCTTTTCCATTCCTTCTTGCCTCCTATTTCTTGTTCTGGTTTTACTGCATTGACTAATTCCTCTATTGAAGTGTTCAGTAGAAGCATTGATAATGGGCATCCTTCTCTAGTTACTTTAATGGAGTGCTTGTAATGTTTTATCATTAAATATGATATTGTAGTGGGCTTTTTTGAGAGGGGGTGCTGATGATATTTTTATTTATTTTTTTTTTTTGAGCCGGGGTCTTGCTCTGTCGCCCAAGCTGGATTGCAATGGTGCGATCTCGGCTCACTGCAACCTCCGCCTCTTGGGTTCAAGCCATTCTCCTGCCTCAGCCTCCCAGGTAGCTGGGACTACAGGCATGTGCCACCATGCCTGGCTATTTTTTTTTTTTTTTTTGTATTTTTAGTAGAGATGGGGTTTTCCCATCCTGGTCAGGCTGGATGATATTTTTTAGTTGCAGTTCTCTTTTACTTATCATTTTAGAGTTTCTACTGTGAGCAGGAGTTTAATTTTGCTAATACTTTTGCTACATCTATTGGCGTAATGAAGTCCATTAATCTTCTATTTTATTTTTAGTTTTTTTTATTTTTCATTTTGAGATGGGGTCTTGCTCTGTCGCCTAGGTGGGAGTGCACGGCTCACTGCAGTCTTGACCTTCTGGGCTCAAGCCATCCTCCCACCTCAGCCTCCCAAGTAGCTGGGACCATAGGCATGTGCCACCATGCTGGCCTGATTTTTTAAATTTTTTTGTAGAGACGGTCTTGCCTTGTTGCACAGGCTAGTCTTGACCTCCTGGTCTCAAGCAGTTGTGCTGCCTGGGCCTCCAAAAGAGCTGGGATTATAGGCGTGAGCTACAGCGTGGGTCCTACATTTTCTATTTTAAACTATTTTTGGATTCCTGGATATTTGCATATCTTTGTTATTGCCATGTACTTTTCCTTTTTTATGTAATCTTGTTTGGATAACAAAGTTGTATTAACCTCATAAGATAAATTGGGGAGTATTTTTTTCTTTTTTTTTTTTTTTTTTTAACGGTTGCTGTTTAATAGAGACAATCTGTTTCTTTTCTTTTTTTGGAGACAGAATCTCTCTCTGTCGCCCAGGCTGGAGTGCAGTGGCACGATCTTGGCTCACTGCAATCTCCGCCTCCCTGGTTCAAGTAATTCTCCTGCCTCAGCCTCCTGAGTAGCTAGGATTACAGGTGCCCGCCACCATGCCTGGCTAATTTTTGTAGTTTTTAGTAGAGATGGGTTTCATCATGTTGGCCAGGCCTCAGGTCTGGTCTCGAACTCCTGACCTCAGGTGATGGGCCTACCTTGACCTCCCAAAGTGCTGGGATTACAGACGTGAGCCACTGTGTCCGAGCGAGACTATCTGTTTCTTAAAAGTAAGAACCCATCTGTGAGATTATCTGTGCTTGGCGTCTTTTGAGTGTAAATTTGTGGTTTCTGATTTGTTAATTGTTTCTTTCATGATGATAAGTCTTTTTTTTTTTTTTTTTAGCTGTTCTTGAGTTTTTTTGGTCATTTATACAAAATGAACAATTTTCTAGAAAAATATTAAATTTCAAATGCATTATTATAAAATACAGATTTCTCTGATGACTTTTAAAAACCTAATTTTGTTAGTTTGTTCCTTTTTTTCTGATCAGTATTGCCAATAACTGCCTTTATTATTAGACTTTTAACATAGTTATTTTTATTGATCCTTTCTATTTCTACTCCTGTGGTTAATATTTTCCTTCTGCTTTATTTGCATTCATTCTGACATTTAACAATGTAAGTTAGAGGCTTAGCTCATTCATATTTAATCTATTTCTATAATATATACACTAAAAACTATAAAATTTTCTCTAGACTATTGGATGCTATTTAAAAAAATTGAAATGCATTTTTTTTTTTTTTTTTTTTGAGGGCGGGTCTTGCTCTGTTACCCAGGGTGGAGTGCAGTGGTGCACTCTCCGGCTCACTGTAACCTCTGCCTCCCGGGTTCAAGCGATTCTCTTGCCTCAGCCTCCTGAGTCGCTGGGATTACAGACGTGCACCAGCATGCCCGGCTAATTTTTGTATTTTTAGTAGAGATGGGGTTTCACCATGTTAGCCAGGCTGGTTTCAAACTCCTGACCTCAGGTGATCCACCTGCCTCGGCCTCACAAAGTGCTGGGATTACAGGCGTGAGCCACTGAGCCCAGCCGAAATATACGTATTTATGGGGTAGAGCGATTATGTACATGTATACAATGTGTAATGGTCAAATCAGGGTAATTAGCATATCTGTCACACCAGCATTTATCATTTCTCTGTGTTGGGAACATTCAAAATCCTTTCTTCTAGATATTTGAAAATACATGATGAATTATTTTTAACTGTAATCACCCTACAGTGCTGTAGAACACTAGAACTTATTCCCCCTATTTAGCTATAATTTGTATCTGTTAACCAGACTCTCCCTATCTCTGGATACTATGATTTTTGACATGAATTGGTTTTTATTATTTAGTTCTAAATATATTGTGATCTCCATAATTTTCCTGTTGCCCATTAAAATTATTTAGAACTTTGTATTTACAGGATTTTCTTTTTGTATTACTGTTATCTCTGTGATATTTATTTCTAATTTTATTGTATTATACTTGGGGAACATTGAGATGCAAAAATCAACTCTGTTTCTCTATACCAGCAGCAAACAATTTGAAAATCAAATTTGAAAACTAATACAATTTATAATAAGGTCAAAAAACATCTGATACCTTGAAATAAATCCAACAAAGCATACCAAGGCCTTCAGTAAAAACCTTACTAAGAGAAATGAGAAAGACCTAAATTAATGGAAAGAGATAACCATGTTCATTGGATTGGAAGTGTCAGTATTGTAAAGATGTCAGTTCTCTCTAAATTGATACATACAGAAATTCAGTGCAATTGCAATAAATATCTCAATAGGGCTATTGCTGCTGTCACTGCTGCTTTTTTTTCTTTTGGATAGGCTAGTTCTCAAATTTATATGGAAAGGCACAGGGCCAAGAATGGCAAAGGCAATCTTGAGAAAAAGTTGGAAGACTTAATGCTAACATATATCAACACTTATTATAAAGCTGTAGTGATTAAATTAGTGGGCGCAAAGCCAGATTGACCAGTGGCACAGGATAGAGTCCAAAAGTTGACCTACACATACAAGGTCAGTTGATTTAAAGAAAGGTGTATTGGGATTTTGATTGAATGTAGAGGTTAATTAAGGGAGAAGTGATACTACTAATCTAACATATTCTT
Organism: Pongo abelii; assembly: GCF_028885655.2. NCBI lineage: Eukaryota > Metazoa > Chordata > Mammalia > Primates > Hominidae > Pongo > Pongo abelii. The sequence continues at coordinate 24,269,231 of NC_072008.2, forward strand.
TTTTTTTTTTTTTTTTTAAAGACAGTCTTCCTCTGTCGTCCAGGCTGGAATGCAGTGCAGTGGTGCAAATTCGGCTCACTGCAACCTCTGCCTTCTGTGTTCAAGTGATTCTTCTTCCTCAGCCTCCCGAGTAGCTGGGATTACAGGTGTGCGCCACCATGCCTGGCTAGCTTTTGTATTTTTAATAGAGACGGGGTTTCACCATGTTGGCCAGCCTGGTCTCGAACTCCTGACCTCAAGTGATCTACCTGCCTCGGCCTCCCAAAGTGCTGGGATTACAGGTGTGAGCCATTGCACCTGGCCCTAATGTAACATATTTAAGAGCAAGATTGCTTTCTCTATTTATTTGTCTAAAAAGGAAAAAAAAAAAAAAAAAAAAAAAGAAATTCCTAGCTGGGCGTGGTGGCACATGCCTGTAGTCCCAGCTACTTGGAAGGCTGAGGCAAGAGAATCGCTTGAACCTGGGAGGTGGAGGTTGCGGTGAGCTGAGATGGTGCCATTGCACTCCAGCCTGGGCAACAAGAGTGAAACTCTGTCTCAAAAAAAAAAAAAAAAAAATCCCACCCAGTAGAGTTTTTAATTACTCTTATCGGTGGGATTTTTTCATTCTTAGGTATTTACATGAGAAAGCTTTTGTCTTCAAGTATATTAATTTTGTACCAGCACACCTTATGAATTCATACTGATAATAGTTTTTCAGTTGATTCTCTTGTATTTCCTAGATATAGCATATGCAAATAAGTTTAATTTTCTTCAAGTAATAATTATATCTTGTATTTCATCATCTTAACCTAATTGCACTGGCTGGCATTTGTCACACAATCCTATAATAATAATATTAATGGTCATTCTTAATTTTGACTTTAGAGAGAATACTTCTAATGTTTTACCTTAGGTTTAATAGATGTCTTTTTGTTATAAAGTGGTAACTGACATCATTCTCATATCCCAAAACACATGTTCTGACGTGAACTGGTTTAAGATTGCATATACTTGAGTATTTTTTAAACAGCTTTATTGAGATAAAGCTATATTAAATCTATGCTTTAAAATGTACATTTCAGTGGTTTTTTAGTAGATTCAGAGTTCTGTAACTGTTATCACTAATTAGAACATTTTTGTCACCCCAAAAAGAAACCCTATACCTATTGGTGATCACTCTCCTCTCCCCGCTTCCTTCATCTCCTAGCAACCACTAATCTACCTTTTGTCTGTGTGGATTTGCTTGTTCTTGACGTTTCATGTAAATGGAATCCTATAACGTGGTCTTTCGTGTCTGGCTCCTTTCACTTAGCATATTGTTTTCAAGGTCATCCATGTTTTAGCGTGTATCCTATTTATTTAATTTTTTAACTTAAAATATCTATCCCAATTTGACTCAAAAGTTTGCTTTAAATCAAGTAGGCGTTCAGTTTCAACTTTTCAGCGTCTGTTGAGAATATCAGGTGGTTTTTTTTTTGACCTATTAATTTGGGCCATTATTTGGCTACATCCTTGAATTCTAGAGTACCCATACTGTGCCAAGGTCTGTGTGTGTGTGTGTGTGTGTGTGTGCGCGTGTGTGTGTGTACATATATGTACATTGATGTGCTTTTTTTTTTTTTTTTTTCATGATGGATCACATTTGCGGATACTTGTCTTGGGATTCATAATTAACCAAGTTTGTAATTTGGTTAAATTATTTTTGTTAGTTTTTTTTTTTTTTTTTTGATACAGAGTCTCACTCTGTCGCCCAGGCTGGAGTGCAATGGCGTGATCTCGGCTCACTGCAACCTCCGCCTCTTGGGTTCAAGTGATTCTCCTGCATCAGCCGCCTGAGTAGTTGGAATTACAGGCACCTGTCACTATGCCCGGCTAATTTTTGTATTTTTAGTAGAGATGGGGTTTCACCATATTAGTCATGCTGCTCTCGAACTCCTGACCTCAGGTGATCCTCCCGCCTTGGCCTCCCAAAGTGCTGGGATTACAGGTGTGAGCCACCGTGTCCAGCCTAGATTTTGTTTTAAATGGTAAATTAATTTTGTAAAAGGAGTTGAGAAAGCTTTCTTCCTCAATTCAGATAGTTTTGCCAAAAGGCTGGATATGGGGCTCGTGCCTGTAATCCTAGCACTTCAGGAGGCTGAGGTGTGAGGATCACTTGAGCTCAGAAGTTCGAGACCAGCCTGGGCAACATAGTGAGACTTCGTCTCTATTAAAAACACACACACACACACACACACACACACACACACACACAAAACTTTGGGGAAAGACTGGAGCTTTTTGAAAGGGGTAACATTAGACAACTTTTCTCTTTCTTTTCGTTTTTAAAAGATACGGGGTCTCACCCTGTTGCCCTGACTGGAGTGGAGTGGGACAATCATAGCTCACTCTAGCGTTGAACTCTTGGGCTCAGGTGATCCTCCCACCTCAGTGTCCCAAGTAGCTAGGACTACAGACATGCGCCACCATGGCTAGCTAATTTTTTTGAGACTGAGTCTCACTCTTTGCCCAGGCTGGAGTGCAGTGGCATTATCTCAGCTCACTGCAACCTCTGCCTCCTGGGTTCAAGTGATTCTCGTGCCTCAGCCTCCCGAGTAGCTGGGACTACAGGCGCGAGCAACCACGCCCAGCTAATTTTTGTATTTTTAGTAGAGATGGGGTTTCACCATGTTGGCCAGGCTGGTCTCGAACTCCTGACCTCAGGTGATCCACCCACCTCAGCCTTCCAAAGTGCTGGGATTACAGGCATTAGTCACCATGCCCGGCCGCCTAGCTAATTTTTAAAATTATTTTGTCAAGATGGAGTCTAGCTAGTTTGTCCAGGTTGGTCTTGAACTCCTTGCTGCAAGTGATCTCCTGCCTTGGCTTCCCAAAGTGCTGGGATTACAGGTGTGAGCCACTGTGCCCAGGCCCCCTCTTTAAAAAAAAAAAAAAAAATTCATGACGATCGGGTTTTCTTTTATTGAGTTAATGCTGGTAATTTACATTTTCCGTCAATGTGCTAGTGTAGAATTCTAGACCATTTTCATACAAGTTTTCTTTTTTTCTGTATCTGTGGTGTTTTTTTTTTCTTATCTCAAATTATATATGTTTGTGCTTTCTCCCAGTTTCTTCCCCTCTTTTAGATTATTATCTTGTATTTTATTGTCTTCCCAACCCCCTGGAAAAAGCCTGGTTTGGAGATTTTTTTGGGGTAAAAATTAGCTGGCTCCCTAGCTTTGCTCCAGAGAGTGGTCATGAAATTAATGGTTGCTGATACTCAACCTGGAGCATACCTGTTGTTGGTCTTGTGAGAAGCAGGCGTATTTCGAACCTGCCCCTGCATTGCCCAGCTTGTTCTTTTCTTTTATTATTTTTTTAATGATTAAAGGATTTATTAAATTCCATGTGCAAAACACATTGCTGATTGCATTAGCAAAAGATCATTGTAAAAATACCCCACAATTCTGGAACTGTCCATTTAAAATATTTGTTCTAGTTGTTGAAAGGCCCAGTGTTATATTCTTGCCAGTGCTTAAGGTATACAGAGAATACTGTAAGTGTTAACACTGAGTTTACAGAACCTCATAGGCCGAAAGTAATGTATTCAGGAAAAGCAATAATAGTAAGTATGCATTCATGTAGGTGAGATATAGTATGGTCAGTATGAGTCAAATTACAGTGTTGGTGATCAGTGACAAGGGAGTTGGCAAGACAATTATGTTAAGAAAATTCATAGTTTAAGAATATTTAGGGCTGGGCGCGGTGTCTCACACCTGTAATCCCAGCACTTTGGGAGGCTGAGGTGGGTGGATCACCTGAGGTCAGGAGTTCAAAACCAGCCTGGCCAACGTGGTGAAACCCTGTCTCTACTAGTAAAAAATACAAAAAATTAGCCAGCCGTGGTGTTGCATGCCTGTAAATCCCAGCTACTTTTGGGAGGCTGAGGTGGGAGAATTGCTTGAACTCAGGAGGCGAAGGTTGCAGTGAGCCAAATTCGTGCCACTGCACTCCAGCCTGGCGATAGAGCGAGACTCCGTCTCAAAAAAAAAAAAAAAAATATTTAGAGTGTTTTAAAAACTGTAAACCTGCAAGGCATGATTTTTACAACTAGTTACCAGAAAATGAAGGAAAGCACTTAATTAGCTTGAATAAAGTAACATGAAAGCGAGACTGCACTAATTAAAAAAAACCCCAAATCCTAATACAGTATCAGAAAAATACTTTCTTTCTTTTTTTTTTGAGACGGAGTCTCGCTCTATTGCCAGGCTGGAGTGCAGTGGCATGAATTTGGCTCACTGCAACCTTCGCCTCCTGAGTTCAAGCAATTCCCCTGCCTCAGCCTCCTAAGTAGCTGGGACTACAGGCACGTGCCACCACGCCTGGCTAATTTTTTGTATTGTAGTAGAGACAGGGTTTCACTATCTTGGCCAGGATGTTCTCGATTTCCTGACCTTGTGATCTGCCAGCCTCGGCCTCCCAAAGTGCTGGGATTATAGGCGTGAGCCACCACGCCCGGCCAGAAAGATTTTCTAATACAAGGAGACATATTGCTCATTGAGAAGGGGTTTGATAAGAAAAGAACTTACTAAGTTAACAACTATGTTAATGACTAGTTCAGAGATAAACTAAATGCCCAATTTTGGGAAAGGTAGCAGGTGCAAGAAAAAGGAAATGTGTAAGAAAACAGTTTCTGATACTTAAACCTTTCTTCATCATGTACTGCATTTGACAGAAATTAACCTTTTAAAAATTTTCCCTAGGATGGTTTTATTTCATTTATTCCATGTACAGTGTAGTCTAAATCTCCACTTGATACCATGTCAGAATACTGTCTTATCCTTTGATTACATCAAGTGTTTCTCACACTGCTCGAACTAAGTCTGCAACTAAAGGTAGAATACTTCAGTAGAGGAAACATGTGAATAGAATTTCTTTTCAGAATTTCAGCAAAAACTAATAAGCTATTTTAAAGTTTTTCACTGTGAAATAAAAGAGTGATCCAAAGAGTTGAGTTGTTTTACTCATTCCATTATGATATATGGTACAATGTTATGTAATGAACATGGATATTGCTAAATTATTGAATGCATTAAGTGGCAATACTTTATTAAGGAGGCTGTACTGCTTTAAATATCTGAAAACTAGTTAGAATGTGTGCATTTCCTCACATCAAGCTAAGCCTTAAAATCAAAAGCATTTAAAACTAGTGTTCGTAGCTCATTGGTACAAGAAAATTCAGAGAGTATTGTGTCAACTCTTAATTTGAGCAGGAATAGAAGCTTTGAGAAAATAGGCTTTAAGAAGGTTTGTCATTTTCCAGCCAAGTTTTAATAGATTGTGAAAGTTTGGACTCTTAGATTTTAAACAAACAAAACCTTGAAATTACTGATTGGCTCAGCGTGGTTTTATGGAAAAACTAATACAGAAACTTGGCCTTGAATATTTGAGCAAAGCCTACAAAAGTTCCAAATGGGACAGGGCGAGGAAGGATGGGGCTCTATTTACAACAGCAGATATTTTCTTTTCCTCTTCTTGACGTGGAGTAGGCAGGACTATTTGAAAATAAAATATTCTTTTCTTAGAGAATGGAACTTGAATTACAATTATTAGATTAATATTGATTATATACACTTTCTCTTTCCTTTTATACTGGTTGATCTGTTAAGTGTTGATAGAGTTGTTGTAACCTTCCACTACTGATTTTTTTTTATTACTGTCTCATAGGTTCTTTTGCTTTTTTTATATTTACATATTTCCATGCTGTTTTATTTGGCACATAAAAATGCATAATGACTTCAAATTCAACATAGACTAGAGAACACACGCACTTATTTTTTCTTCCTTCTAAAATCACATAAAGAATATAAAAACAAATCCAGAGAAACAAGAAAACCTCAGTGGTATGAATCAGAATATGATGAATTTTTGGTTGAATAAAGCAATTGGAAATCAATTAATGTCAAAACCCAAGAGAGCTTAGTGAACATGTGACCTTTTGCAGAAAGTAGAAAGGACCAGCCAAGAATTGGCATCCTGCAGTACCACCAACATCAAAAGCAGGGAGGCACTTGGAGATAGAACAAGCCATGAGTACAGCCAGATAATTAAAGCCATGGAAAACTAAGCCATTTACCTATTAGTGTAAGTGCCCGTAATGGTTTTCCTGCTGGGATAATGCCCAAAATTCAGCTCTCTGAATTGCTTGTTTGTCCATAGGAAATTCCAAAGTGAGTGCTGTATAGCAAGAAAGATAGGGGCAGTAGTTTAGGTAGCTTGTGGCTATCCTGAAGGATATTGAACCTCCAGCACCTGGAAGATGGAATACTCTTCCACCATTAAAGGAGAACCTGGCTGGTTACATGGTTTCTTTCTCGCCTATGGACTCATTCTAGATAGGACTCCTGTGATCTGAATTTCAGTTTATTGTTGGGCAAACAGGAATTATCACTTGGGCTGAAGAAGTTCACCCCAGCAGTCAGAATATAACTCTAGTCTGGACCCTTATCTACAAATAGGAATAGACAACCAGGAAGAACCATGCTTTTCAGGAAAACCAGCAGTTTAAAAGAGAGGCACCAAATTCAACTAACTGAATAATGAAACACCAGAGGAGACAGTTTATATAGGGTACAGAATGAACTTTAAATCCACAGAGAGATTTGGGAAAATATCATGTCCACCCAAAAAAGAAAAGATTGCTCTGGAAAAGAAACTATTGGAATTAAAATATGATCTTTTAAAGAAAAATTCAGTAGATGGGGTGGAGATCAAATTAGCTAGCTTAGAAGAAAGAATTCAGGGATTCTCTGAGGGTGTAGTAGAAAGACAAGGATAGAAAATATGAGAGAAAAGTTAAAGCAATATAGAAGCTAGATTTAGTAGCCTTTTTACGTCCTGTAATAAATGCTAGTAAGAATGAACGGAGAAAATGGAGGAAAGTATAGAAACAAAAAGAAACTTTCCTAAGTTCAAGAAGGGCTCAATCGTTTGATTGAAAGGCCCCCACATGGTCTGCATGTGAGAAGAGAACTTGTTAGAGTGGTAGTAGTGAGAAAGAGGAAGTGATAAATATAAGAGTTACTGGCTTTGAGATGAATTTAATTTAAGGGCTGATAGAGTCAGAGAAGTGAAATATGACTCCAGATTTGAAAATGAGATCTGGAGAAATGATGGCTAACATTGAACAACATGGGGGGAAAATTAGGAAAGAAATGCAGCTTAAGAGAGAAGATATTAATTAGGCCTTAAATATAAGTTTTCACCAGTTCTGATTTCCCTCTAAGACAAATTGTTGTAGACACATTTGCCTTTGTTTGCTTTTCCTGCAGCTTAAGCATTCCTTCTACCATGTATAATAAAATTTAGTTCTCTGAGTGTGACTTAGAAGAATTAGAGTTGAGTCATAGAATTAACAGGCATTGAGGTTTGGGAGACCAGAAGCAGAAAAGTGATTTTTATATGCATATTAGATGCAGAAAGCAAAGTGAATAAATAAGAATCCTGTTAACTTGCCCAAGAGGGAGATCACAGAAGTATCTAAGCATCAAAAGATATAAAACAAATAAATTATATCTGTGATCCCTAATTTAAGATAGATAAAATGCCATTGCTATACCTGTTAACTTTTATTGCTTTATTATATATTTTATTTATAATTACCTTCTTCTAGGATGATATTGCTTTATTTTAAAGAACGGAAGGACATTTTTGTGAATTTCCTGGGTTCTCCCAGCCCATTATTTCCCTTAAAACTATATGTTTTTCTTTTCTTTTTTTTTTTTTTTTTAGTTTCTGTCCTCACAATCTGTTACCAAAAACTATGTTTTTCCACTGTGAATTGTTTTCAGGATCATGATTCTCATAACTGGGAAGGGAATGTCTTACTGAGTTTGAGGTGTTAGTAGAGTCCCAGAAATACCTTGAGGGCGTTTGATAGTAAGACTAAATGTTAGTACTTGTTCACCCAAATTCTGAGATTCTTGGTTCTCTGAACCATCCTGCTTATTATTCTTTAGGTTCAACTGATCTCTGGGCTTGGTTTGTACTACAGAGGCATGGACACCGCCAGTTACATTATCACGTACCTTTTTCCACCTTTCCTTTATCACATCTGAGAACTTCTCTGAGTAGGTTCTGTTCTGAGAACACAGTTTCATTCTGATTGTCAAAGGGAATTAGTATTCTAACTCCAGAGGGGTTACAAAGTTGAGGTATAGTCATTTCTGTTTAGAATGTTTGAATTTTTGTAATGACAAAACAGAAGGGAAAATGACCAGGCAAAACAATAGTTTGTTGAATAATTACTGCTCACTTAAGATGAGATGAGCGGGCACCCCCTTGTAGGCCAGAATATCTATTAGGAAATGCACATGATGTAAAAGGATGGGAAGAAAGCAGATCAGTCTGTTAATGGTAGCTTGGGTTAGTACTGCAGAGCCTCTGAGTATTGAGGAACTGCTGAAGTGTTCAGAGCAGGGAAGTGGTATGATCAAAGCAGTGCTTCAGGAGGGTTAATCTGCCTACAGATTGCAGAAATGCCTCAATACTTGGCACCAGCCCTTACGTGTAATATTAGGGTGTCTAGTCATTTGTTGTGGGAGTGGCAGAAAGGAGCAAGGCCAGTCCAGAGGCTATTTTCATCCCCCAGGGATCAGGAAATATGAAGCTGAGTGGGAATGCTAACTAGGAATTAAAAAAAAAAAAAAAAAAGATGGATTCTTGAGAAGTTGAGGAGAATTGACAAGATCTGGCAATCTGACTGTGAGCAGGGAAGAAGAAAAAGGCCATAGTGGTCATATCAGGAGAAGGCTGGGTTTTATCCAGATGAGAATATTCAACAGTCTATTGGACATGTTAGGATGATTGTAGGAATCATTGTTGTGGAAATAGTAGTTGAAACCATGGGAATAAAGAGAAAGCAGAAGAGGAGAGGGTTGAGCACACACCTGGGCAGAGCCGCAGTAAGGGGTGAGGAGAGGCTGAGCAGCCAGCAGTTAAGAAGGGGGAAGATAACTAGAAGTCACTTAAAGCAACAGAGGAAGGAGAGCACTTCACAAATTAGGGAGATGATTGTTAAACTCTAATAGAAATGCCAAGGAGGATGAATGCCAAGAAAAGTTGTTCTGCAGGTTGAGAGTCCTTAGAGCTGATGGGATTGGGTTTATGTAGGGAAATTTGTGCAGTGAGGGGCTTAAATACCTTAATGTATCCCCTTTATTGCCTTCTTAATTGGCTTGCTTTAATGTCATAGTGTTTCATAATGCTTAGAATTTTTATTTTTTATTTTTGAGACAGTCTCGCTCTGTCGCCCAGGCTGGAGTGCAGTGGTGCAGTCTCGGCTCACTGCAACCTCCACCTCCCGGATTCAAGTAGTTCTCCCTGCCTCAACCTCCTGAGTAGCTGGGATTACAGGGACCCACCACCACGCCCGGCTAATTTTTGTATTTTTAGTAGCAATGGGGTTGCGCCATGTTGGCCAGGCTGGTCTCGAACTCCTGACCTCAGGTGATCCACCCGTCTCGGCCTCCCAAAGTGCTGGGATTACAGGTGTGAGCCACCATGTCCGGCTGATGCTTAGAAGATTAATTTACATTTATCATTTTTAAAAGGGGGAAAAGGTATTCTATAGCCAGAGGTGGTTTTGCAGGAGTAGAGCAGTAATAACTTTTTCAGAGCACATACACTTTCTGTTTTTCATTTGCTTTAATTTTTCTTAAATTTTTTTTTTTTTTGAGACAGAGTCTTGCTCTATGGCCCAGGCTGGAGTGCAATGGCATGATCTCAGCTCATTGCAACCTCCGCCTCCCAGGTTCAAGCGATTCTCCTGCCTCAGCCTCCTGAGTAGCTGGGATTACAGGCATGCGCCACCATACCCTGCTAATTTTTTTGTATTTTAGTAGAGGAGGGGTTTCGCCATGTTGGCCAGGCTGGTCTCAAACGCCTGACCTCAGGTGATCTACCCACCTCGGCCTCCCACGGTGCTGGCATTACAGGCGTTAGCCACCATGCCCAGCCCATTTACTTTTATTTGAAACAGTTTGAATAAATAACATGAAACATGCTATTTCTTAAAAATGAGTAGAATATATCTCAGAGTTGATATGTTGAGAATTCCTTTTATGAATGTTAATTTTCTCAACATTTAATGGATATTTCCATTACTATTCCATGTTAGTGGATTTTTTTAAGGACTGTATATGTAATTTAGTATCTGTAAATAAGACATATATAAATAATCATAATATGACAAACCAGTACAATAAGAAGAATAGAGTGCTGCGGAAATTTCAGAGGGAAAAATTATTTCCAGCTTTCTCTTTTTTTGTGGGGAAGGAGATTTAGAGGGAAAGATCAAAGCAGAGATAATGGGGGAAAGGTGTTCCAGGTAGAAGGAACCCTGAATCAAATATGAAGGTGGGGTTTTATGGGGATGTTGAGCATTTTTGTTTGGCTGAACTTTGTTTGGGTGGGGGCCGTGTGTTTGTGTACATGCTGACAGTGGTAGAGGGAAGTGCTTGAAGGAAAGTTAGGGGAGATGATGATGGGAAGGTAGTTTGGGGCCAGAACTTAGAAGATGACAGGTGTTTGAACTTTATTTAGAGGGAGCAAGAAGCCATTAAACATTTTTGAACAGAGGAATGATGTCACCTAGCTTTAGAAAAATGACTTGTGTTTCTGTTATTTGAAATTTTAATAAGCATGTAGTACTTATAAAATCAGCAAAAAAAGTGGTAAAGGTGAAAATTATTGGTTAGAGTTCTTTTTGTCAGAAGTTTTTGGCTTAAGTAGAAAAGGGAGAATTAAGGCCATTGGAATGTCTTACAAGAATTCAAGGCAGGAATATAGCTGGACCTCAGATAGGTCTAGAACCAGGAGCTAAAGAGCTGTCTCCCCTCCCTGCTTACTCTATTCTATGACTCAAGGCACTCACAGGATTCTTTTTATTTTTTATTCACTAGTCTAAGCCAGAGTTGCAAAATGACTTTTCTCAGCTTTTACGTTCCAGCCACCAGGACAGAGAGAGAGAGAGAGAGAGAGAGAGACAGACAGACAGACAGACAGACAGACAGACACTGATTCTTGCTCATGGTTTTGGATTCTCAGGGATAGGACTTTGATTTTATCGTGCTTAAAGATGAACTTATTGTTTACCGCTTTATAGCTAGTGCCAATCACCTGTGGCCAGGAGAATATAAATACACTATGGGAATTTACTTCTCTAGATGAGAGGGTTAGTTAAGAGAGGTTAGGCAGAATCCCAAAGGTTGTTTACTACAGTTATGCACTTTGAATTTTTATCGTTGTGTAATCTACTGGTTGGAATTTAGTAGACTAATTAAATATAGAGAATATGAAAATTGTGCAAAAATTTCCCCCAATAAGCTACAGAATGTATTTTAAGTTGAATCTTAACAAAACTGGTTACCCTTGTGGGAACATGGGGTATTACAGACTGAGGACACAAGAGTGCTGGGGTCTTAAAAGCGTTCTATATTTTGATCAGGGTAGTGATTACAAAGGTTTATGTATGTATCAGAATTCATCAAGATGTGTGCTCTTGATGGACCTAAGCAATACATTTATTGCTTCAACTTAAAAAGAAGTCCAGGCAAAGTTGACTTGTTTGTCTGCCCTGCTTTGTCATATAGATGCCCATTTATCATTGTAAATCAAGTAAGTTCTATTTTACTTTAGATAGATAAGTTTTTGATACACATTTGTATTTCACATAATTTGAGTGTCTCAGAAATGAAACTATCATGATGGCATTTAATACCTGATATGAAAAAACTAATGGCTTTGGTTTACTTTTTTCCCTGATTTAGGAGCTGTGACTGATGAGAATTAAAGGCCATGGATGAAGATGGGCTTGAATTACAACAAGAGCCAAACTCATTTTTTGATGCAACAGGTATAACTACTTGAATTGTTCCACTTCCCATCTACCAGATTTGGAGTTGGTTGTCATCAATGAATTGCTAGAACTCTCACATTGATCATTCACAGGTTATCTTGTTATCCTGTCAAAATTCACAGATGTTGCGGTGAGCACATTATTATTACCCTCCTCAAAGATGTGGCTCCCTCACAACCAACTCTCATATTCTTGTCAGTAACAGCAGCGATATCAAACCTTAGTTTTATCTTCAGTTATGAAGATAATATCTTGCCGAGTTATGTCCCTAATTCCTGTTGTTTTTCCCTTTGAAAATATTCCTTGTTAGCTTTGTTTGGACCTTTGTTTAAAAAAAGAAAAAGAAAAAATATTCTTTGTTTACATCTGCTCTTCTTCATCCTAGTGCCTACCACATAGACAGGCTCTATGTCTCATTCTTAGGCTGGAAATAACTTTTGCATTATTTTCCTTACCCTTAGTCTCTCTTATCTAGCCTGCTGATCAGAGTACTCACTGTAAAATAACATGTGGATCCTGTCATTTCTCTGTTCTCCAATACCCAGCAGATAAAGAAGGTCTGCCACATTGACCCTGTCCTATTTTTATAACTCTCTCTCTCTCACAAGTTCCCAAAAAGAGATTCTGCTTCAGGAAGATGGAGTCTTCACTCCGCATAGTGTACAAGGAAAAATTATACTCAGGAAGTTCTAAAAATAGGAAAAAAACAGTATTAGAAAACATGTATTTCAGATTACCCATGGTTATAATCATATAACGTTGTAAAGTGGTTACACTTGTGTTCTGGGTTTTTTTGTTTTCAGACAAGGTCTCGTTCTGTCACCCAGGCTGGAGCACAGTGGCGCCATCTGGGTCCACTGCAACCTCCACCTCCCAGGCTCAAGTGATCTGCTCAGCTTCCCGAGTAACTGGGGCTACAGGTGTGTGCCACAATGCCTGGCTAATTTTTGTATTTTTTTTTTTTTTTGGGTAGAGACGGGGTTTTGCCATGTTGCCCAGGCTGGTCTTGAACCCGTGGGCTCATGCGATCTGCCTGCCTCGGTCTCCTATAAGTATTGGGATTACAGGCGTGAGTACAGGTGTGAGCCACCGTGCCTGGCCTATACTTGGTTTTATAACATAAAAGGGATTTGAGGCCAGACATGGTGGCTCGCACATATAATCCCAGCACTTTGGGAGGCTGAGGTGGGTGGATCACTTGAGGCCAGGAGCTCAAGACCAACCTGGCCAACATGGTGAAACCCCGTCTCTACTAAAAATACAAAAAAATTATCTGGGTGTGGTGGTGCATACCTGTAATCCCAGCTACTCGGGAGGCTGAGGCATGAGAATCGGTTGAATCTGGGAGGCGGAGGTTGCAGTGAGCTGAGATCGCACCACTGCACTCCAGTCTGGGTGTTAGCATGAGACTCGGTCTCAAAAGAGAAAAAAAATAAAAATAAAAGGGTTTTGTATCACACTAGGTAGCTACCCTTATTATAAATAAAATGCTAATAAGTTTTCCATTGGACTGTAAATGATCAGATTGTAGTGTATTAAAGAAATAGCAATGAACTTTATCAGGAAATTAAATGTCAGTGATTTTAAATTTTAATTTTTTTTTTTTTTTTTGAGACAGAGTCTTACTCTGTTGCCAGGCTGGAGTGCAGTGGCACGATCTTGGCTCACTGCAACCTCTGTCTCCTGAGTTCAAGTGATTCTCCTGCCTCAGCCTCCCGAGTAGCTGGGACTACAGGTGTGCACCACCACGCCCAGCTAATTTTTTTGTATTTTTAGTAGAACGGGGTTTCACCATGTTGGCTAGGATGGTCTCGATCTCTTGACCTCGTGATCCGCCTGCCTCAGCCTCCCAAAGTGCTGGGATTACAGGGGTGAGCCACCGCACCCAGCCCTAAAATTTTCTTTTTATTATTATTTTATTTTTCTTTTAGAGACAGGGTCTCACCCTGTTGCCTGGGCTAGAGTACGGTGGCATGATTATAGCTCATTGTAACTTCGGACTCCTGTGCTCAAGGGATCCTCCTACCTCAGCCTTCTGAGTAGCTTGGACTACAGATGTGCGCCATCAAGCCCAGCTAATTTTATTTTTTGTGGAGAACGGGGTCTTGCTATGTTGCCCAGGCTGGTCTCAAACAAGTGATCCTCCCGCTTTGGCCTCCCATGGTGCTGGGATTACAGGTGTGAGCCACTATGCTTGGTCAAATTTTAAAATTTTCTTTAATCTCTAAATCCAGTGGGGATGTGTGTGTATTTCTTAACAACTTGGGATAATCTTTTAACTCGTTTGGTAATTTCAATTTGATAATGATAAACGTAAGGTTTATAATTCTTTCTTCCTTGGAACATGAAATATAAGTAATACACTTGAAAGAGACTAAACTCTTTGGAGAAAAATGTGCAGTGTTTGTTTACTTAATCTTGCCACAGGCAAACCTAGGTAATGGACTAAGTGGTAGATTGAAGGGCTATTGCGTTTTAGTTTTGATTGATAACACTTAATGGTATTTGTTTATCTTTGAGCAAGTCACTTAATCTGCCAGGGCCTCCGTTTTCATATGTCATAATAATAATGAAACCTCTCATTACAGTTTTTCAGAACACTTCCCATACATTCCCATTTGATCATCACCACAGTCCTGTGAGGTATGCATGGCAGATACTACTGCCCTCATTTTACTGATGAGGGAACTGAAACTCAGAGGTTAAATGACTTGCCCAAGGTCACAAAACTAATAAGTGGCCTACCCTGATATACTCTCTGATTTAGATTTTGTTTTTTTTTGGTTTTGTTTTGTTTTCGAGATGGAGAATTGCTCTGTTGCCCAGGCTGGAGTACAGTGGCCATGATCTCTGCTCACTGCAACTTCCACCTCCCTGGTTCAGGTGATTGTCCTGTCTCAGCCTCCTGAGTAGCTGAGATTACTGGTGCAGACCACCATGCCCGGCTAATTTTTGTATTTTTAGTAGAGACGGGGTTTTGCCATGTTGACCAGGCTGGTCTCGAACTCCTGACCTCAAGTGATTCGCCTGCCTCGGCCTCCCAAAGTGCTGGGATTACAGGCATGAGCCACCGCGCCCAGCTGATTTATATTTTATAACCAGTGCTCTTGCCACTAGATGCTTTCATCTTTATGTATGCTAAATGGAGATTAGTGATCTATTACTTAATGATAATATTGTGGATATTGAAAACAAGTGTAAAGCATTTTGTAGAAATTCTGTAGAAATTAAAGTGAACATACTCTTTTTTTTTTTTTTTTTTGAGATGGAGTTTTGCTCTTGTTGCCTAGGCTGGAGTGCAATGGCGCGATCTTTGCTCACCACAACCTCCACCTCCCGGGTTCAAATGATTCTGCCTCAGCCTCCCGAGTAGCTGGGATTACAGGCATGTGCCACCATGTCCGGCTAATTTTGTATCTTTAGTAGAGATGGGGTTTCTCCATGTTGGTCAGGCTGGTCTCGAACTCCTGACCTCAGGTGATTCGCCCGCCTTGGCCTCCCAAAGTGCTGGGATTACAGGTGTGAGCCACCGTTCCCAGCCTAAAGTGAACATATTCTTTTTATTATTTCTAGGTGTAATTAAAATAGATATTAGTTGACTTCCTATAATTTTTAATATTTTTTGGCCTTTGATTTTTTTTTTTTGAGACAGAGTCTTACTCTGTCGCCCAGGCTGGAGTGCAGTGGTACAATCTTGGCTCAATGCAACCTCCGCCTCCTGGGTTCAAGCGATTCTCCTGCTTCAGCCTCCCGAGTAGCTGGGATTACAGGCATGCACCACCACGCCTGGTTAATTTTTATATTTTTAGTAGAGACGGGGTTTCACCATGTTGGCCAGGTTGGTCTCGAACCCTTGGACTCAGGTAATCTGCCCAGCTTGGCCTCCCTTAGTGCTGGGATTACAAGGCGTGAGCCACCGCGCCAGACCTGATCATTTTTGATTGTTGATGAAGCTATGTATTTCTCTGAGGGCCTGGCCAGTGACACACAGTCATTGAGTTAGGCACCTGGTTGGACTCAGCCTGGTCTGAGTCAACCAGAGGCACTAATCTACTGAATAGCTATTTAGGTAAGACTTTTATAAAACTTTCTTTGCTTTTCTCTAGAACAGAAGCCAAGATATTTTATTTATTTATTTATTAATTATTGAGACGGAGTCTTGCTCTGTCGCCTAGGCTGGAGTGCAGTGGTGCAATCTCGACTCACTGCAACCTCCGCCTCTTGGGTTCAAACAATTCTCCTGCCTCAGCCTCCCTAGTAGCTGGGACCACAGGTGCATGCCACCACACCCAGCTAATTTTTTGTATTTTTCGTACAGACGGGGTTTCACAGTGTTAGCCAGGATGGTCTTGATCTCCTGACCTCGGGATCCACCTACTTCGGCCTCCCAAAGTGCTGGGATTACAGGTGTGAGCCACTGCGCCCAGCCTTCTTTTATTTTATCTTATATTTTTGATAAGGATATTTGATTTCTATTTCCATTTGTGACATTCATTCATAATAATATTTTCTGAGCACCATACACTGTGCAAACTGTGTGATCTTGGTTAAGTCATTTAATCTCACTGGGCTTCAATTGATTCAGTCGTCTACCTTCATTCCTTAACTGCAAAATGGACTAGAGTAGGGGAACTATGTTCCGAGGAACTGCCTTGGGAGTTGGGGTCTAGGGGGACGGGAGGAGGCTAGATGGAGGCAACGTACCCTGATGAAGTTGGGGCAGCTCCCGCTCCAACTACTCTCAATGTCCACCACTCCAGCGCAGCTGCACTTGTATTTAGCCTATCAGTCTCCAGAGCCTCCTCAACCCAGTTATCTTTCCTCCTCAACTGTGGCCTTTTGTCCCTCTTTTAATTTATCCTTTGATCCTTGTATGTCCTAGATTCAGAAGATGATTTCTAAATTTCTATAGCCATAGATAGAGCATATTGGTGGTATATTGCACCAGAACAAAAAAGGGAAGCGTGTGAAGGGAGAAAGGAAAAAAATAGAAGTAAAAGAAACACATGGGAGAGATGGAAATAAGAACAAATATAAGTTGAGGAGAGGGAGGTGGAGCAAAAAGGTAAAACACATATAATGAAGGAAAATAGTATGTTTGTCACCTGAAGTTGTATTACTTAATTTTTTTTTTTTTAAGAGACTTAGAGACGGAGTCTTGCTCTGTTGCCCAGGCTGGAGTGCAGTGGCATGATCTCCGCTCACTGCAAGCTCTGCCTTCCAGGTTTACACCATTCTCCTGTCTCAGCCTCCCGAGTAGCTGGGACTACAGGCGCCTGCCACCACGCCCGGCTAATTTTTGTAGTTTTAGTAGAGACAGGGTTTCACTGTGTTAGCCAGAATGGTCTCAATCTCCTGAGCTCGTGATCCGCCTGCCTCGGCCTCCCAAAGTGCTGGGATTACAGGCGTGAGCCACCGCGCCTGGCCTACTTAATTAATTTTTGTAATCTTCCCTTAAGTACCTATGTGTATGGTTTTCTTTTCTTTTTTTTTTTTTTTGAGACGGAGTCTTGCTCTGTCGCCCAGGCTGGAGTGCAGTGGCGCGATCTCGGCTCACTGCAAGCTCCGCCTCCGGGGTTCACGCCATTCTCCTGCCTCAGCCTCCCAAGTAACTGGGACTACAGGCGCCCGCCACCACACCTGGCTCATTTTTTTTGTATTTTTAGTAGAGACGGGTTTTCACCATGTTAGCCAGGATGGTCTCGAGCTTCTGACCTGGTCATCCGCCCGTCTCGGCCTCCCAAAGTGCTGGGATTACAGGCCTGAGCCACTGCTCCTGGCCCTTTTTTTTTTTTTTTAAACAGTCTTGCTTTGTCACCCAGGGTGGAGTGCAGCAGCGCCACCTCGGCTCACTGCAACGTCCGCCTCCCCGGTTCAAGCAGTTCTGCTTCAGCCTCCCGGGAAGTTGGGATTATAGGCTTGTGCTACCATGCCTGGCTAATTTTTGTGTTTTTAGTAGAGATAGGGTTTCGCAATGTTACCCAGGCTGGTCTCAGACTCTTGGCTTCAAGTGATCCCCTGACCTTGGCTTCCCAAAGTGGTGGGAATACAGGTGTGAAGCCATTGCACCTGGCTATATATGGATTTTATTAGTGTGCCTAGAATTTTACTTTCATGTATGTATTTCTCCTGTGAGTGCCTCATTTGCTTTGTTCTCCTAATTTTTAAAAATCTATTGATTTGAGATGATTACAAAAGTTCTTGGGTTAAAAACGTGATTCAAAAATAGATTCCCTCTTTATTTCTTTTATCTATCTTAATGTTTAAGAAAACTGAGGAGCTAGTCTGTTTTCCCAGTAGAAATTAAGTAACATTTACGTTAATTGTAGTCATGCATACTTACCTGAAATTTGTCATTTTAATTTTTTTTTTTAAGGAGCTGATGGTACACACATGGATGGTGATCAAATTGTTGTGGAAGTACAAGAAACTGTTTTTGTTTCAGATGTTGTGGATTCAGACATAACTGTGCATAACTTTGTTCCTGATGACCCAGATTCGGTTGTAATCCAAGATGTTATTGAGGACGTTGTTATAGAAGATGTTCAGTGCCCAGATATCATGGAAGAAGCAGATGTATCTGAAACGGTCATCATTCCTGAGCAAGTGCTGGACTCAGATGTAACTGAAGAAGTTTCTTTAGCACATTGCACAGTCCCAGATGATGTTTTAGCTTCTGACATTACTTCAGCCTCAATGTCTATGCCAGAACACGTCTTGACGGGTGATTCTATACATGTGTCTGACGTTGGACATGTTGGACATGTTGAACATGTGGTTCATGATAGTGTAGTGGAAGCAGAAATTGTCACTGATCCTCTGACTACCGACGTAGTTTCAGAAGAAGTATTGGTAGCAGACTGTGCCTCTGAAGCAGTCATAGATGCCAATGGGATCCCTGTGGACCAGCAGGATGATGACAAAGGCAACTGTGAGGACTACCTTATGATTTCCTGTAAGTCTTGGGGTACAGTCATTGTCAAAGGTGTTTTTGTAGGCTGCCTCTCCTAATTTACATCAGGGGTGAAATTTTCTTGACTTAAATGTCTGTAAAATTAAAGTAAATCTCATAGACCTACCTGCATTATTGTTTCCATTTGCAGCCTACAAGATAACTGAAAATTAGGAAAAGTGAGGCCGGGTGTGGTGGCTCATGCCTGTAGTCCCAGCACTTTGGGAGGCCAAGGCAGGTGGATCACCTGAGGTCAGGAGTTCGAGACCAGCCTGGCCAACCAACATGGTGAAACCCCGTCTCTACTAAAAATACAAAAATTAACCGGGTGTGGTGGTGGGCGCCTGTAATCCCAGCTACTTGGGAGGCTGAGGCAGGAGAATCGCTTGAACCCGGGAGCCAGAGGTTGCAGTCAGCCAAGATTGTGCCACTGCACTTCAGCCTGGGTGACAGAGCAAGACTCCTTCTCAAAAAAAAAAAAAAAAAAAAAGCTGAAAGGAACAGAATTGAACTTTGGAATCATGAAGAATGTGATTAGGCTGTTACCAGCCTTTATTAGAATTATGAATGCTCTTGAAACCTAAAAGGAGTTCAACTTAGAAAAAAAAATGTCTAACCAAGCTACTTACATTCTTTTTTTTTTTTTGGAGGGAGAGTCTGCTCTGTCGCCCAGGCTGGAGTGTAGTGGCGTGATCTCAGCTCGCTGTAAACTCTGCCTCTCGAGTTCAAGTGATTCTTGTGCCTCAGCCTCCCGAGTAGCTGGGATTGTAGGCACGCACCACCACGCCTGGCTAATTTTTTGTATTTTTAGTAGAGAGGGTGTTTTGCCATGTTGCCTAGTCTGGTCTCGAACTCCTGAGCTCAGGTAATCCGCCTGCCTTGGCCTTCCAAAGTGGGAGGATTACAGGTGTGAGGTATCACGCTGCTACTTATTTTCTTGAATATGGATACACGGTACTGTTTATGTAATACTTATGTACTTACATAATATGTAAAACACTACATAACAGATAACATGAAAAAGAGCTCTGGTATAGTATGAAACATGATTCCAAAACATAGTATCAAGTATGATGGATTCATATTAGGTTATTGGAGAAAAGTAAAGTATTTTGAAACACACCTTTACATGTTTATCTTAGCATCTGGAAAGACAGCCGTTATCTTCTTACAACATACTTCTTGGTACCAATTTCGGAGATAAAATTCTAGATAGGCTAGGCCACGGTTCTGACCCAGTATGGAAATTCTTATGCCTTAAGGAACTAAACCTAAAATATAAAGGATTCACAGACTATTTATAAATTTACAAGAATATTTGCTTTGTTCTAATACCTGTTTTAATAAGGAATTTAATATAACATTAATATATTGGAGTCCACCAGCATTTTAGGAAACTTCTTTGAGATTTTGAAACTCCTTTGAAAACTTCTTGAGATTCTGAAAATCAAAGAATTATTTGTGGAAAAGGGAAGAAAATGCCTTCATTCAACACGTTTATTGGACCCTTAATGTGTGAGACATTGTTGTAGGTAGCGTAGATACAGATACGTGCTAAATAAATACATACAGAAGACCATTATCCCTGGAGAGCTTTTGATCTGCTGTGGGAGAGAAAGTTTGTAGTGTGATGCAGAGGTGTGACTAAACTGCCGTGGAGATGGGATGGAGTAGCTGACCTTTGAAATCAAGGATGAATTCTAGTTTTACAGGATGAAGGGCACGGGTGGCAGGAAGACATTCTAGGCATATACTATAGTATATTAAAAAAGAAAAAAGTTCTGGCCTTTGCCGATATTGCTGATAATGATGGGAACTTTAGGATACACTTTTATATCTTTGTGTACGTTCTGTTTTATTCCTTAAAATAAATTTGTAGAAATAGAATTGATAGATCAAAAGGTGTACACATTGACAAGTTTGGTTATGCTTGAAGTTTGGTTAAATTCTCTTGGTATTTTGCCTTAATATTCCCTTCACCAAGTTTATGAGAATGTTCATTTCCCTACACTGGAACCAACACAGAGTATTATTTTTCTTTTTAGTTTTTGCCAGTGTGATAGGGAAAAATACGTTATCCTGTTTCAATTTTGAATTTATTTTAGGATGATAATCCTTGTTTGTGGAAGAAGACTTAAGGGAGGGAGAGATTAGTGGCAGTGAACTGTTGAAATGGTTCATATATAAGATGATCTGAAGTACATTAATAATAGTAAAGGGGACAGAGAGGTAGCTGCATTCAAGAGAGATTAGGAAGAAAAATGGATGAGATTTGATGATAGATAAAAGAGCCTAGGGGTTTGAGGAAGAAAGATAATTCAAGGATGACCCTAAGTGTTCTACCTTGGGAGATTGGATGCCTACTCATGCCATTACCTGAAAGGAGGAGTAGGTTTGGTGGGGGAAGGTGGGGGAAGGGGGAAGATTTGGGATCTGTTACAGTTTGAGTTGCTTGCTGGTGGATGTTTTTTCTAGGCAGTTGAAAATATGACTTTGATGCTTTTGAGAGAGTTTGTTGCTAGAGGAAGAAATTTAGGACAACAGAATGTAGGCAGTATCATATATGGAAATAGATGGTAGTCCCCAGAGTATGCTTGTCGAATAAGAGTGTCAAGTATGGCTCCTTTAGGTATTTAAGAAGTAGGCAGAAAAGAGTCCTTGAAAAATCAGGAGGTTTTGGGAAGAGAAGGAGGAGAAAAAGTGTTTCCAACACTGTTAAGAATAGAGTTTCTACAAGTTATCAGCCACTGAGGAGAACGCAGGCTTTTTTGTTTGGCATTTAGGAGGTCATTGGTATCTAAATTAGAGTAGGTTCAGTAAGGCATGGGCTATTGGAGAGGAGATGGAAGAGATGAGCTGTGATGGATTGAGAAGTTAGTGGAAGTAGAGTTAGGTAAAGCGGTTTGGATAAATTGCCATTTTGGTCAGCAAAGGGACTGAAGAGGTGGGAGTATAGCTTTTGGTGGTTGCCTGGATGGCGAAAGTAAGTTGAACATGTTTATAGACTTAAGGGAAAAAAAAATCACTGGACAGAGAGAACCTGAAGATAAAGAAAGGATGGGCTGGCTAGTGGAGCAGGTTCCAGAGAAGGGGAAGGGACTGGGGTCCACGGCTGCAGGAGACGGCTGTTAGGTAAGTCCTGGAGAGGGAAAGTGAGTCCCCTTCTCTGAGACAGGAAGGCAGTTAAGGATGAGGCCCCTTTCCAGGGACAGAAGGTAAAAGGAGTGCTTGAATGTTGGGAGCTATTTTGTCTTGTGAAGCAGATTCATCTGCACATATGGAAGGACTGCAGAGGTTGGGTGGAAAGCTGAAGGATAATGGCAAAGGGTTGAAAAGCTTTAGTCTTTTGGGGATGGGCCAGTGTAGGAAGCCAAGAATTTATGAGATAGATTGCTGAACCGCATTGAGGGGCCAGCTGAGGTTAGGAGTCTATTTTATTTTATTTTATTTTTGAGATGGAGTCTCACTCTGTTGCCCAGGCTGGAGTGCAATGGTGCCATCTTGGCTTACTGCAACCTGCGCCTCCCGGGTTCAAGCGATTCTCATGCCTTGGCCTCCTGAGTAGCTGGGATTACAGGCACTTTCCACTATGCCCAGCTAATTTTTTTGTATTTTTAGTAGAGACGGGGTTTTGCCATGTTGGCCAAGCTGATCTCGATTGAACTCCTTACCTCAAGTGATCCATCCGCCTCAGCCTCCCAAAGTGCTGGGATTACAGGCGTGAGCCACCGTGCCTGGCTGAAACACAGATAAATTTCATGTTTAGACTTGGGTCCCATCCCTAAGGTATCTCATTATGTATATGCAAATATTGCAAAATCCACGAAAGTCTGAAACACTTCTGGTCCAAGTATTTTGGATAAGGGTTACTCAACCCTTACGACTGCCAGATTTTCTATTACAAGACTGGGCAACCCAGGACCAAGGCTAGAGAAAGCAGAGAGTTGAGTTCGTCCCAGTTTGTGAGGGGAAGAGGGCCTGGTGAAATACTGAAGAGGAGAAAGCACTCTCGCTTCTCCTTGACTTCTCTCTGCACTTTCTGCGTTTTCTGTCTTCCTCAGCTTTTTTGCTAAGGAGTAAAATGCATGGTATTGGTTTGCCCTTTAACTGCACACTATCTCTTGCCTTTACTTTCTCCTCTTTTAGGAAGTTCAGCCCTCCAAGGAAGTCATTGAAAAAAACCCAGAAGTTGTTTTAGTAACAATTGACTCAGCATATCAGGTTCTTGTATTACAGAATCTGTAATACAAAACATGTAAAATTTTACAGACTTGTAAAATTTTCATTAAAAATTTTATTTATAGTCATCTTTAGGCCCTGGGTTTCTTCTAATTTATATAGATTTTAATGTTCCTGAAAAAGTGAATATGGATGAACATAAATGGCTATTAGTGTATTTTATATATTTTAATATATATTTTATGTATGTGTATATATTTTGGTAATATAATTTCTTTCCTTTTAAAATAAAACATATCCAAACTCAAATAATGCAGAGATACATTTAAACAAATACATACGCACATGAGCATTTGCGTGCACACATGTGCTATTCCCCTATTTCACTATAATGAAATGGTTGTTTTTAAATTGGGTTTAGAGATGGTGGCCTTTAGTAGTATCTTTTGTCTTCTCTATTATTATTATTTTTTTTGAGATGAAGTCTTGCTCCCTTACCCAGGCTGGAGTGCAGTGGTGCCGTCGTGGCTCACTACCACCTCTGCCTCCTGCGCTCAAGCAATCTTTCCACCCTCGCCTCGAGAGTAGCTAGGATGACAGGCATGTGCCACCACACCCGCCTAATTTTTATATTTTTTGTAGAGAGGGGTTTTGCCATGTTGCCCAGGCTGGTCTTGAATCTGGTCTTGAACCAGCCTGGGCTGAAGCAATTTGCCCACTTCAGCCTCCCCAAATTCTTCAATTCAGGTGTGAGCCACCTTGCCCGGCCTCTACAGCCACTTTTGCACTCTTACTTCCCTCTACTTCATCATCCCCTTTCCTTTCAAAGTAATGATCATATTTTAAAATTTAATTTACTATTGGCTTTGGGATCAAACCAATTGAACACTTTAGAATTAACATTTCTCTTGGCTGTGCCTCCCAGCAAAGATACTTAATGATGCATTTTATTTTAATTAATTTATTTTTGAGACAGAGTCTTGCTCTGTCGCCCAGGCTGGAGTGCAGTGGCATGATCTTGGTTCACTGCAGCCTCCACCTCCCAGGTTCAAGTGATTCTCCTGCCTCAGCCTCCTGAGTAGCTGTGACTACAGGCGCATGCCACCACGCCTGGCTAATTTTTGTATTTTTAGTAGAGACTCAGTTTCACCATGTTGGCCAGGCTGGTCTCAAACTCTGGCCTCAAGCGATCTGCTCACCTCGGCCTCCCAAAGTGCTAGGATTACAGGCTTGAGCCACCACGTCCGGCCTTAATGATGCATTTTAACTTAAAACCTATACTGAGGTCGGGCACGATGGCTTATGCCTGTAATCGCAACACTTTCGGAAGCCGAGATGGGGGAGGGTCGCTTGAGCCTAGGAGTTCAGAGGTCACAGTGACCCTTGATTGCGCCACTGTACTCCAGCCTGGGCGACAGAATGAGACCCTGTTTCTTAAAAAAAAAAAAACCCTCCCAAAACCCCCCTAAAACACCTATATTGATTTCAGAAGTTAAGGATTAACAAAGGTTTTGTCGTAAGTATATAGAGAAACTATGGGCTGATTTAATCCATGATAGAGAATGTGGAGATACCATTATCGGTAGTCAGCTTTAATGCTTTTCATATTATGATGAAAGATGGTAGTATCTCTGAATTCTTATATTTATTAAACACTTTATCTTTAGGTCAGAAATGTGGCCAGATGTCCAAGTACTCTCTTTTCTACTCTATTTTCTTTAAAAGTTTCAGTAAGTTACTGGATCTGAGTGTCTAATAAACAGCTTTTATAATGTCTTTAGTATCCATCTTGGCAGGTTTCTTCCCTCTGCAGGTCTCATTTAAAATGATGATGGGCCAGGTAAGGTGGCTCACACCTGTAATCCCAGCATTTTGGGAGGCTGAGGTGGGAGGATCTCGAGGGTAAGGAGTTGGAGACCAGCCTGGGCAACATGGCGAGACCCCATCTCTACTCCCCACAACCCCAAAAAAAAAAAGATTAGCTGGTGTGGTGGCGTGTGCCTGTGGTCCCAGCTGCTCAGGAGGCAGAGGCAGGAGGATCCCTTGAGCACAGGAGTTCGAGGTTGCAGTGAGCTGTAATCATACCATTGCACTTCAGCCCGAGTGACAGAACGAGACCCCATCTCTAAAAAAAACCAAAAACCAAAAAACCACACAAAACAACAATAAATGATGATGAAGCAATCCTCATTCTTTATAATATCATGGTTGTGTATATAGACACATTGTCCCAGTATATAGCTACCTTTGAGGTCAGGATGACTGACTTCTTTAGTCTTTGCAATCTAGATTTTATGATTGGCTTCTAAGTTAATTATATGTTTCTTGAGGGCAGGAACTATTTATTGCATCTTTGCTGCTTTTGTATCTTCCCCATCACACCATATGTATATTAGGTATGAAATAAATATTTGTTGAATAAATGAATATATGAATGTTATAGCTGAAAGTCTGTGTACATCATGCCTCATCCAAGGCATTAACGATACATTTCTTCCCTACCAGTAGCTATTGTCTCTTGATAAAAATAGGTAATAGTAAATCTTCAATAAATGATATCTATGTGCCGGAATTGAAAATACAGTTAGTTTTTGAGATGAGATCTCACTGTGTTGCCCAGGCATACATACATGCCTGGCATACATACATACATACATACATGCCTGTAAATGTACAGTGGCTATCTGAAGGTCTGATCATAGTGCACTGCAGCCTCGAATAATAGCTTCTCCAAGGTCACACCCAGCAGCATTAGGGTGAGGCTTTGAAACCAGTTATGTTTTATTCCAAAGTGTCCACTCTTAATTGTCTTATTGGCCCCCCTTTCTCTCTGTGTGTCTCTGTGTATGTATATTTGTGTGTATGTGTGTATGATTTAATACTACAAAGCAGTAGAGTTCATGATAAATAGTGCTTATTGGTAGATGGGGGAGGCAAATAGAATTCCAAAGATAACTGCAATTTACAATAATAATGAATACCAAATTTCAACAATGTTAAAAAATTATTTGTTGGGAGGGGTTAAGCATTTTTTTTATTTAACTCATTCTAGCAGAAGCCCAGACAGCTTCCAAACCCCATTCTGTTGTTTTTCTAACTGAAAAGTATTAATTTTTTTCAAATTTGTGTTTACATGACAAAAAGGAATCATATATAAGCTATTACTTTTAGTCTTGCCAGTGTTGATTTTTCTTTTGCCTTCATTCATTCAGAAAACAGTTATTGATCAGCCATAATGAGCTGCGAACCTCACTAGGGGTTGGAGATAAACAGCAAAGTCCCTGGCTTTTTAAGTTCACAGTCTGAGAGGGAAGAGAAACAGAAACAGGAAATTACAGTTGAGTGTAGGAAGGTATACAAATAGATATACAAAGTACTTTAGAAGCACTAAGAAAATGGGGCCGGGCGCGGTGACTCAACGCCTGTAATCCCAGGACTTTGGGAGGCCGAGGCAGGCGGATCACGAGGTCAGGAGTTCGAGACCAGCCTGACCAACATGGTGAAACCCTGTCTCTACTAAAAATACAAAAATTAGCTGGGCATGGTGGTGTGCACCTGTAATCCCAGCTACTCAGGCGGCTGAGTCAGGAGAATCGCTCGAATCCGGGAGGCAGAGGTTGCAGTGAACTGAGATCACGCCACTGCACTCTAGCCACTGCACGCTGGTGACAGAGTGAGACTGTCTCAAAAAAAAAAAAAAAAAAAAAAAAAAAATTTTTTTTTGGTACGCTTGAGGGAGATGAATGCTGTACAAAAGCGTTATAAACTGAAGTTCTATGGAAGCTCACTTGAAGATACTGACCAAGTTTATTTTATCTCCTATTCATTTTCCTCCCTCCTGTATTTTAAGCAAATTCCACATAACATTTTTTTCATAAGTATTTCAGTATTTGCTTCTCAAAGACAAGGATTAAAAAAAAAAACCGTTTTCAAAGCTTTAAAAAATAATTTGAGATGAACTCAATCTGAAGGGCGTATAAAATACAATGTTCATTAGGTGGCTGAGGAGGGAAGAAAGGCAGAGAGATGTGAGATCACTGAGTGTTCAGAGACCTATTCTTTGGGTGCTAATAATGTCTGGTGAGGAGGATGGAGGAAGTGGTGAGAAAGAAGATTGGCAAATAGGGCCCAAAACATAAAGGCTCTTGAACATAGACGCCTGCTTTACTTTCTGGACGTGGGAAGCTGTTAAAGGATTTTAGGCAGATTAATAACAACATGTTTAGATTTATAGTTTAGAAAGATAATGGCAATGTTCAGGGCAGGCGCAAGTTAAGAGCGAATTCAGAAACAAAAAGTACATTTCGGAAGGTTATTGTGGTAGTCTAGGTAAGAAACAGATGGTAATAGTTCGAAATAAGTTTGTGTTTTGTTTTTTTGAGATGGAGTGTCGCTCTGTCACCCAGGCTGGAGTGCAGTGGTGCAATCTCTGTTCACTGCAAGCTCCGCCTCCTGGGTTCAAGCGATTCTCCTGCCTCAGCCTCCCGAGTAGCTGGGACTACAGGCGCATGCCACCACACCTGACTAATTTTTTGTATTTTTAGTCGAGACGGGGTTTCACTGTGTTAACCAGGATGGTCTTGATCTTCTGACCTCGTGATCCGCCTGTCTCGGCTTCCCAAACTGCTAGGATTACAGGCGTGAGCCACTGCGCCTGGCCTGAAATAAGGTTTTATCAGTAGAATTTAGTGAAAACTGATTCATGACATATGTAGGAAGTAGAATTTGGATTAAATTTAGGGTTGAGGAAGAGGGGAGGGTTTGCAGCTCACTTCTTGGTGTCCAGCTTATGCAGCTGGGCACATGGCAAAACTGTTACTAGAAGAGGAGCAGATGGACATGCTAAAGATGGACAGGGTTGCTGCATACAACTACAATGTAAAGGGACTCTTGCAAATGTGTAATGATGTGGCCGTGGTTTGCCCTGGCCATCTAGTTTAGGTATTTTGACCAATCATTCTAATATTAGCTCCTAATTAAGCATGACTTTGGTCATAGTAGACATCCAATAAAACGTGGTTCAGGGAGCGAATAAATACATAAAGTCCAAACCCCTATGTTTAATGTATAAACCCTGAGGGTCAACACAATCTGATAGTTTATTGATTGATTCTAGGGACTGTTAGCACAGAAGAGATAGTAAAATATTTACTCTTTCATTCCATGGGCTAATTATTGGCTAGGTATGTATTTTACCATTATTTTTATGTATGTACCCTACCAGTTTTTTTAAACCAGGGAGCAAATAAATACATAAAGTCCAAACTCCTATCTTTAATGTATAAACTCTGAGGGTCAACACAACCTAATAGTTTATTGATTGATTCTAGGGACTATTAGCACAGAAGAGATAGTAAAATATTTACTCATTTGTTCTATGGGTTAATTATTGGCTAGGTATGTATTTTATTATTTTTATGTATGTACCCTACCAATTTTTTAAAAACCATTTGATAAAACACAGGAAAAAGTTTGGAATTTGAAAACTATATATCTACATGGGAATATTTCTGAAATGTGAGAAAAGTGTTATTTACTGAACTGAGGATATTTTGGAGAAAGTGTATTGAAGATTTTTAAAATTTATTTCATTATTTTTTAATTAATTTTTTTAGTTGCTCAATAAAGATGGTATATATTTATGGTGCACAACATGATGTTTTGAAATATGTATGTGTTGTGGAATGGCTAAGTGAAGCTAATTAACGTATATTACCTCACATTCTTATTTTTTTGTGGTGAGAACACTTAAAATCTGTTCTCAGTGATTTTCAAGTATACAGTACATTGTTATTAACTGTAGTCACCTCAAGCATCTTTTTAAAGCTTTTTCAGATAAAATTCGAAAAGTGGTTATTTTAATCCATCTAAAATTGTATCTTTACTGTAAACACTGAAATTTATTTAGAAATCAACACTACAATTAATGACTTAAGAGTTTTCAGTATAATGTTCAATCTAGGTGTTGGCTAGCTTTATAACAAGAATAAAGCACTCAAATAAGGCAAAGATGTTTTAGTTTCTCCCTTCCCCTGCCAAAAACAAGGTTGGGAAAAGGTCTCTATTTTGAAAGCATTACAAGCAATTGGAGCTTCAGACTGGCCTTGTGGTTAATATTTACTGTTTATCTACTGAAACCTAGACAAAAATGTCACCTTGCCCTTTGAACAGATATATGATTACTTTGTGAGGTAATGGGTTTGGGGAGGGAAGAGAAAAGGAGAGAGGGAGAGAGAGAATATACCTCTCCTAGCCTATCTTAGAGAAGCAACATCTGGTATATGGAAACTCAGCTTGCAGCTGAGTCAGACAGCCTTGGATTTGGATACCAGCTCTGCTACTCATTAGCTGAATGAATTCGGGCAAGTTAACTAACCTTTTTGTTTTAGCTTCCTTATTTGTGAAATGGCAGTAATACTGCTTGACTTCCAGGGTGGTTGTGAGAATGAGAGATCCTGTCAGTCACTGCTAGCCATTGCTGTCGTTATCATCCAGAGGCTTTCAGTCAGTGGCATCCATTGGGCTAGCAAGGCTCAATCTCAACTAGCTTCATTATGACCTTTCTGTTGTCCCATCAGGGAATTCTTCTTGGGTAAGGGCAGGTACAGGGTGGGATTGTAACAGTTATTCCTTTCTTTTCCTCCTGAATGTATAAAGAAATCAGTTATTGTTTTACTAGTTTTAGACCTATTCAACTATTTTTCATTACTTAGGTCTCTGACACCACGCTACAGATCACCCTAACTTAGGACAGTGACCTGACTGGCACTGTGCCTTTAATTCCTCGTCTACGGAATGAGGCTAATTTCACTAAACCTTTGAACTGCTCTAGGAATGTTTCAAGAATTAAAGGAGATCAGATCGTACCCAATTCTTTCAAGTCTCTTATAGGCTATATAATAAAAATAAGGTGGAATTTTAACCCCAGAAAGAGGGTTCCTGAGGAGGAAGTTAAGAGAGGAAGGTCTAAGAGTGAAATTTAAATGTATTTATCTACTAAAGCATTTGCCTTCTTGACAGAATACTTCCTGCAAGTTACTCAGTCTTTTAGGTGCTCTGTTTTCACATATGTCAAGCAGAGACAAAACATCTAAGTTCTGGGGTTGTCGTCATTGATTTCATAATAAAATACAGGGAAACTACTTACCATAGTGCCTGGGACATAATAGTTGCTCAGATATCCTTTTAGGAGGAAATACCCATCTTTGATATCTTCATTGGATTTTTTTTTTTTTTGAGATGGAGTCTTGCTGTATCCCCCCAGGTTGGAGTGCAGTGGTGCGATCTTGACTCACTTCAACCTCCATCTCCTGGGTACAAGCGATTCTCCTTCCTCAGCCTCCCGAGTAGCTGGGATTACAGGTGTGCACCACCACACCCAGCTAATTTTTGTATTTTTAGTAGAGATGGGGGTTTGCCATGTTGGCCAGGCTGGTCTCAAACTCCCGATCTCAGGTAATCCACCCGTCTTGGCCTCCCAAAGTGCTGGGATTACAGGCGTGAGCCACCGAGTCCGGCCTTCATTGAGTATTAAACAGCCATCCACACAGGGACCCTGAGGATGTTGAATAATATCAGGTCTATCCTACAGTTTTTCTTTTGATTGGATTTTGGGGTTAGAGGTATAAAAAACATTCTGGTAATTAGGTAGTAAGACTATTAGACTTGCCATAGTAAGTTAGAATAGGCTCATTGTTCACAGAACCTAATTTTATCTTAGCAATAGTGAGGTGTATGGTAAGGAAAGGCCTGGTTTCCCTCCTTGACATCAGTCCCAAGATCACAGGTGTGAATCTTGTTAAAACTTTAGAAAAGATTTGTGTATTCATACTGCCCCTTGAGGTAACTTACTTAGGAAGTAAAGTCATCTTTATTTTTCTCTCAGATTAGCCTGTTTAAAGATTTATCAGGTGTCTGGGAGGCTGGGATTTAGTGAATGAATTTATGTCTACCTTGTGAGTATTGGCCATAGGTTTATCGACTTCAGGTTTAATTAGAGTTTGAGACTGATTGTGTCCTCATGGCATAGATTTTCCCTCTTGTTTGTGCCTCCTAGATAATTTCAGTTCTCAAGAGGAGCACAAGATCTTTTCAAGCTTTATAGAAATGTGGCAATCAGAGTTGCAGTGTTAAGATTTTGAGGCCTGGCACAATGGCTCACACCTGTAATCCCAGCGTTTTTGGAGGCTGAGGCGGGAGGATCACTTGAGCCCAGGAGTTCAAACTAGACTTGACAACATCTGGAGACCCCATCTCTAGAAACAATTAAAGAAAATAGCTAGGTGTGGTGGCGCATGCCTAGGAGGCTGAGGTGGGAGGGTTGCTTGAGCCCAGAAGGTCAGGGCCACAGTGAGCCATGATTGTGCACTGCATTCCAGCCTGGGTGACAGAGTGAGACCCTGTCTCAAAAAAAAACCAAAAAACAAACAAAAAAAAAAACAAAAAAGATTTTATTTGAGCTTATTTTAATGACTGTTTAATGACTTCTCTTTTCTGGGTTTTATTTAAGAGATCATTTCTTATCTTTTAGGTCTTGTTTCTTTTATACTTCCAAAGGCTTAGTACTTCCATGTTACACCCTTTTAGTGTCATTAGCAGACACTAGTATATTGGTTTAAAGATGTAAAACCAGATGGGCCATTGAAAACATGTTCACACAAAAACTTCTGCACATTCATAGCAGTATTATTCACATTAGCCAAAAAGTGATGACAACCTTGATGTTCATCAGCTGATGAATGGATAACTGAAATGTGGTATATCCATACAATGGGATATCATTCAGTCATAAAAAGGAATTAAGTTTTGTTGAATGCTGCAATATGGATGAACCTTGAAAGCGTTATGCTTAGTGGAAGAAGCCAGGCGAAAAAGACCACGTGTTGTATGATTCCATCTATGTGAAATGTCTAGAAGAGGCAGAGCCATAGAGAAAGTAGATGAGTGGTTTCCAGGAGACTGGGGGAAGAATGAGTTGGGCCTGATTGCTAATGGGTATGGTGTTTCTTTATGCGGAATTAGAAGGGTGCTGATGGTTGCACCACAGTGAATGTACTAAAAATCACTTAATTGTACACTTTAAAATGGATAATTTTGTTATGTAAACTATATCTCAATAATGATACAATCCCCCAGAGCCTTTATTATTAGCTTTTCTATTTACTAAAGGCTCCAAATTAGCTTTTCCTCTTTAAGCAATTACTTTTTTCAATAAAATATCTTCAGGTATCATGAGGGATGTTTAAAAAAGGAGAGGTGATAGATGTGGCATTGTGGCAAAAGCTTTTAATTTAGTTTTTAAAATTATTATTTTTTAATTATAAAATACACATACAATTTACCATCTTAACAGTTTTTTAAGTATACAGTTCAGTGGCATTAAGTGCATTTACACTCTTGAGCAACCATCAGTATCATCCATCCCCAGAACTCTTTTCATCTTGCAAAACAAACTCTATATCCATTAAACACTAACTCCCCGATCCCCTCCTCCCAGCCCCTGGCAGCCACCCTTCTACTTTCTGTCTCTTAGGAATTCGACTACCCTGGCTACCTCTTATAAGTGGGATCATACAGTATTTTTCCTTTTGTGGCTGGCTTATTTCACCTAGCATGATTTTTCAAGATTTATTCATGTTGCAGCTTGTGTCAGAATTTCCTTCCTTTTTAAGGCTAAGTAGGATTCCATTGTATGGATAGACCATATTGTGTTTATCCACTGAAAAACTATTTTAAAGCAGTAATCCTTTGCCTTACCTACCCTTTGTTCTTCCTGGCTTATCCCCCCCAAAGCAACTGTAGCAGGTCCTGGAATAACACGTTATTTCCTTATAATGTTGATGAGAAAGAAAATCGACTTTCTGCTGGGGCCACTGTCCCTGTGGCGTTTGCACATTCTCCTCATGTCCATGTGGGTTTCCTCCCACATCCCACAGCTGTGCACATTAGGTTAACTGGCATGTCTACACTGTCCCAATGTGAGTGAGCATGCCCTGTGATGGTTCCTGTCTGGTACCCTGAGCTGCTGGAGAGGCTCCTACACCCATGACCCTGATCTAGAATCATTGGGCAAATAATTATCTTGTTTTTACTAATCTTTCTTAAATATATGTGTAGCCCACATTTATTTCCATGTTTAATGCTACAAGTGTTTTAGACTATATGTAGAAGTTTGGTGATGTTTTTGTGACCAGAAATATGCCATAGGAACTTAACTCTTGTTTATATCAATTAGCCTACAGTAAATTGTTTTTTTTTTTTTTTTTTTTTGAGGCAGAGTCTCACCTTGTCACCCAGGCTGGAGTGCAGTGGCGCTACCTTGGCTTACTGCAACCTCCACCTCCCTAGTTCAAGCAATTCTCCTGCCTCAGCCCCCCAAGTAGCTGGGACTACACGCGTGCACCACCCTGCCCGGCTAATTTTTGTATTTTTAGTAGAGACGGGGTTTCACCATTTTGGCGAGGCTGATCTCGAACTCCTGACCTCAAGTGATCCTCCCGCATTGGCCTCCCAAAGTACTGGGATTACAGGCGTGAGCCACTGCACCCGGCCAAAAAATTGCTTTTGTTATATACTACGTTGTTTGGCTGAAAGTCACAATTTCCGAGAACCTACTAACGACATTACGTGAGGACTTATACTGTACTTCTCTTTCAGCTATTTCTAATGGTACTTATCTATATGATTTTAAATAATACGCTTTCTTGACTTTTTTTGAGACAGAGTCTCGCTCTGCACCCAGGCTGGAGTGCAGTGGCATCATCTCGGCTCACTGAACCTCTGCCTCCCAGGTTCAAGCAACTCCCCCTGCCTCAGTCTCCTGAGTACCTGGGATTACAGGTGCCTGCCACTGTGCCAATTTTTTTTTTTTTTTTTTTTTTGAGAGAGAGCCTCACTCTGTCACCCAGGCTGGAGTGCAGTGGCGCGATCTTGGCTCACTGCAAGCTCCGCCTCCCGGGTTCACGCCATTCTCCTGCCTCAGCTTCCTTAGTAGCTGGGACTACAGACGCCTGCCACCACGCCTGGCTAATTTTTTTTGTATTTTTAGTAGAGACGGGGTTTCACCATGTTAGCCAGGATGGTCTCGATCTCCTGACCTCGTGATCCGCCCGCCTCGGCCTCCCAAAGTGCTGGGATTATAGGTGTGAGCCACCACGCCCGGCGTGCCCGGCTAATTTTTATAGTAGTAGAGACGTTTCACGATGTTTCGCCATGTTAGCCAGGCTGGTCTCTTGTGATCTGCCCACCCTGGCCTCCCAAAGTGTTGGGATTACAGGTGTGAGCCACCACGCCCGGCCACTTTCTTGATTTTTATTACTTCTGTTTTATATGTTCTTTCTTCACGTCCTGTTGTGATAGCTGACAATTTTGCTCACTTTCGTTCTCACCTCCCTTTCCCATGACTTTTCACGATAAGTGTGTTACAATTTTTGGTTCTTTGCCTTTCAAAATTTAAGTAATGCATTAACATCTTTATTTCTTGTTCCATCAAATGTGGACAGTATCTTTTGACTCCTCCTTTTTAAGATGAGGATATCAGTGCCTTTGCCCTCCACTTTCCTTGAGCTGTTCAGCCTACCTTCCAATCTATGTTTACTTTGTATTGTTGAGTCTGATCCATCTAAGTTTATTTTTTTTGAGATGGAGTTTTGCTCTTGTTACCCAGTCTGGAGTGCAGTGGCATGATCTCGGCTTACCACAACCTCTGCCTCCCGGGTTCAGGTGATTCTCCTGCCTCAGTCTCCCTAGTAGCTGGGATTACAGGAATGCTCCAACACGCCCGGCTAATTTTTCTATTTTTAGTAGAGACGGGGTTTCTCCATGTTGGTCAGGCTGGTCTTGAACTCCTGACCTCAGGTGATCCGCCTTCCTTGGCCTCCCAAAGTGCTAGGATTACAGGCATGAGCCACTGCGCCCAGCCAATCCATGTATGTTCTATAACCATTAGCCTTCCAATAAAGTAGAAAATCAGTACTCAGTGCTTACATTATTTTGATTGTGAAAATATCATTTGCAGCATAACCACTGATCACTTTGATAACATTTTTGCATACAGCTTTTTTCCCCTAGAAATTTTAATTGTCTTTTTTTTTTTTTTTTTTTTTTTGGGAGACAGGATCTTGCTCCATTGCCCAGGCTAGAGTGCAGTGGTGTGATCATGGCTCACTGCTGCAACCTTGGACTCCTGGGCTCAAACAGTCCTCCTGCCTCAGCCTCCTGTGGAGCTGGGACTGCAGGCACGTGCTACCACACCCAGCTAATTTATTTTATTTGTAGAGATGGGGTCTCACTATGTTGTCCAGGCTGGTCTGAAACTTCTCACTTAAGTGATCCTCCCACCTTGGCCTCCCAAAGTGTTGGGGATCACAGGTGTGAGCCACCATGTTTGGCTGTAGGTTTGTTTGTTTGTTTGTTTATGCATTGTATTTTCATGCATGGGAGCCCTTTGAATTTGGAGATTTCCTCTAATAGTAGCCACTAGTCACATATTTGGCTAAATAAAGTTGTTAAAATGAATTAAACATACAGTTCCTGCATTGCACTAGTCACATTTCAAGTACTCAATAGCTACATGTGGTTAGTGCAGAGCATTTCCTTCATCAAAGAAAGTTCTGTTGGTTAGCACTGATCTGCAGGCTCAGTGAAATTGCAAACAATATGATGTCTTTTTAAAAACTTGAGGCAGGCCAGGTGTGGTGGCTTCTACCTGTAATCCCAGCACTGTGGGAAATGGAAGTGGAAGGATTGCTTGAGGCTAGGAGTTCGAGGCCAGCCTGGGCAACACAGATCCCATCTCTACCAAAACAAAAACATTTATTTATTATATATTACAAGGCAATAGGGGCAGTTAGAGTAGAAATTGACAAAATTCAGAAAGAAGCTGAAGAGAAAAAAATACGATCAAGGTAAAAGCCACCATAGAAGCAACAATAAGAAAAAATGTATCTTAGCATATAGCCAAGGACAGAGGAATTGGGCTTTGAGAAATCACAAAATGAAATTGTAAGAAAATAAAATTGTGAAAATGCTTATGGAGAAGAAGGATAGATATGGAGAAAGATAAAGGATACAAACACACATAAGTGAAATTCCAGAAGAGAACAACTAATGAACTAAAAAAAGATTTATAATGGGAGATTTTTTTTCCTGAAATAAAGATTAGGATCTTTCTTGTTCCAAGAAATTGTCAAAATGGTAAAACAACCAAATCATCATCATAATGTTATTTAGTGAACTTTAAGGATCAAGAATTACAGGGACATCCACACAGAAATGCTCAATGCTAGGAGACAGTGGAA
This sequence comes from Pongo abelii, assembly GCF_028885655.2. Classification (NCBI taxonomy): domain Eukaryota; kingdom Metazoa; phylum Chordata; class Mammalia; order Primates; family Hominidae; genus Pongo; species Pongo abelii. Next base: position 24,305,538 of record NC_072008.2, read on the forward strand.
CAATGTCTGCAAAGTTCTGAGGAAATTGTAACCTAAGAGTTTTATACTCAGCCAATTCATTCTTCAAGTAAAGGCCATGGATCAACATTTTCAAGTATTCAGGAATTCAGGGACTGTAGTACCCATTGGCCTTTCTTGACAGGGATGGAGGAACTATTTGGTATTGAATCTACTAAAGGATCAATCAGTAGAAAGAACCCTAGAATGGAGAAACTGATTTAAAAAAACTAGAAATGAGCATTGAATTCATTTAATATAAAACTAGCTATAAAATATTTGGGGGAGTGGAGAAGTCGAAATGTTAACTTCCACATCTTCCACGGTAAAGTGACGGTAGATGCTGGCTCTAAAACTTATTTGTGTATTATAGGCAAAATATGGATGCTTTTATAATATTTTTTATTTTTTGAAGTGGGGTCTTGCTTTGTTGCCCAGGCTAGAGTGCAGTGGCACGATCATGACTCACTGCAGCCTTGACCTCCTGGGCTGAAGTGATCCTCCTACGTCAGCCTCCCGAGCAGCTGGCACCACAGCCCCATACCACCATGCCCAGCTAATTTAAAAATTTTTTTAGAGATGGTCTCACTATGTTGCCCAGGCTGAAGCAATCCTCCCACCTTGGCCTCCCAAAGTGTTGTGATTATAGGCGTGAGCCACTGCACCTGGCTTTGTTTTTTTTTTTTTAGAGGTTTAAGAACTAATATCTTAATGACCAAACATTTACTTGAAGATTAGCATTCATGTATTTAATGAATGAATGTTGTGTGCTTACTCTATATGCTGGGCAGTGTTGTAGGCACTTGGGATACATCAGTGAACAAAACACAGGAAGTTTCTTTCCCTCATAGACATTACATTTTAGCAGAGGTACACAGACATAGGTGAGTGATACAGCGTATTATAAGGTGATACATACTTAGGGAGGTAAAAAGCAGTATAAGGAGGATTTGGGTTACAAGTACGGTCAGGGTTTTGCTGAGAAGGTAACATTTGAGCAGAGACTTACTTTTGAGACATCCGATAGACATCAAAGAGGAAATACATGTACAAATCTGAGTTATGGAGACAGGTCTAGAGTGGAGACGTAAATTTGGGAGTTCTTGGTACATAGATGAAATTTAAGCCATCAGACAGAAAGAGATAACCAAAGGAGTGACTGTAGACAAACTAAGACTAAGGACTAAGCCCTGGGGTTTGCAGCATTAGGCGGTAAGAGGCGGCTCCAGCAAAAGAGTGAGGAGGCATGGTCAGTGAGGTGAGAGGAAACCAAGAGGTTGGGTCAGGGGAGCCAAGTGAGGAAAGTGAATGACAGAGAGTGAGCATCTGTCAGATGCTGCCGCTGCGAGTCACACGAGGGCTGAGAATTGGTCACAGGTGACCTTGATGAACAGTTTTGGTGAAGTTATGGGCAAAGAAAGAATGACTTGATTGAAGTGAACTTTTTTTTTTTTTTTTTGGAGGCAGGGTGTCACTGTCGCCCAGGCCGAAGTGCAGTGGTGCAATCACAGCTCACTGCAGCCTCGACCTCCCAGGTTGAGGTTGTCCTCCCACCTCAGCCTCCTGGGTAGCTGGGACTACAGGTGCACACTACCATGCCTGGCTAATTTTTTAATTTTTTGTAGAGATGAGGGTCTCACTGTGTTGCCCAGGCTGGTCTCTAACTCCTGGGCTTAAGCAGTTCTCCTGCCTTGGCCTCCCAAGGAGCTGGGATTATAGGTGTGCACCGCTGCACCCAACCTTGAAGTGACTTTAAAGGATGAAATGAGGCTAATTTGGGAAATGGAGGTGGTGGAGAAATGGGATCAAGAGTTTTTGCTTAGCCGGGCACGGTGGCTCACGCCTGTAATCAGCATTTTGGGAGGCTGAGGTGGGTGGATCACCTGAAGTAAGGAGTTCAAGACCAGCCTGACCAACATGGTGAAACCCCATCTCTATTAAGAATACAAAATTAGCCAGGTGTGGTGGTGCACGCCTATAATCCCAGCTACTTGGGAGGCTGAGGCAGGAGAATCGCTTGAACCCGGAAGGCAAAGGTTGCAGTGAGCCGAGATCGCACCATTGCACTCCAGCCTGGGCAACAAGAGCGAAACTCTGTCTCCAAAAAAAAAAAAGAGTTTTTGCTCGTTTTAAGCAGGGGAGAAAGAATGGCTTGTTTGTATCCTGATGAGAATGATCCAGTAGAGGATGCAGGGAAAGAGAGGGGAGAGGTACTCAAGCAGTGAAGAAGGGCCTTCAAAAAGAGGGGATGGGCATTAGGTAGGAACACAGTGGTTTGTGGGAAGAGCCTGAAGACAGCGTTTGTGGGCTTAGTTGCTGGCAGGTGGATTAGATGTGGTAGCAAATCTTCTCTTCTGATTGTCTGAATTCTAGGTGAAGTAAGAAGAAAGAGTGATGATGGGGAGGTGGTATTAGACATTTGAGGGGAGACGAGAATAGGGAAAAGAGGAGAGAACAGAAAGTAGCAGAAATGGCTCACTGCAGGTTCAAGGTTATGAATTTAAAGTGAAACCATCTGCTGGGTGTGTGTTTGTGTTTCTGTGTGTCTCCAGCCACATTTAGCTACATAGGTGCTAGTGCAGAGGCAAAGAGGCAAATTGTAAAGTGTCTGATTGTGCCAAGCCTGTGTGATGAAACAAAAGAAGGGGTAGGGAAAGGGAATTGAGATCGTGGGCAAGGGAATGGGATCGACTTTGGAGTTAAAATTGTTTTGTTGTTGAGTTTAAATTCTAATGTTGTAACCTTTGTTTAAAAAGAGCATGTTACAATATCTTATTTTCACAAAAAATTCTCTGTTCTTTCGTCCATCCTTTTATTTGTAATATGCGTGGAGAAATGTCTAATGATCTGTAAATTCTGTTGATAGTTCCCAGTGGCAGGATTTTGAGCACATTTTCATTTCTTTCAGAAGATGAAGATAAAGGTCTGAGTTCTAAAGACAGGCACCTCACTTTCTCTTCCACCTCTCACTTAGTAGCTCACTGACTTTGGGCAAATCACATGCCATTTCAGAGCCTGTATTTCTTTATCTGGAAAAGATGAGAATCAAATGTAATAAAAAAATGTAGAAATGCTAAGGAAATTACAAAATGCCATGCAATTGGTAGTTATTATTAGAAGTAGTCTTAATTTCCAGAAATTATGCTCTTCTATTTTGGAGAGGCCTTATTCTAAAGCTCTAGTTCTTCATTACTACATTAGGAGAAGGCACTTATGCAGGAATCATAGGTAGGATGACTCAATTTTATCGAAGCCTTCTTTGTCTGTTTTTAGAAATTCATTTTTAATAATGGTAGCTTTAAAATTATAGTGAAATTTTGAGTACTTAGCAGGACCATAAAAGTGTCTTTTTTAAAGATAAATCATTCTTGTAACATTTCATATTCAGAATAATTTTATAGATTGAGTTAGTGGGATAAATGTTCAAGGTGAAAATCTGAAGGTGACTTATACTTATGTAATAGAATAGCTTTGCTACCAGGTAAGCTCATATATTTGGAATGTGTTTTCCCACACATTTGTGAAAGCAAACAAAGGTCTTTTACTCCAAGTTACAGGTAAAACCATGACATTTTGCGAGCTCTAAAATGATTGCATTTTCTAGTCATCAGAGGTTTAACCTGAAGGGTACAGACAAACTGACATGCAAAAACAAGAAGCCTGGCCCTGTTCTTTGTAAACACAAGGACATTGGATTTTCCAGTACTTGTTAGAATCAGTTTTGACAAGCCTTGTCAAAAGAGGCCAGCTTTATCAACAACATCAAACTGTTTCGAGTTGAGTTACCCAAAGATGTTACAAATTTCTGCCTAGTTTGGTGATAACTTTATCCCTCCACTGCTACCTCAGTTTGAAATTCCAAACCACCTTTAAGAAAATAACTTTGGCCCAGTTAGCCGGGTATATCATAAAAATAGCTTTGAAAAAGGGTAAGTACATATCAGTCCAGAAGTAAGAACATTAATGCTGACTCTTTCTCCCTACAAACCATTTTTATAAAGCATAATCAAGATACTTTAGATAGTTATGTCCAGCATTTAGAGAACCTGTAGTTGTTTTCTAACTGCAAAGACTTTAACCAGTTGGACTCTTTAAGCCTTCATATCATTAAGCTTGTCCTGGATCACTCATTTTCTCTAGTTTCTCAAGCTCTTAACCCAGTCTGTTGTTTTCTCACTGATTATCCAAGTTCTTGCCTCCTGTTTCATACCTATGATTGAAGCCAACAGCCATAAACTACAACTTTCTGCATTATCACCTTCCCTGCTTCCCTAAACACAGCATAGCTACATTCTCTCATTCAAGTCTCAGAAGGGTAGCGTGTTTCTCTTCTATTTAAGGAAAATTCCTTCATCTTTGCTCCTAGTTTCCTTTATCCCTTTTCCTCTGAGATCTGGATCCCAAAATTTCATCATGTCCTCTGGCTTCAGTCTCTCACTTTCTATTCCGTTTTCTCCCACAGACCAAGCATGCTTGAGTATTTTTATCTATTAATACTAAACGGAAAAGTCCTTGACTCTGCAACCCATTCTAGTTATTGTCCTTTTGTTTGCCTTTTTACATACTTGAAGAAATTCACATGTTCCATTGACTCCTAAGCCCACTCTAGTCTGACCCCCTACAGCCTTCACTCCACTGATTTTAACCAAGAACATCAGCGACCTCATGCTACTGTGGTGGACATTCCTCCTCCACGTTCCTTCTTGTGTGGTGCTGCATTATTGCCATGGGCCTTACTAGGGTTCCTGCATCTTTTAACTCCCTAGCTTCCTTCATGCCCTTCTACCACCCTCTCCAGCTTTCCCTTCTCTGGTTTATGAACTACTCTTGCGCCTCCCTTCAACTGTGGCGTTCCCCAGGACTCTGTCCTCACACTGCAGATTCTCACTGCATGATGGCAAAGCTTAGTTAACACAGTTGAGGGCTCCCCAAACTGTGTCAGCCTTCCACTTTCAGACTTGAATATTAAGCAGCTGGCTTCACATCTCATTCATTCAGTGAATCGTTGATTCATCAATATTCTGATCATCTACCATCACCAGACTGGGTCTTAAAAGACTGAGTAATGAAAATACAGGTTCTGCTGTGTCAATGGGAAAGACGGGGAGAAAAACCAGACAGTGGCCACACAGTGAATCATGTATTCCAAGAGAAGCAAGCAAAGGGTGCCATGAGCACAAAGCAATAGCGACAGTCACTGGTTCTGAGGGCTTTTCAGGACGTTATGCTTGGGACCTTAAGTTAATCAAACATGCAGGAAGAGAGATCCTTTTCCTCATTTCTCTCAAATTTCTTACCCTAGTCACTCAGTCACCTAAATTAAAAAAACCCAGTTATCCTTGGCTTCTTTGTCATGTTGGGTTTTCAGTCAGACACCAAGTTCTACTCATTTCAGTCCCAAGATAGGCCTTAAATCCAGCCCACTCCGCCAGTTGTACTACCTCCGTCCTGATTCAAGGCCTCGTCATCTATCACCTGCATTACTGCAGTAGACTCAAGTCAGCTCCATGCTTTGATCTCATTGGATCTACCTTTCCAAGGCCAGCAAAAATGGGCACCTGACTTAGTCACTGCTCTGTGTGAAAGTCTCCCAGTCCTGCAGCAGATGTTCTCCAGCCTCTCATCAGAGTCCCAGAGGCAGGGCGCCCCTAAATCTGTCTCTATATAGCGGGTCCCAGCGCTGCAGATTCTAATTCTGTAGAGCTGCTGGACTGGATGCTTTGTTTTTAAATTCCCTAAGAGATTTTGACACCTGACCAGATTGAGAAACCCTTGGCCTGCAAGGATAAAGTCGGAGCCCCTCTGCCTGTGCATGAGGCCCTTCATGACCTGGGTTCAGTTTAGCAGTCGGCTGCATTTCCTGCCATGTCCTGTGCCACACTTTACCCTCACAATTCCAGCAATATTGAACCATGCATTCCCTTACCATCACGCCATTTCGTGTCTCCCTTCATTTGTCCCTTCTCTTTCTTTCTCTTAACCTGAGTGAGGTATCTTTCCTTTGTTCCCATGGCAGCGATCAGTGCACAATGATGTTTGCCAGTCATTTCAGACTCTCATCCTCTCATTTTCTGTATCAGTTTATTAAAGATTGCATTAGAGGGCTCAACATTGATGTCATCTTACAATGTACATAAACAAGCTTTTGCTTTTTTCTCATAAATGACCTTCATTTCAATTTATGTAAGAAAAAGTATAATTTATCAACAAGTGCATTTTTAAGTGACTTGTTTGGTTTTGAAACTGAAGGTATATTAAAATGTAGTTTGCTGATTAATGATATCAAAAATAGACCAAAACAACAACTGCTTTCAGTGACCCAGAGTTTGGGATTCTTGAACTTTGCATTTGAAACAAGCTGATTAATGTTTGTAAATGACAAAGGTTTGGGGCTGCCATTTTCAAGCTTTTCTTTGCAAGTAATTTGGGATGTGGATGGTCTTGATTCTCAGTAAGTCAGAAGTTAAGTTGACAAATTGTCACTGTATTTTTGCTTTTTAATGTTGGCTTTTGAGATATTAGATTCATCTTGATGTTCTGTGTAAGAATTTTGATTAGGTAAACACAGTTTTTGGATCTGATGGAGATCACGACAGAACTTTGCAGAAGTATCATTTCAAAGACGTCAGAATCTGAGTTCTGTCTTGGTATAACGGGTGTAAATTACACAAGGGATGACTGTGAATTTTAAAAGTTATAGTGGTCAGAACCACCACCACCTAGCCTTGGTTGCAGTACTGATTATGCCTGCCTGAGTCATGAGCACATTCGTTTTCCACGAAAAGAAAGCATGTTTAGATAGTTACACTATTTTTTGATTTTTCAAAAATCACAGTTGCCTCTACCAACTTAAACCCCATGCTCCAAATTCCAGAAGTTGACGAGCCCTGATTGGGACTAACGTAGCTTGAGATCTGAATTGTGTGACTCCAGATAAGTTACTCAACCTCTCTAAACTTCAGTTTGCTTTGCTGTAAAATGTAGAGAATATTGTACCACCCACCTCACAGGGTTGTTGTAAGTATTAAGTAGTACTTACCATAATCACTTAGTAAATGGTAGCTGCATTATTATTACTACATTTAAAAATACTCACCTGTTTACTTGTCCACTTTGCCATAAGACTGTAAATTTCTGGAGCCCTTGACTTTTTCATATTTGCATCTCCAGTACCTGCCTAGAGTCTAATGTAGTTGTGATTCACTGTTTGCTGAACTGAATAAATCAATGTCCATCCAAAAGGAAAACAGATATATCTAGCAGAGGAACACCAGAAAGGGAACTAAAAGGGCAAAGGGGAAATGAAAAGGCTTGTTGCAGGTATTACAGACAAGCTCAATGAGCCTTCTTTTCTGGGCCTTGGTCCTGCTCCCCTCTAGTTGGTCTTCCACCATGCCAGATAGGCCAGCTGGGCCTAGAGCAGAGAGAACATTCCTTCAGTGTTTCACTAATGGACTCAACATTGAAAAACCCAACTTTTGTGATAAATTAAGTTGTATTGGGTGCTAACTTTTCATTAGTCTTTGCCACACTTTTTGTTGAGCTAGGGATAGCAGTGAGTGTCCATAAGTGACATGTATTGTAAGGCTACATTATATGGGGATTATGCTTTTGGTATTTATTCAAATCCAGCGTCTGTTATCTGAAGACACCATTTTTTGCAGCTTTATTTTCCAGGTCCTGTGAATAACAGGACACTTATTTTCTTGGCTACTTTGTAAAGTTTTAAAAAATGTGATGTTTGGCTGGGCGTGGTGGCTCACGCCTATAATCCCAGCACTTTGGGAGGCCGAGGTGGCTCACTTGAGGTCAGGAATTTGAGACCAGCCTGACCAACATGGCGAAACCTGTCTCTACTAAAAATACAAAAATTAGCTGGGTGTGGTGGCGGGCGTCTGTAATCCCAGCTTCTTGGGAGACTGAGGCAGGAGAATCGCTTGAACCCAGGAGGCAGAATGAGCCAAGATTGTGCCATTGCACTCCAGCCTGGATGACAGAGACTCTGTTTCAAAATAAATAAATAAATAAAATAAAATATAAAATAAATAAATAAATGTGATGTTTGTTGTATATCCCCTGCGTCTCTACTATTGGAAATCATACGTACCTCTTTTTGTTTTTAATTTTTTTTCTCTTTTTCTCCCCCTCTGTCTCTCTTTTGTTTGTTCGTTTTTTAACACATACAGGCTATTATACCTTCATTAATGAGAGCAATGGGTATATGAGAATATGTTTAAATTCACGTATTGCTGCATTTGCCAGCAAGGACCTAGACTCATTATTGTCATAAACTAAAGTTGTGTGTGTACGTTATGCATATTTACATTTAAGCAGATTGAAGCTGAATTTCCATTGACCATCTCATTGCAGTGTACCTTTCTGGCAATCATGTTTTGATTATTTTCAAATGTATTATTCTATTGCAAATAGATCATATCAAGTGATATTCAAGAATAGTGACCATGAAGTACTGCTTATAAAATATTTATATGAAGACTATTTCTTGATTTTACTTCTAGGACATTCTTCTAAGTTTTTTTGTTGTTGTTGTTTTGAGACAGGGTCTCCCTCTGTAACCCAGGCTGGAGTGCAGTGGCATTATCTTGGCTCACTGTAACCTCCACCTCCCAGGCTCATGTGATCCTCCCACCTCAGCCTCGTGTGTGTGTGTGTGTGTGTGTGTGTGTGTGGTAGAGATGTGTGTGTGTGTGGTAGAGATGGGGGTCTTGCCATGGTGCCCAGCCTGGTCTCAAACTCCTGGTCTTAAGTGATCCACCCACCTTGGCCTCCCAAAGTGCTGGGATTACAGGCATGATCCACTGCACCTGGCTGGTTCTTTTAAGGTTTTAGTATTAGAAGAATATCTTTAATATAGGAGTGCTTTTACCTTATGGCTTAGTAAAGGCTATAAGTACATTCTTTTGTATTTACAGTTTTCTAGGCTACCAGGAGTTTTCTCTATGTATAGTATTTTTTGCTTTAATATCTGATTCTGTTTTTAGAAGTCTTTAGAAATGTATTTATTGAATCTTCTAGTTGTCTAGGTAAAATCCAATTTTATGTGAATCAAGTTAGAGATTATATTTGTAAAAGAACTTTTGCCGGGCGCAGTGGCTCACACCCGTAATCCAGCACTTTGGGAGGCCGAGGTGGGCAGATCACGAGGTCAGGAGATCGAGATCATCCTGGCTAACACGGTGAAACCCTGTCTCTACTAAAAATACATGGTGGGCGCCTGGGCATGGTGGTGGGCACCTGTAGTCCCAGCTACTCGGGAGGCTGAGGCAGGAGAATGGCTTGAACCTGGGAGGCGGAGGTTGCAGTGAGCTGAGATTGCACCACTGCACTCCAGCCTGGGTGACAGTGAGACTCCGTCTCAAAAAAAAAAAAAAAAAAATTGTTTTTTTTTTGCAAATAGTAACATTTTATTTAAATATCTGTTACTATTTGTGATTTATTTCCTTCCTTTTTAGTGGATGATGCTGGCAAAATAGAACATGACGGTTCTTCTGGAATGACCATGGACACAGAGTCGGAAATTGATCCTTGTAAAGTGGATGGCACTTGCCCTGAGGTCATCAAGGTGTACATTTTTAAAGCTGACCCTGGAGAAGATGACTTAGGTAAGAAGTGTTTAGACATTATACATCCTCATCCAAATGTTTCAGCCTGATTACTTTTGGGTTATTTAGATTGAGAACATTTGGAGTCTCTTCTGAAGTAAGTTTTATATAAGAATTCCAATGTAGTAATAGCAAAGTTTGTAAAAATTAATAAGTATGTAAAAAGAAATAGGTGGAAATGAAGTTTTCAAATAAATTATTGAAGCTGTCTTCTTCCCTGATAGGTGGAACTGTAGACATTGTGGAGAGTGAGCCTGAGAATGATCATGGAGTTGAACTGCTTGATCAGAACAGCAGTATTCGTGTTCCCAGGGAAAAGATGGTTTATATGACTGTCAATGACTCTCAGCCAGAAGATGAAGATTTAAGTAAGTAGGTGGCCTTTTTGTGGGAGAAAATTTTATGTTTCTGGAGCTTTTAGGTGGCCAGGGTTTGCAATAAGTAGCATTATTTTAGAGATTATTATGCTACTACATTCCAAGGGAAACATCAGTGACTCTTTTATATATGCTTATGATGTTGCTTTAAAACCAAGTTATGGTGAAAGCCAAGAAGTAACTGATTCATTCAACAAATATGTATTGAGTGCTTACTACGTGAAAGCTATGTTCTAGGTATGTAATATTTGGACCTTCTTTCCATTTTGTCTATTAACTGAATTCAAATAAAAACGTGTTTCCTGTGATCTCTGTAAACCTGGTCACAGAAGTTTTTTTAACTTTCTACTTAGATGTTGCTGAAATCGCTGACGAAGTTTATATGGAAGTGATCGTAGGAGAGGAGGATGCTGCGGCAGCAGCAGCAGCCGCCGCCGTGCACGAGCAGCAAATGGATGACAATGAAATCAAAACCTTCATGCCGATCGCATGGGCAGCAGCTTATGGTAAGTTGCCCAGCAGCTCTTAGCATTGAAGAAGTTGGTTCTTGAACATGAATCCATGATTGAAAAATGGTTTCTGTGGTCTTAGGTTTCAGAAGTCTGAAGTACCAGTATCCTGTAAGGATTATTTGAATTGAATTAAAGTCTACTTTTTGTCTTTATTTTTAACAGGAATTTCCTTCATGTGAATATTATGTAGAAGGGAAGTACTGCAAGAAGTACACAGGCTTTCAGGCTGAAAGTTTTCATCTTGATTATGTTTTTCCCATGACTTTTTCATTTTGGGAGATAACAAGGGAGTCCATGGGGCAGAAATGCTGACATGCGTTTTTTAGCTTTGGAAGCTAGGCGTTTCCTACGGTCTCGCGATAATAAATGTGCTCATAAAACCCATGACCTAGAATGGGGAATTTCTGTCATTCATGAGTATCATGGCTTACTTTTCGTTGTTGTAGTTAATAAAGAATTCCTAATTCTTTAAAATTTATAATACTGTATAATTTTGTTTTTTAATACACATTGTTAGGTAATAATTCTGATGGAATTGAAAACCGGAATGGCACTGCAAGTGCCCTCTTGCACATAGATGAGTCTGCTGGCCTCGGCAGACTGGCTAAACAAAAACCAAAGAAAAGGAGAAGACCTGATTCCAGGCAGTACCAAACAGGTGAGGGCGCACGAGTTCCATGGCGCAGCGTGCTCTGCGAGCTCTCAGAGGAAACTCTAGTATGTATCCACAGGGGTGTCACAATGGCATTTTAGCTGCTAGACCATAGATAGCTTTGTCTATTGAACTTGAAAATATAATTTTCAGAATTCAGTGATATTCATGAATGATTTCCTTGGATAAAAAGAAACAGGACGTGGCTGAAACATGGATGAGAAAAATTGAAAACTTGGAGATTTTTATGTGTACATGGAATGAAATCCCTCAAATATGTTATAAGCATTAACTTTTTAAATAAATTAATATATTTAGAGAATCTATGTCAGCATAAAGCAGGCATAATTTACCGAGCAGCAGGATAAGTACTTTAGTTCATATGACATTCCTATTCTTGTATGATGATTTGCATATTAAAAATTTTATGGGCATATATAAACTTTGCTGTAAGTTAATGTAAGTTATGTTTTTTGGAATAAACAGTGGAAATTTTTGTCACCAAAGTTTATTTTTATGAATAATTTTCCACCAGTTTATTTACTTATTTTTTTTGAGGCAGAATCTTGCTCTCTCGCCCAGGCTGGAGTGCAGTGGCGTGATCTCAACTCACACTGCAACCTCTGCCTCCTGGGTACAAGTGATTCTCCTGCCTCAGCCTTCCAAGTGGCTGGGATTACAGATGTGTGCCACTGTGCCCCACTAATTTTCATATTTTTAGTAGAGACGGGTTTTCAGCATGTTATGTTGGTCAGGGTGGTCTCGAACTCCTGAGTTCAGGTGATCTGCATGCCTCGGCCTCCGAAAGTGCTGGGATTACAGGTGTGAGCCACCATGCCCAGCCAATTTTCCACCAATTTCTAAATTGCTATAGGTTTAATCACTAATTGATAAAAGTTACATATTCATTAATTTTATTAAACTAGAGGGAGTGAAGGTGGTACAGTCCTCATGAATGAAGTTTCCAGACCATTTTCTGTATGACTAGGTTGCTATATCTCTTGTGTTGAAAAACAGTAGAAGGAATGTTAAGTATCAAATAGTCCAATTTAGGAGTCCTTGGCCAACAGTGGTCAGAACCCACACTTTACATTCGCAAAGAAACTGCAACAGAACTTGGTTGAGCACTCATACTCCTTTCTTTCCCTTTTTTAGCAATAATTATTGGCCCTGATGGACATCCTTTGACTGTCTATCCTTGCATGATTTGTGGGAAGAAGTTTAAGTCGAGAGGTTTTTTGAAAAGGCACATGAAAAACCATCCCGAACACCTTGCCAAGAAGAAATACCGCTGTACTGACTGTGATTACACTACCAACAAGAAGATAAGTTTACACAACCACCTGGAGAGCCACAAGCTGACCAGCAAGGCAGAGAAGGCCATTGAATGCGATGAGTGTGGGAAGCATTTCTCTCATGCAGGGGCTTTGTTTACTCACAAAATGGTGCATAAGGAAAAAGGAGCCAACAAAATGCACAAGTGTAAATTCTGTGAATACGAGACAGCTGAACAAGGGTTATTGAATCGCCACCTCTTGGCGGTCCACAGCAAGAACTTTCCTCATATTTGTGTGGAGTGTGGTAAGGGTTTTCGTCACCCGTCAGAGCTCAAAAAGCACATGAGAATCCATACTGGGGAGAAGCCGTACCAATGCCAGTACTGCGAATATAGGTCTGCAGACTCTTCTAACTTGAAAACGCATGTCAAAACTAAGCATAGTAAAGAGATGCCATTCAAGTGTGACATTTGTCTTCTGACTTTCTCGGATACCAAAGAGGTGCAGCAACATGCTCTTATCCACCAAGAAAGCAAAACACACCAGTGTTTGCATTGCGACCACAAGAGTTCGAACTCAAGTGATTTGAAACGACACATAATTTCAGTTCACACGAAAGACTACCCCCATAAGTGTGACATGTGTGATAAAGGCTTTCACAGGCCTTCAGAACTCAAGAAACACGTGGCTGCCCACAAGGGCAAAAAAATGCACCAGTGTAGACATTGTGACTTTAAGATTGCAGATCCATTTGTTCTAAGTCGCCATATTCTCTCAGTTCACACAAAGGATCTTCCATTTAGGTGCAAGAGATGTAGAAAGGGATTTAGGCAACAGAGTGAGCTTAAAAAGCATATGAAGACACACAGTGGCAGGAAAGTGTATCAGTGTGAGTACTGTGAGTATAGCACTACAGATGCCTCAGGCTTTAAACGGCACGTTATTTCCATTCACACAAAAGACTATCCTCACCGGTGTGAGTACTGCAAGAAAGGCTTCCGAAGACCTTCAGAAAAGAACCAGCACATAATGCGACATCATAAAGAAGTTGGCCTGCCCTAACAATACTTCTACAGAACGTTTGTAGAGATATTGGCCTTGAAGTAGAAAATTCATTTTAAAGCCAATCAGTCTCGTTCACATACAATACTGTATATTGATTTATGCTGTGTACAAATAGAATTATTGCTTCTAGTTGACTTTTTTTAATATACATTTTGTTCAGTAGTGTGTTCTGAATTCTATTCAGTTTGTTTAATAAATGGGGAAAACTGGCAACATGCTAGTTACTTTTAATAAAGTAATCCCTGATTCTATACCGAAGTTTTATATCTTAGAATTTTATATTTATTTAAATATTTACCTTGCTTACCTTGATGGTACTCTTCTAAGACCATTAACTTAAGGTAACTTTATATTGGTAACTCTTAAAGTATTCATGTTGACTCATTTTTTTCCCCATACATTTCTCACAATAAAATTGTCAGAGACATCTACTAATATAAATGGGAGATTTTACAGTCAGGTCTAATTATCATAACATGGAAGTCATTTACTTGTCTTGCTTAATATTTTCAGACCACTTGACAGTGAAAGTTTCCATTTGAGCTTTTGCATCCCTGGCTTTGCTGAGTAAAGAGCAGTGGCTGGGTTTGTGTTTACTTTTCAAATATACTTCTTTTAGCTTTTTTTGGATTATTTACATCTTTTGTCAGCATAGCAAACTTTTAGAAAACCTTATTGAAAAATTGTGCTTGATCATGTTGTATTTTGATTATTCTGTCTGTGCGGCTTCGTCTTGGAATGGTTGTGTGCTACAAATGACACTTACTGAGGACTGCATTTTGGAATCTCCTAGAGGTAACTCATGGCTTATAGGATCTTTTGCAACTTTATGTATGTAAATGTACCCTGAATTATATATATACACATATATATCATGTACCTGTGTGTATTGCTTATTTTACATATTTATACACACAACCCCAAGTAGTAGTTGTTTAAAATCTATAATGAAAAGTATTAAATTTACAATAACATGAAAGATCCAGGGATGCATGAGAGAGCATTTTGTAAGTCATGCTCTTCAGAGAGACTACTCAGGTGAAGAATTAGAAGGAAAATAAGGACACTAGTATTTTTAAAGAGTAAAGATATTTTCTTTTAAATATCTTTGGTAATTGAAAAATAGAGGTTAAGATGTTTCTAGGTAGAATGTTTTCATACAATTTCAGCTCCATGTCTTTATATTTTTCTGAAAAGAAAATGAGTATCCAGACATGACTCCCACAGTTCTCTTTGAGAAGCCTGAGAGGGAACTCTGTCTTACCTAGTGAGGGGGATGGAAAAGAAGCGATGGCTCTGTGGACCAGAGAACGGGTGCTAATTATGACTTCACACTCGGCAAGTTCAGGCCGATCTGGTATTTCTCAGTTACAGTTAGCAAACTTTAAAAACTTAAGACTCAAGTTGGCTTTGATTAAAAGGTAAAGATGTGTTTTAAGTGGATAAGGAAAGTCTGAGGCCTTATTTGGAACATCACTAAGTCTTCCACAGGTTTTTTTTGGTTTGTTTGTTTTTTAAGACGGAGTCTTGCTCCGTTGCCCAGGCTGGACTGCAGTGGTGCGATCTCAGCTCACTGCAACCTCTGCTTCCCGGGTTCAAGCAATTATCTGCCTCAGCCTCGAGTAGCTGGGATTATAGGCGCCCACCACCACACCCGGCTAATTTTTTATATTTTCAATAGAGATGGGGTTTCACCATCTTGGCCAGGCTGGTCTTGAACCCTGACCTCGTGATCCACCTGCCTCGGCCTTCCATAGTGCTGGGATTACAGGCGTGAGCCACCGCACCCAGACACCACATAGGTCTGAGTCATTGTCATACATTCATAAAACAAACTCGGTTAATTAGAACTTGGTTATGTTAAGATGAATCTTGGAGAACAGAAAACAGTTTTTGGGGTCCCTTCAGTTGGCTATTGGTCTGTATGCATCTAGCACATTGTAGGAGATTTAGAAATTGTCTTCCCACCCGATAGCTGCCTTGTCACCTCATTATGGTGCTCCATCCCCTGTGTGCTTAGGTTTTTACCTTTCATCTTTCTCTTTGCCATTGATGTTTGTATTCAAGAGTTATATTTTTAGGGTTAAGAAATAAAAATATTTGGTGTTTGGCAAACCTCTGAAGTGCTAGACTGATTTAGTCTAGTTTTAAACCAAGTGCTTTAGGCAGGTGTGAACTCCAGCCCAAATGCCAGTCAAAGTCAAGGCATGGGTTTTCCTAGCCTATCTTATAGGAAATTCCTGTACCTTCTTGGCCCCCATAATGTGCTTTTTTTTTTTTTTTTTTTTAAAAAAAAACTAACTTACAATTTTGTGATCCATGATTCATTGCCCTGCGATTCTTGAAAGCTCTGTCTGTTTTTTTGTGAGAACCTTTAAAATCTCCCTTAATTTTTATTTTCCCAGAAATAATGTAAAAACACTTAAATGAAAGTGGAAATGTATTAATTTTAAATCCTATAAAATTAATACAGAAAATATAAATGATTGGGTCATTTAACTATATTTTTTTAAATAAACTGAAAGATAAAGAACACAACACTTCACACATTTTATATTTCTCTTACATACTCTGGAATCATACACAGTTCTTTTCTTTTTAAAGCACAACATTAAAACCTTTAAAAGGTATTTAAGGGTTTGGTCAAGTGAATATGATAAAACATACTTGTCTGTATAAAGAGAAAATGAAATCGTAGTCACTGTTATGTACTGACATTAGTTACAACCTAGTTTTAATTCTTAAAACAATTTTGATTAGCAAAGCTAAAAAAAAAATGGATGTTTCAGTTAAATGTTTTAAAGAGGTACAGATTTTTACAAGGACATAATATAAGTTATTGTTCTGTAGAAATACCCTATTAAATATTGTATGTCCCTCCCTCTGTACACTTTGTAAAGAAAGTAAAATACATAAAAAGAAAATCATATAGGGATGTGTGACATTATTGTAATTGTGTACTTGAGAATAACGTGCAAAAATAAAAATCAGAATATTTTCCTGTTATTGAATGTTTAGTCTATTTGATACCAGTACTAAGTTAATGCTTTTTCTTAAGGAAAAAAAAATGTACAGTTTTTGTAAACCTAATAAACATCAAAAGCAGTGGATTGTTTTCATCCCCCCATTTCTTAATTTCTTTTTCACAGCAGTGGAATGCAAAGTGCTTGATTGCTTTGAATTTTGTGACTCAGATGCAAATACTGGTAATATTTCAGTTCTGTGAATTTGCAAGTAATATTTCAGAGAAGTTAAGAGGTGATTGGTGAGTCCTTTGATGAGCATGTCCTTGGAATTCATTTTTTCTTTTATCTTCATAAAGGATTTGTTTTATTAGCATCTCCAATTCCCCTGAGATAAATTACTCATGCATAAAGTGGTTTTTGAGAGCACTTAAAGTTCATTTCAGTATTAATTTACAGCATATTTAATCAGTGGGGACTGTTACCATCTCCACAACAGAAATCACGCGCTCGAGTTACCCCACTGTCCCCAGTTTAGAGGACTAGTAGATGCTAACATACTAGGGAATGGTCATTGCCACAGTTAAAAATCGGCAGTTAAGTAAATGTCAGGAGTCAAAAGAGATAGAGTTGTGCCATCTTTGATTTTATAGACAAGATTCTGCAGTTCTTCCAACTGTATGAACAAATGTTTGCCTAATAGTTGAAACAATAAATTAAAATTTTAGGTAAATGTTGAAGGGAATGTGGTGAATGTCACTGTCCAGAGCCATAAATCGGGCAAAACCATACATAGCATGCTGAAAAACTTTTGTAATGGAACACCCAACAAATGACACCTAACCTGTCTGTGATCCAACAAGTCAGGTAACATGCTGCTGTATTTGTATTCTCTGGGAATCTCAGTATTAATAATTTCATTTCCCACAAATTCTAGCATTCGTGTAAGGAAAAACGTGGCTAATCAATATCTTAAAGGGGCAGTCTTTCAGAGCAGTGGTTTTCAAAGTGTGGCCGGGCAGCATTGGCAGCATCTTAATCTCCTGGGACTTTGTTAAAGATGCAAATTCTCAGCCCCACCCTAGTCCTACTGAATTGGGAAACTGGCGTGGGGCCCAGCAATCTTTGTTTTAACATGTTCTCCAAGTGATTCTGATGCCCGTTCAAACTTGGGAAACACTTTTAGAGCACTTGAGGAACGTAAAAGATGACTGGTTCAGCATTTTGTGTGGTAGATAAGAAATTATCACAAAAAATCAGAAATGAACAGTGAGAGAAAAATAGGACCCCAGACAGTTTATACCTTCCATTTGCTGTTTTAAAAGTGTGAGCCTGCCAAGTCAACAAGTATGCCTTTAGCGCACATGTAAATAGCCTGCACTTCCTAAATCTTGTGTGGCCTCCCATAGTTACATTCCTCAAAGGTAAATTGAGTTCAGAGGAAGATTCAGCATTTATGAGAAGGGTTGAAAGAGAGAGAGAGAGAGAGAGAGAGAGAGAGAGTGTGTGTGTGTGTGTGTGTGTGTGTGTGTGTGTGTGTGTGTGTGTAATTGGCCCAGGGTTACTTAAGTAAATCATAACCATTTTGCCACATTCTGTAACTGTTTAGTTAAGGTCAAATTAAGTTTACCCTATGGATTTTGTTTCATCTTTTGTTTCGTGTATATACTGTTTGCCTTTTTCATAAAAATCTTGGATTTGTTATATATTGTTCCTGTTATTTTTGACATCTTTGCTATTGTAAATAAATTACTATTTTGTTTTAAGTTACCCTAGTGGAGTGTTGGCTATAGACAAGGTATATACTCGAAATGAGGAGACTTAAATCACGCAGTTAATGAATTCCCAACTTGTTCGAAGCTGGAGGTGATTCGACTCCCTTCAGTGGTTCAACACTAATAATAGCACCAAGGAACATGTCACTGGTGCATATAGGCGTAGCATCTGTACCGACTTGGATTTCAAAATCATGTTCTGACCTCTGCGATGGAAATACTCAGTCCATGAAGTTTGAGGTCAAAATCAAGAATTACTTTCCTTTACTTGGTTTTTCCTATTCAGTTGGTCTCCCATGTTACTTGTATTGCTGGTATTGGTGGACACAAAGGATCTGGCATTACAGTGACCTGTCGAGACTGTAAAGCCACTAGGAGACTTGGCTACTAAAAACCTGCTCAGGACTTCTAGATGTCATTTGGCTATGTGAACTACCACAGAAGTATCTCAACACATTGACTAAAAGTATAGAATAGTTAACTAGACCTATATTATTTTGCTTTCTAAGAGGCCAGTTTCTGCTTTTAAATGCAGAACCCATTTCCTTGTCTGAGATTCTTTGAAATAAGAGGGGTATTGCAAAGCCATCTGTTGGGGTTTTGAAGGTTCTAGTCACCTGTCCTCCCCTCTTGAGTTCTAACCACATTGAAGATAGACAAGAAACCACCAATTAAGTGTGCGATTTATTCTAGTAAGGCTGGATTGGGAGACCCAGAGGCTGAGATGAGTCTGTTTCCAATCTCTTTCCCTCCCATGTAGGCCTTGACTGATGCAGCCAGTCATTTGAAGGCATGGGGCCTACCTTCCACTCCTTTGTGAGCTATCAAGAGACTAGTTCTCTCATCAGAGAAAGGGAGCATCTACTCCAGCCCTCCCAGGCTAGAACACAGGAAAAGGGGGAGAAGAGTTCCCTTACGTCATCCTAATAAAGGTTAGTCCAATTCTGGATTGCCCTCTGACATTAGCACACTAGCAACATGTGAGGTTTCCCCAGTAGCCTTGCATGTTTATGTCCACTTTTATTGATTTTTACTGTTCCCCCTTGAAGTGGTGGTTGTGGCAGACTTTCTAAAGTTCCTTTCTCTCTCAAGGCAGTATGCTTTGGTTGTTCTTCAGAAAATTAATTTTTAAAGGGCAAATGTACCTACTATACAAAGATGGAAATCTTGCAAGTTATTTTTATTGCATGCTTTTGTAACAAAAATTGGGAAAATGATCACCCACAAGGCCACCACCTTTATTAAAGGGATTGCTTGTCTTTGTTCTCTTCTAATTTTAGTCCATACACATAAATCTTTTATCTGTCTTGTAACCACAATATCAATTCTACTCTGGGTTCAGAGATTTTCTTTTCAAACATCAAATGTAATTCACGTGTCTACACCAGTATATGGGAGAGTTCGTTCCCCTCAACCTTACAAACAGTGGGTGTTACAGCTAATCTCACAGGTTAAAAAAATAAAGAATATGTCATTGCTGTTTCAATTTGCTTTGACTGGACTCCTAGTGGGGTTTAATACTTGTGTGTATATAATAGCACTTTAAGTTGTCGCTCTGATAAACTGCCTATTCAAATCCTGTGCCCCATTTTCTATTTGGAGTTCTTTGTACATTAAGCCTATTAACTTTCTAATACATTTGCTGCATATTTTTGTAGTCCATGATTTATCTTGTTATTGCTTATGTAATCTTTTCATATATAAAAATTTTTAATATTTGTGTAATCAAATGTTTTTTTTTTTTCCCTTTATGATTCCTAGTGTTTCTTGTTCTGCTTAAAAAGGTCTTTTCTATCGCAAGGTTCTACAAATATATGCCTAGATTTTCTTCCTATATTTTTATTGTTTTGTTTGGATTATGTAATTAAAATTATTTTGTTTAGCAGATCCAATGGTGATTTAAAAAATTATTTTGAAAAAAAATTACCTGGGCAAGGTGGCACGCACCTGTTGTCCCAGCTACTCTGGAGACTGAAGTGGGAAGATAGCTTGAGCCCAGGAATCCAAGGCTATGGTGAACTATGATCGTGCCACTGCACCCCAGCCTAGATGACAGAGTGAGACCCCATCTCAAAAAAATTTTTTAAAAATATATTGTTTGGTAGGGCATCTAATTTCTGTTTTCTCTTGGATAGAGAGCCACCTATTCCAGTACTGTTTATGAAGTAAGTCACCCTTTACCCTCATGAGCTGAAATGACACTTTATGTGGTCATCATATATATCCTTGGATTTATTTCTGAAGTCTATTTTGTTTTACTGATCTGTTTGTCATTTTTATGCCAATGCCATATTGTTTTTCTCACAATACTCTGGTGAACCAGAAGGCAAGTCCCTCTTTAGTTCTATTCTTTTTCATAGTTTTCTTGACACTTATTCCATAGGAACATGAAAATCATTTTACCCAGTTTCCCTTAAAAGCCTCATTGGGATTTTTGATTCAGATTGCATGCATTTTTTTTGTTTGTTTTTTTGAGATGGAGTCTCACTCTGTCGCCCAGGCTTGAGTGCAGTGGTGAGATCTCGGCTCACTGCAAACTCCACCTCCTGGGCTCAGACGATTCTCCTGCCTCAGCCTCCCGAGTAGCTGGGATTACAGGCATGCTCCACCACGCCCAGCTGATTTTTGTATTTTTAGTAGAGACGGGGTTTCACCATGTTGGCCAGGGTGGTCTTGAACTCCTGACCTCAGGTATCCGCCCGCTTCGGCCTCCCAAAGTGCTGGGATTACAGGCGTGAGTCACCACCTCTGGCTGAGACTAATACTAATTAGTTTGCATATTAATTTAACTCTAGCTCTAAAAAATAAACTTGGAAATTTTCTACAATCTCCAATAGTTTAAAAACTGGAAGCATGATCTAATCCTTGAAGATCAGATAGAACTCAGTTGTGAAAGCATTTGGGTCTGATGCCTTTTTATAAATGGTAGGTCTTGGGGCCAGGCGGCGGTGACGCACGCCTGTAATCCCAGCACTTGGAGGGCGGATCACTTGAGGTCAGGAGTTGGAGACCAGCTGGCCAACATGGTGAAACCCCGCCTCTACTAAAAATACACAAATTAGCTGGGTGTGGTGGTATGCCCGTGGTCCTGGCTACTCTCCGGGAGGCTGAGGCAGAATTGTTTGAACCTGGGAACCTGAGCAGCGTTGCAGTGAGCCAAGATCGCGCCATTGCACTCCAGCCTGGGCAACAAGAGCGAAACTCCGTCTCAATCAATCAATCAATCAATAAAATAAAATGGGAGGCCTTTACTTTTCCGATCTCTTCTACATTAATTAGCCCATGAGCTTCTCTTCTTAAGATTTGGTATCTTTGAAAATCATCCATTTTCTCTAGATCAATACTTCTCACGTATTAATGTGCATATGCATCATCTGGGGTATGATGTGAAAATGCTCATTCTGATTCAGTGAGTCTAGAGTGGGGCTTGTGATTGTGCACTTCCTGCAAGCTCCCTGGTGATATTGATGCTGTGGACCATGGACCACGTAGCCCTGGAAGAATTCAGTGGTTCTCAATTTCGGTCATAGAATCACACGGGGCAGCCTTTGAACTTCCCAGAGCCCGGTGGGAATGGGTCTCAGACAGTAATTTTTCAAGTTCCTCAGGTGATTACAATGTGTAGCCAAGATTTGAACCACTCTTCTAGATTTGCAGTTTATTGCCATAGAGATACAATATTTTCTTACTATTTAATAGTCTTATTTTATTCTCTTGCATTTCTGGTTGCATCTCCTTTCTCATCTTAAATGTTATATGTTTTGTTTTCTGTCATATTTCTTTTTTTTTTTTTGAGTCGGAGTCTTGCTCTGTCACCCAGGCTGGAGTGCAGTGGTGTAATCTCAGCTCACTGCAACCTCTGCCTCCCGGGTTCAAGAGATTCTCCTGCCTCAGCCTCCAGAGTAGCTGGGATTACAGGCGCACGCCAACATGCCTGGCTAATTTTTGTGTTTTTAGTAGAGATGATGTTTTACCATGTTGGCCGGGCTGGTCTCGAACTCCTGACCTCAAGTGATCTGCCTGCCTCAGCCTCCCAAAGTGCTGGGATTACAGGTGTGAGCCACTGTGCCTGGCTCATATTTCTTTAAGTGGCTTTCAGAGGTTTTGCTATTTCATAGGTAGTGTCAAAGAAACTGCTCTTTTGTTTATATTTTTTGGTTTTCTACTTAATTTTATCTTTCGTTGTTACTTTTTTCTTTTTTTTTTTTTTTTTTTTGAGACAAGGTCTCACTCTGTTGCCAAGGCTAGAGTGCAGTGGTGTGATCACAGCTCACTGCAGCCTCGACCTCCTGGGCTCAAGTGATCCTCCCATCTTAGCCTCCTGAGTAGCTGGGACCACAGGCACGCACCACCATGCCCAGCTAATTTTTGTATTTTTTTTTGGTAGAGACGAGGTCTTGTCATGTTGCCCAGGCTGGTCTCAAACTCCTGAACTCAAGCTATCCACCTGCCACCCCCTCCCAAAGTGTTAGGATTACAGGTGTGAGCCACCCTGCCTGACCTATTTTCTTTTCCTATTTTCTTCTGGTATATTTTACTTTCTAATTAAAATGTCTGATGCTTCGTATTTCATTAATTTTCATTTATTTTTAAAGGAAATCCTTGAAACCTGTATATTTCCTTTGGTATACAACTTTAGCTATGGGCCATTGTATATGAGTTATCCTTTTTTGTATTCTAGATAGTTTTACATCTGTTTTGATTTCCTATTTACAGTAGAGTTTAACTTTCAAGTAGTAAACATTTTTATTAATCCCTTTAGCTTTGATCTCTAGTTTTGTTGGTTTGAGTTCAAAGTATGGCCTGCATAACCTCTACATTTTTTTTTGGAATTTTTGAAGTTTTCCTTTTCGGCAAGACATAATTTTTTTGAAAATACAACACAGATATAACATGTATCTTTACATTTATAAGTATAAACTTACAGATAAAACTGAGCTTGTTGATTATTCAGATCCTTTATATCCTATATCCTTGCTTTTTTTTTTTTACTACTTGAGTTTTTTTGTTTGTTTGTTTTTGTTTGAGACAGGTTCTCGCTGTGTTGCCTAGGCTGGTTTCAAACTCCTGGGCTCAAGCGAACCTCCCACCTAAACCTCCCAAAGTCCTGGGATTACAGGCATGGGTCACCATGCCTGGCGACTATTTGATTTTTAATTTTTGAAAAAATATCAAAATATCTCACTATAAGGGAGTTTTATAGAGTTTCCTTGTACTTAAAGTTTTGCTTTATGTATTTGGTTTCTATCGATTTTTGTTTCATAGATGTTTGACAGATCTTATTTATGATTGTACCTTTTACAGGATATTTTTGTCCTCTTTAACGTATTTGGTCTTGAACTCTACTTTGATATGTGTTTTCTATTTCAATCCTTTCTTATGTCTTATATTAAAAATTCTCATGTTATCATAATTTAGACATAAGTGTACACTGCAGAATTTTTGGCTACTGCTGTTTCTTGTCCGTTTCATCTTTCCCCATTTGACATCTCTGTGCTGAATAAATTTTCATTTGGTTGACGTATACTTCGTTTGTTCCTTCATATTTGGTGTGTGGGTATATATTCTTTCTAAAACCTTGACTACCCCAAAACATCTATTTTTGCCTTGACAAATGATCTTAGTAGGTATAAACTTTTGTTCACAGTCTCTTTTCTTTCAGTTTATAGATGTTTCATTGTTTTCCAACTTCAGTGTTATAAGAACTCCAATGCCTCTTCCTTTGTTTCCTGAAGTTCATATGAATTTTCCTTTGTCTTTGGAACTCAGAAAGGTCACTAGAATCTATCTAGGGGTGTGTGCGTGCGTGTGTGTGTTTGTGTGTACTTCTAATCACATCTGGGATTTGTTATTTGCTGATTCCTTTCTTTCTGTTAAGTCTCTCTTCAGCTAAAGAAGTTTTCTTACATCTTGTGTGTAATTATTACTTATACTGGCATTTTGCTTCTTCGGGAATTCCTATTTTTCACATATAACATCTCCTGGATTTGTCTTGTCATCATAAAATGGCACCAAGAAGAAAGAATCCCTTTAATCCCGTGCCCCAGCATGTGATCATTATTGTACCGAACAATTTAAATGTTTGAAACGGATGTCTCTTGAAGAGAGAAGCAAGGTATGTCCCCAGTGGTGGGATTGCTGAAAGAAAAGAAGCAAGAGAGTGATAGTCTGTAAATGTGCAGCCTGTCCTTATGGAGTAACAGTGCTCCTGATTTATTTCTCACTAGTAGAAGGAACTTCAGCCAGAAATTTCCTGTCATAGAATAACAGCATTCTGAGTACCTTCTTTGCCTCAACTTTAAATAAAGAAGCATGTAAAAAAGTCTTAATGCTAGGTACACAGTGCTGAATAAGAGTTCTCCATCTCTTCCTTTCCCTGTACGTTACACATTTTGTTAAATGAGAAAGAATGAGAGCACTGTTGTAGCAGACATCACCATTGTCCCTGAATGTCATTCCTGATCTTATTCAAATTTAACATATGTGAACAAATGTGAACCTGAGAGAGCCAATCATTCAAGATGGATCCCCAGTGGCTAACTGGGCCTAAATTTAAAATAGATATGAACCAACTGGTATAGGAAAAAAAAAAAAAAAAAAGGAAAAAAACTGTAAAAATAAAACAGAGCCAAGCAGCCATTTGCTGACTAGAGGTCACCCATATCCTCTGAATTCCCCCTAAATCCACACCTCTGTTCAACTTTGTGACTCCAGAACTCACCTGAATCAACTAATCAGAGCATACCTGCCTCAGTCAATCAGGGCTCAGCTGTATCAACCGATCAGAACTCAGCTTCACTGACCAATCAAAACTAAGTTTCAGTCCTTTATTTGCATGAACAGACCAGATTGGGAACTTGGCTGAGAACTTTTGCTATGAGACCCTAACCCTCTTTTTGTTCTCTGGAAAACACCTTTGTTTTACAGGGAAGCCTTCCTCTCCCTAGTTTGCAAACCATGCACTGAAATAAAGTATCTTTCCTCCAAATTCCCTTCCAGAGAACTTTTGTTCACATGTGCAATGCTAAGCTTTGTTTCAAAATGGACCAATTTACACTCTTCACAGCAAAATTGGAAAATATTGAGTTTTGGTGAGGATGTGCAGCAATGAGAACACTGTAATATTGGCACACTTTTAAGTTTTGCCAATTTTGTGCATGTAAAAGAATATTACATTGAGATTTTAATGAACATATCCCTAATTATGAATAATATTGAGCATCTTTTCACATATTTATTGGTTATTCACGTTTCCTCTTTTGTGACAAGCCTATATCGTTTTTTTTTGGCCTATTTTCTATGAATGGTCCATTTCTATTGGATTGCTTACCTTTTTCTTGTTGATCCATAAACATCTATATCTCTATCTATCTATCTATCTATCAATCAATCAATCAATCATCTATTTTAAGAGACAAGGTCTCACTATGTTGCCCAGGCTGATCTCGAACTCCTGGGCTCAATCAAAGAGCTGGGATCACAGGTGTGAGCCACCATGCCTGGCCCCTTTATATAGTCTTGATATTAGTCCTTTGTCACTTATATGTAATTTTATTTATTTAGTTAGTTTTTGAGTCAGGGCCTTGCTCTGTCACCCAGGCTGGATGGAGTGTGGTGGCGCAGTCTCGGCTCACTGCAACATCTACCTCCTGGGCTCAACCACCCCTCCCACCTCAGCCTCCCGAGTAGCTGGGACCACAGGTGCATGCCACTACGCCTGGCTAATTTTTCTGTTTTTTTCTTTTTTGGTAGAGATGGGGTTTTGCCATGTTGCCCCGGCTGGTCTCAAACTCCTGGGCTCAAGTGATCCTCTTGCCTTGGCCTCCCAAAGTGCTGTACAGGTATGAGCCACCACACCTGGCCATACATGTTAATTTTAAAATCTCTGTAAATATCTTCTCTTGGTCTGTGGCTTGCCATTTTACTCTATTGTGTCTTTTGATTAACATAAGCTCATCATTATAACATGGTAAAATTGATATCTTTTCCTTATGATTAATGCTTTATGTGTCTTAAGAAATCCTTCCTGATAGTAATGAAGTTATTCTCTGATATTAGTTTTTTAAAGCTCTGTAGTTTGACTTTTCATACTTATGTCTTTAATCCACATTGAATCAGTTTTAGGATATAGTGTGAGTTAAGCATTCACTTTAACTTTTTTCAACTTCAACTTCATACAGTTCAACTCTTTACTGAAAAAATCAATACTTGCCTACTAATTTGCAGAGCCAGCTCCGTGATATATAAAATATTCCTATGTATGTGGATCTGCTTCTAGGATCTCTGTTTTGTTCCATTTGTCATTTGTCTTTCTCTGTAACTATACCCCATAACTTTTTTTGTGGGGGCGGGGGAGGATGGAGTCTTACTCTGTCCCCCAGGCCAGAGTAAAGTGGTGTAATCTCAGCTCACTGCAACCTCCACTTCCCGGGTTCAAGTGATTCTCCTTCCTCCGCCTCCCGAGTAGCTGGGACTACAGGCGTGCACCGCCATCCCCGGCTAATTTTTGTGTTTTTAGTAGAGACAGGGTTTTATCATCTTGGCCAGGCTGGTCTCGAACTCCTGGCCTTAAGTGATCTACCCGCCTCAGCCTCCCAAAGTGCTGGGATTACAGGCATGAGCTAGCGCACCTGGCCCCATCATGGCTTTTTAAAACAATCTTTACTGGGTATAATTCACACACCATAAAATCCAACCATTTAAGGTATACAATTCAAATTTTAGTATATTCACAGAATTGTCCAACCATCAACATGATCTAAGTTTAGAATATGTCATCACTCTCAAAAGAAATTTCATACCCAGTACTGGGTGCGGTGGCTCACACTTGTAATCCCAGCACTTTGGGATGCTGAGGCAGGCAGATCACCTGAGGTCAGGAGTTTGAGACCAGCCTTCCCAACATGGCGAAACCCCATTTCTACTAAAAATACAAAAAATTAGCCAGGTGTGGTGGTGGGCATCTGTAATCCCAGCTACTCAGGAGGCTGAGACAGGAGAATCGCTTGAACTTGGGAGGTGGAAGTTGCAGTAAGCCGAGATCGCACCATTGCACTCCAGCCTGGGTGAGAAGAGCAAAACTCCGTCTCAAAATAAAAAATAATAATAAAAAAAAGAAATTTCATACCCATAAGCAGTCACTTCCCACTCCCCACATCCTCCCAGCCTCTGACCTCCACTAGTTTACCTTTAGTCTCTATAGGTTTGCTATGCTGGTTACTTCATATAAATAGAATCATACAATATATGCTGTTTTTGACTGGCTTTTTTCACTTAGCACAATGTTTTCAAGTGTCATCATGTTGAAGCATGTCTCAGTACTTTGTTTCTTTTTAATGGCCAAATAATATTCCATCGTATGGATATACCACATTTTGTTTATCCATTCTTCCATCAGTTGATGGACATTTGAGTTGTCCCACCTTTTGGCTATTATGAAGAGTGTTGCTGTAAGTATTTGTGTACAAGTTTTTGTGTGTACATGTTTTCACTTCTCTTGGCCACGAACCTAGAGGTGAAGTTGCTGACTCATATGGTACCTTGACTTTTAACATTTTTAGCAATTGCCAGACTATTTTCCAAAACAGTTGCATGATTTTACATTCCCATCAGCTGTGTATGAGGGTGGAAGGATCACTTGAGCCTGGGAAATTGAGGCTGCAGTGAGCCCTGACTGCACCACTGCACCCTAGCATGGGCGACAGAGTGAGACCCTGTCTCAAAAAAAGAAAAAAAAGGAGAAATATTTGTTAGGCCTTCACATTGTATCCTGTATGTCTCTTGCACTTTTCAAAACATATTTTCCATGTTTTAGGTCTCTCCATGCTTCATTCTGGATAGTTTCTTTTGACCTGTCTTCTAGTTCAGTAATTTCATTATGGGCTACATATCATCTCTTAACTCTGCTACTCCTTTTTCTACCCTTCTCAGTCTTGTTTCTTGCACTCGGAACCATTATTTTGAGATTCATCTCTATTGCTGCATATATCAATAGTTTATTCCTTTTAATTGCTGAGTATTATTCCACTGTATGGATACAGCACAATCTGCCCATTCACCTCTTGATAGCCATTTGGATTGTTCACAGTTTTGAGCTATTACATATAAAACTGCCATGAACATTTATATATTTGTGTGGACATAGGTTTTCAATTCTTTGGGGTAGGTGGAATGACTAGTTTGTGTGGTAGGTATATATTTAATATTTTAGACATAGCCAAACTTTCCTACATAGTTGTACCATTTTACAATTCCACCAGCAGTGTTAACAGTTGCAGTTGCTCTACATCCTCACCAGCACTTGTTATGATCAGTCTTTTAAACATTTTAGCCATTTTAGGGTGTATATTGTGATATCTCATTGTGTTTCTATTTTACTTTTAAATAATAAAGAGTAAAATTGACCTATTTGGTGTACAGGTCTGTATTTAGAAGATAACACATAGTAAAATTGATGCTTGTTTTGGTGTAAAGTTCTATGAGTTTTAACAAATGTATAGATTTATATAACCTCTACCACAAACTGGATATGGAATTCCATCGTCCCCAAAATCTCCCTTAGGCTGTATCTTAGTAATTACACCCTCATCCCACCTCTAAGCCCTGGCAAACAGTCATCTGTTCTTCATCACTATAGTTTTCCCTTTCCCAGAATGTCGTATCAATGAAATCATACAGTATATAATCTTTGAGGGTGTCTTCCTTCATTCAGCATAGTGTCATTAAGATTCATCTATGTAGTTGCATGTATCAATAGTCTGTTCCTTCTTATTGTTCAGTAGTAGTCCATTATAAGGCTATACCACAATTATTTATTCATTCACCCATTGAAAGGCATTTGGTCACATAAAAAGCTCCTGCACAGCAAAGGAAACAATCAGCAAAGTGAAGAGACAACCCACAGAATGGGAGAAAATATTTGCAAACTACCCATGTGACAAGGGATTAATAGCCAGAATATATAAGGAGCTCAAACAACTATATAGGAAAAAGTCTAATAATCCTATCCAAAAATGGGTAAAAGATTTGAATAGACATTTCTCAAAAGAAGACATACAAATGGCAGACAGGCATCTGAAAAGGTGCTCAATATCACTGATCATCAGAGAAATGCAAATAAAAACTACAATGAGATGTTACCTCACCTCAGTTAAAATGGCTTATATTCGGCTGGGCGCGGTGGCTCACGCTTGTAATCCCAGCACTTTGGGATGCTGAGGTTGGCGGATCACCTGAGGTCTGAAGTTTGAGACCAGCCTGACCAACATGGAGAAATCCCGTCTCTACTAAAAATACAAAATTAGCCGGGCTTAGTGGCAGGCGCCTGTAATCCCCGCTACTCAGGAGGCTGAGGCAGGAGAATCACTTGAACCCCGGAGGCAGAGGTTGTGATGAGCCGAGATCGCGCCATTGCACTCCAGCCTGGGCAATAAGAGTGAAACTGCATCTCAAAAAAAAAAAAAAAGCTTATATTCAAAAGACAGGCAATAACACATGCAGGTGAGGACATGGAGAAAAGGGAACCCTCATACACTGTTGGTGGGAACATAAATTAGTACAACCACTATGGAGAACAGTTTGGAAGTTCCTCAAAAGACCAAAAATAGAGATCCAGCAATGGATCTCTACCATATGATCCAGCAATCCCACTGCTGGGTATATACCCAAAAGAAAGGAAATCTGTACATCAAAGATATATCTGCACTCCCACGTTTGTTGCAGCACTGTTCAGAACAGCTAAGATTTGGAAGTAACCTAAGTGTCCATCAACAGGTGAATGGATAAAGAAAATGTAGTACATATACACAATGGAGTACTATTCAGCCATAAAAAAGAATGAAATCCTATCATTTGCAGCAACATGGGTGGAACTGGAGATCATAATGTTAAGTGAAATAATCCAGGCACAGAAAGACAAACATTGCATGTTCTTACTTACTTGTAAGATCTAAAAATCAAAACAATTGAACTAATGGACATAGAGAATAGAAGGATGGTTACCAGAGGCTGGGAATGGGAAGTGGGGGGATTGGGAGGAAGGTGGGGATGGTTAATAGGTACAAAAAATAGAAAGAATGAATAAGACATACTATTTGACTGCACAACAGGGTGACTGTAGTCAACAATAATGGTACATTTTAAAATAATTAAAAGAGTGTAATTGGGTTGTTTGTAACTTAAAGGATAAAGTCTTGAGGGGATGGATGCCCCATTCTCCATGATGTGCTTATTTCACATTGCATGCCTGTATCAAGACATCTCACGTACCCCACAAATATATACATCTACTCTGTACCCACAAAAATGAAAAATTAAAACATTTGTTAAAAAAGTAAAAAAAAGAAAGGCATTTGGGTTTCCTTTTTTTCACAATTATGGTTTGAGCTGCTATAAACATTTACGTAAAGGTTTTTGTGTACATAAGTTTTCATTTATGCAGGGTAAATACATGGAAGTGGGATGGCTGGGTAGTGTGGTAAGTATATGTTCAACTTTTTAAGAAACTGTCAAAATATTTCCTAGAGCAGCTATACCATATTGTATTCTGATCAGAAATATATGAGAGTTCCAGTGGTTCTGCATCCTTGTCAGCACTTGGTATTGTCAGTTTTCTTTTTTAGCCTTTTTTTTTTTTTTTGAAAGAGGGTCTCACTCTGTTGCCCAGGCTGGAGTGCAGTGGCATGATCCGGCTCACGATAGTCTCTGCCTCCTGGGTTCAAGTGATCCTCCCTACCTCAGCCTCCCGAGTAGCTGGGTCTACAGGTGTGCGCCGCCATGCTTGGCTAATTTTTTTGTATTTTTTTTTTAGAGACAGGTTTCGCCATATTGCCCAGGCTGGTCTTGAACTCCTGAGCTCAGATGATCCACCTGCCTCGACCTCCCAAAGTGCTGGGATTACAGGCATGAGCCACCACACCTGGCCTTTTTTAGCCATTTTAATGTGCATTTCCCTAATGACTAGTAATGTTGGGCATCTTTTCATATGCTCACTTATCACATATCATTTTTGGTTTAATACATTTTACTCATTTTCAGTAGGCTTTTTTTTTTTTTTTTTTTTTTTACTGTTATGAGTTTATTATCTGGATACAAATCCTTTGTTGGGTATATGATTTGCAAATATTTTCTTCTAGTTTGTATCTTGCAAAAGTTTTGGCTTTTATTAGTCTGTTATTAATTCTAGCTAGTATATTTCATCTTGGACACTGTAATTCTCATCTCTTGAAGTTTGATTTGGGTCTTTAAAAGAAATCTTCCATGTCTTAACTTTTTGAACATGTGAAATACTGTTATAACTCTTAATGTTCCTTGTCTACTAATTCTAACATCCATTCATTTAGGTGTTGGTTTTGATTGATTTATTCCCCACCCACCCCCCTATTTTGGGTTGTATTTTCCTTCCTTCCGTGCATAGTAATTTTTTTTTTTTTTTTTTTTTTTGAGACAAGGTCTTGCTCTGTCACCCAGGCGCGATCGTGGCTCATTGCAGTCTTGACCTCCCAGGCACAAGCGATCCCATCTCAGCCTCCTGAGTAGCTGGGACCACAGGCATGTGCCATCACACCTGGCTAATTTTTAAAATTTTTGGTAGAGATGAGGTCTCACCATGTTGCCCAGGCTGGTTCTCGAACTCCTGGGCTCAAGTGAGCCTCCCACCCTGGCCTCCCAAAGTGTTGGGATTACAGGCATGAGCCACAGGCGTGTGCCTGACCTGTGCCTAATAATTTTGGATTGGATACCAGACGTTATGAATTTTACCTTGTTGAATGTTTGATAATTTTTATTCCCATAAACATTCTTGAGCTTTATTCTAGGACACAGTTAAGTTACTTGGAAACAGTTTGATCCTTTCAGGTCTTGCTTTTAAAATCTGTTAGGCAGGACCAGAATCCTTTAGGATTAATTATTCCCACAACTGACCCAAGACTCTTCTGCGTACTCTACCAAATTCTCTGCGCATTTTGAGGTTTTCCAGTCTCGTTAGTGGAAACAGTCCGTTTCCACTTGGCCCTGTGTAAATTCTCAGCACCATTCCCTCTAATCTCTTCAGTTGGTTCATTCCCTGGCCTTGGGTAGTTTCCAAACATGCTTGGACTGATTAGTACTCTGTTGAATACTCAAGGGGAACCCTCTGCAGATACCTGGAGTTTTCTCTGTCTTTGCAGTTTCCTCCTCTCTGGTACTCATTCCTGCAGATTCTAGCTGCTTTGTCACCCCAGATTCTCAGTTTGTCTCCTCAACTCAGGCTGTTTGTTAGGTTATGCCGGGTTCTCCTTCCCCGCACCGTGACCTGGAAACTCTTTCAAGGCAGTAATGCAGGGCAGTTTTAGGGTTTACCTTGTTTCCAAGCTCTCTCCATGACTGTTATTTGTTGCTTTAATGTTCAGTGTCTTGTAACCTATTGTTTCATTTCTCCCCCCGATCTTTTTGGTTGTTTTGGATGGGAGGATAAAGGTAATCCTTTTAGTCGATCTTGGCCAGAATCATCCTAATAGTTTTTCATTGAATGTTTGGTATTGCATATGAAAAATTATAGACATAATTTGATTCCCTGTACAGTGTTTTTTGTTTTTGAGACAGTGTTGCTCTGTCGCCCAGGTTAGAGTTCAGTGGTGTGATCTCTGCTCACTGCAACCTCTGCCTCCCAGGTTCAAGCAATTATCAGATTATCTCCTGCCTCAGCCTCACCAGTAGCTGGGACTATAGGCACATACCACCATGCCCGGCTAATTTTTTTTTTTTTTTTTTTTTTTTGGTATTTTTAGTAGAGATGGGGTTTCACCATGTTGGCCAGGCTGGTCTCGAACTCCTGACCTCAGATAATCTGCCTGTCTTGGCCTCCCAAAGTGCTGGGATTACAGGTGTGAGCCACCACGCCCTGCCTACGGTGTTATTTTCTTATAGTTTTATTTTAGCTTCTGGCTGTCAGTTGAAAGTGGGCCAGTTCTCCTTAATCTACTCAGGGATTGAGCTGATTTGAATCTGGAAATAAGTCTTTTTGAGGGCTTATTCACTTCCGATTCACCAGTTTTCCAAATATTTGGCCTTTCAGATATTCCAGCTGAAAGCATGGAGTGTTTATGAGGGTCTCTTCCTTGGAGGACTCTAAAGTCTAATTTCCTCCCTATCCCTTTGAGACTGTTGGAAGCACTGCACAGCTCCTCGGTATATATGAGTCATCGCTTTCTGCTCAGCTTTTCGGCCTTTCAGCTGCGTGTGCGTGTGTGTGTGTGTGTGTGTGTTTTAAATCAGTAGATGACTCCAGGGAAAAGCAGCACTGAATGTTGGTCTCATCTTTGTATGTTTCTCATCTGTCTTTGCTCTCACGTCCTCATTGTACTAGTTCTGATACCTTCAAATAGATCTTAAACATCTTATCTAGTTTTTCTGATTGTACTTACTGAGACAGTTGGTATGCAAAAAGTTAGTCTACTTCTGCCTGAAATAGAAAACCTACCTTTCATTTTTTTGTTGTTGGTTATTTTACTTCATCAAAGTGTTTGGAATTGGCATTCTATTCTACGGTCATAATTTACAGAGTTGTTTAGTGGTAGTTCTAAATGTATATGGTTACACTGTTCACCACCAGCCATTTCACCATTGCAGTGCTGTTTTTGAGCTGTTTATTTTGATTCAGGATTTAGTTGGCTGGATTTTATTCACAAAAATTTTTCTCTGGGATCCTCCTTCCCCTGTTCCAACTGGCTTGATTTCGCTCCAGATTGATTTGTGCAGCTGCTATCCTTGAATTACTTATTATTTTCCTAGTTACATTTACTATTTCTTTAACATTATAACTTTCTCTTTCTAGGCTTACATAGTCACATGCTGGAACACATCCTCTAAATTCCTGAAAAGGGTTTAAGAAGATAAATATTAAGTCCATGCATGTCTCAATACATCTTTCTTCTGTTCTCACTCTTGACAGTTGCAGCTATATTAGTGCATTTCTTATTACATTTAGAGGTACTGATGAGAATTCTAAGCATAATCTTATTCCGTTTTATTTTGAAGCAGTATGTCTTTTCTCTTTGGTAACTTTACGAATTTTATTCTTTATTCTTGGTGTCCTGATATTTCCCCATGATAGACCCAGATATATTTTTAAAAATTGCTCTTCCTTGCATTTGAGCGACTCTTTAAATATGAAAACTGGTGTCTTGTTTTCACCTCTGGGGAATTTTCATCTCATTTCAAAAATGATTTTCTCCCCCTCTCTTTTCTTTAGCTTCTCTGGAACTTTCATTAGATCAATGCTGATACATCAGGATCTTTGTTTTCTAACTTTTCTTGGACATTTTTGTCTCTTTTGTTCCCCTTTTACACTGTGGGTTTTTTTTTTTTTTTTTTTTGAGATGGAGTTTTGCTCTTATTGCCCAGGCTAGAGTGCAATGGCGTGATCTTGGCTCACTGCAACCTCCGCCTCCCAGGTTCAAGTGATTCTCCTGCCTCAGCCTCCCAAGTAGCTGGGATTACAGGCATGTGCCACCATGCCTGGCTAATTTTGTGTATTTAGTAGAGATGGGGTTTCACTATGTTGGTCAGGTTGGTCTTGAACCCCAAAACTTCAGGTGATCCACCCATCTCGGCCTCCCAAAGTTCTGCAATTACAGGTGTGAGCCACTGTGCCCAGCCTGCACTGTGTTTTTAAAAATTACTCAGAAAAATTTGTTCTCCAGCTAGAGTTTTTTGATATTCAATTTTTAATTTTCTAATCTTTCACTGGTTTGTTTCTTCACAGCCAGTTCTTGTTTTATGAATGTGATCGCCTCTTTAATCTTTCTCCAGATATTAATTATAATGGATTTTAAGTCATCTTCTGTTTTCCATATATACCCCTAATAATTTTAATGTAAATCAGGACCATATGTAATCCATTTATTGCAAGGCATCCATCCAAAGAAATCTAGGTCAGCAGCTAAAATTCTTGACAAGTAATTTGCAGCATTTTGTTTCTTGAGAAGAGCCAAAGAGGAAATGCATTTTTAATGCCTAACATCTTAAATATTTCTTCTCCCCAAATATACCCTACACCTCTGGCAATAGAGCTCTGAAAATCTCTCCAACTAGCACTTTTCAGCCCTACCCAAGTCCCCTCTAATATCTAGTTCATACAGCTTCTATTTTTTCCCTTTTGCCCATCTTTTTCCAACTTGGAATCTCTGATACCTTTAAATAGATCTTAAACATCTTATCTAGTTTTTTTGAGACAGGGTCTGGCTCTATCACCAAGGCTGGAGTGCAGTGGCGTGATCATGGCTCACTGCAACCTCTGCCTCCTGGGCTCAAGCGATCCTTCCATCTCAGCCTCCCAGGTCGCTGGGAATACAGGCGTGCACCACCACGCCCGGCTTTTTTTGCCATGTTGCCTAGTCTAGTCTCGAACTCCTGGGCTCAAGTGATCCACCTGCCTCAGCCTCCCAAACAAAGTGCTGAGATTACAAGCATGAGCCACCACGCCTGGCCTTATTTCCTTTTTTTTTTTTTTTAAATTTCTCCTTGTGGGTTCTCCACAACAAAGGAAACCTAGGAGCTGTAACATGAAGAATTTTCCTCCCTTAGAAAATGAAGATAGTGACGGAAGATTGTGAATTTTTGTCCCTGTTAGGCTTTTCCCAAGGAAGTATTTGAAAGTCTCTCTAAACAGAATCCTGGTATTTTATGGTAGCACCCAGAGACGACTTTTCTTCCAGTTCAATCTTTATCCTTTTCCTTTTGGGGTGAGTTTAATTACTTATTTTTTGAAAGCCTGGAGGTCCTGCCAGGTCGAGCTTGACTCAATTAATCATGATTCCTTCTCACAAACTTCAGAGCCAGGGAGTGGCAGACACGCCACAGTTTCTGCCCTACATAATATGAAAAGGAGGATATGCTCGCCCAGCAGTTATCTTCGTGTTTGTAGACTGCTGCTGCATGACCTTCTTTCTTTGTGGCTTGAAGCAAACCCAGGACACACAGAGCCTCCCAATGTTTGGAGCTAGCCCTTTAGGTTTCATTTTGCATGTGTCTGGGTTTCCAAAATGCCAGGGTATGAGTAGCCAAAAACTCAGTGCTACCCAATTTTTTTTTTTTTTTTTTTTTTTTTGAGATGGAGTCTCGCTCTGTTGTCCAGGCTGGAGTGAAGTGGCATGATCTCAGCTCACTGCAACCTCTGCCTCCTGGATTCAAGCAATTCTTCTGCCTCAGCGTCCTGAGTAGCTGGGATTACAGGCACGCACCACCACACCTGGCTAATTTTTGTATTTTTAGTAGAGGCGGGGTTTCACCATGTTGGTCAGGCTGGTCTCAAATTCTTACCTCATGATCTGCCTGCCTCGGCCTCCCAAAGTGCTGGGATTACAGGTGTGAGCCACTGCATCCGACCTGTGCTACCCCACTTCTAACTCATTCTGTTCAGCTGAAAGCAAATTAGTGGGTACAGTCTTGTAACTGAACTTTTGGGAGGGAGGACCTATTTAGGTTTCAGACCTTGCTCATGCAAACCAATGGGATCTTGCTCATCCTGGGTACATCTTGTATTTGGAATCACTTCTCTCACACAGATCTCCACCAGAATCCTCCATCTGAGCTTTATCATGTGATATGGTTTGGCTGTGTCCCCACCCAAATCTCATCTTGATTTGTAGCTCCCATAATTCCCACGTGTTGTGGGAGGGACATAATTGGAGATAATTTAATCATGGGGGCAGTTTCCCCCATACTGTTCTCGTGGTAGTGAATAAGTCTCACGAGATCTGATGGTTTTGTAAAGGGAAACCCCTTTTGCTTGGCTCTCATTTCTCTTGTCTGCTGCCATGTAAGACGTGCCTTTCACCTTCTGCCACGATTGTGGAACTGTGAGTCCATTAAACCTCTTTTTCTTTACAAATTACCCAGTCTTGGGTATGTCTTTATCAGCAGGGGAAAACAGACTAATACATCATGTAAGCTTGCTTTTGGAGAACAGATATGGTAACCTTTTCCTCTCCCTCAGATCAGCTACACCAACTATGAGAATTCTGAAGATCATGATGAAGTCTATGATAACTGAATACATCTTGACTATAAATTAGGATTACAGGCCCTTCATCTACATCAGAGGTTCTTAGCTCTAGCTACATGCTAGACTCACCTGGGATCCTTTCAAAGTTCCTCTTTGCAGGACTCAGGCCAGGCCAATTGAAGGTGAATCTCTTGGGAGGAGGGCAGGCATCAGTATAAAAAGCTCCCCAGGTGACTCTGTGCAGCCGAGGTTGAGAGCTGCTGCTCCTGGCGCCTCTGGCCCTTCTAGCCTTGCTGGCTTCTTCCCCAGTAGATGCCTGCTGTGATTATTGTTCCAATCTGAAGAAACAGAGGTGCCCTTTCTCCTTCCTCACCAACCTGTGCTGATAAATTGGGCCTATGAATCTCAGCAGTTGTCCATTCTGCTATTCTCTCTAGGGATATAAGGCAGCCC
Source organism: Pongo abelii (assembly GCF_028885655.2). Lineage (NCBI taxonomy): Eukaryota > Metazoa > Chordata > Mammalia > Primates > Hominidae > Pongo > Pongo abelii. The sequence goes on from NC_072008.2 coordinate 24,343,214, forward strand.
TCAAAAACCAAAACCAAAACCAATTTTGGTGACCTAAGGTTCATGAACAACTCTCACACTGGAGTCACTTAATTGATGTTCACTTCTTGGGGCTTCCACCTGTTTACTATTTCATTGGCACCTCTAATCACAGATCAAGCCTTCCGATCTGGTACTTTAAGAGGTACTTCTTACTAATTTGTTTCTGGTAAGCCTATGTTATCACAAGCCTCACAGAGGCTGCTAAGTCCCAGGGAGCTGACAGCATTGGTGGAGCCCAATAGGACCCTGAGTGAGTGCAGGCATGTTGGTCATGGATCCCCTGTCCCCATCCAGAAGCAACTTCAATTTCTTAAGAAACTGGCCATCTTGCAAGGGTGGCTCACAACTGTAATCCCAGCACTTTGGGAGGCCAAGGCAGGCAGATCACTTGAGATCAGGATTTTGAGACCAGCCTGGGCAACATAGGAAACTCCGTCTCTACTAAAAATACAAAAATTAGCCAGGTGTGGTGGTACACACCTATGGTCCACCTAATTGGGAGGCTGAGGTGGGAGGATCACTTGACCCCAGAAAGTCAAGGCTGCAGTGAGCCTGGATCATGCTGCTGTACTCTAGCCTGGGTGACAGAATGATACTCTGTCTCAAAAAAATAAAAATAAGGGGCAAGGCGCAGTGGCTCAAGCCTGTAATCCCAGCACTTTGGGAGGCTGAGGTGGGCAGATCATGAGGTCAGGAGATCGAGATCATCCTGGCTAACACGGTGAAACCCCGTCCCTACTAAAAATACAAAAAATTAGCTGGGTGTGGTGGCGGGCATCTGTAGTCCCAGCTACTCAGGAGTCTGAGGCAGGAGAATGGTGTGAACCCGGGAGGCGGAGCTTGCAGTGAGCTGAGATCGTGCCACTGCACTCCAGCCTGGGCGACAGTGAGACTCCATCTCGAAAAAAATAAATAAATAAAAATAAATAAATAAGAATAAGGCCGGGTGTGGTGGCTCACACCTGTAATCTCAGCACTTTGGGAGGCCGAGGAGGGCGAATCACCTTGAGGTTAGGAGTTTGAGACTAGCCTGGCCAACATGGTGAAACCCCGTCTATACTAAAAATACAAAAAATAAATTAGCTGGTCATGGTGGCACAAGCCTATAATCCCAGCTACTTGGGAGGCTGAGGCAGGAGAATCACTAGAACACAGGAGGCAGAGGTTGCAGTGAGCTGAGATCTCACCACTGCACTCCAGCCTGTGTGACAGAGTGAGACTCCATCTAAAAAAAAAATAAAAATAAAAAAAGAAATTGGTCATCAGTGGAGATTAGGTTTTATTTTTATTTATATTTTGAGATGGAGTCTAGCTCTGTCGCCTAGGCTGGAGTGCAGTGGTGCGATCTCGGCTCACTGCAAGCTCTGCCTCCTGGGTTCACGCCATTCTCCTGCCTCAGCCTCCTGAGTAGCTGCGACTACAGGCGCCCGCCACCATGCCCGGCTAATTTTTTGTGTTTTTAGTAGAGACGGGGTTTCACCGTGTTAGCCAGGATGGTCTCAATCTCCTGCCCTCATGATCCGCCCACCTCGGCCTCCCAAAGTGCTGGGATTACAGGCATGAACCACCGCGCCCAACTGAGATTAGGTTTTAAAAAGACAATGGATTTTCTCGATTTGGTAGAGTTACATAATATCACATATGTTTGGTTTTCTCTCTGGTATATACAATTCAAACAGTATGTTCTCCCCAGATGTACCACTCTGATACCAGACTTCACAATGTTTCTCTCTTGGGCTATCTGGGGTTAATGTCAGAATTATCATGGCTTGGAGCTGGGCAGCTCCTGTTTTTTGACATCATTGTTGGTGAAACATGGTGAAAATGTTTTCTGGTTCAGGTTTAGCATGAAAGGTTTTTTTGTTGTTAAAATAAGGCAGGGTCTCACTTTCGCCTAGGCTAGAGTGCAGTGGTGAGATCACGGCTAACCACAGCCTTGACCTCCTGGCTTCAAGTGATCTGCCTGCCTCAGCCTCCCAAGTAGCTGGGACTACAGGTGTGCACCACCATGCCCGGCTAATTTTTTATTATTTTGTTTATAGAGGTGGAGTTTCACCATGTTGCCCAGGCTGGTCTCGAACTCCTGGGCTCAAGTGATCCTCCTGCCTCAGCCTCTCAAAGTGTTGGGATTATAGGCGTGAGCCACGACACCTAGCCAGCATGCAACTTTTAATCTGAAGTCCATCTGAATATCAGACCTTAAACCCCAAAGATGGTTTACAGCACTCCAAATGTAACCCAGGCCCTATGCCCCTTGCTTTGCTGGAGAAGGGACAGGACAGTCAATAACTATCCCCTGCGTGACCTTTTCCTGTCTTTGTCTTCTACTTGGGAAAAAGCAAAGTATTCTGGGTGATTAGAGAGGTAAAACGTGTAGCATGCCCACACCCTCAGCCAAGGAAACATATGAAGTTGGTTATTTCCTTCATCTTCTGTGCCATGTAGAGTCTAAAGATCTTGGAAGGTTGGCCTTCATCCATTCAACTCATCTTATGTACCTGTGTCCAGTCCTTCAGTCAGTAGAGAGCGACCTCCTTGAACCATTTCCTTCCCATCTTTGTCCCTTTCCCCATATTCCTTAGTCTTTTAATCTGTTATCCTCTTTCATCTTCCTGTCTCCTCTTCTGTCATGGACTGTCGGTTACATTGTAGCCCATCCACTTTCCCTCTTGGATAGAGGTGAGGGGGAGAAACCTTTAGGGTCCTGAAGGTGGAAGTCGACAGTGGAAGAGTTCATCGTGATGCCGTGACTTGTGGGTGAAATAGTTATAAAGCAATCAGACATTTCTGTGAAGGAGAACTTCCTGTTGGTGTATATTTTGAACTTAATTTTGCTGAAAGAGTTCATATCTCCTTCTCAACATTTAATTAGTTTTTTTTTTTTGAGATGGGGTCTCACTATATTGCCCAGGCTGTTTTGAACCCCTGGCCTCAAGTAATCCTCCCATCTTGGCCTCCCAAAATGCTGGGATTACAGGCGTCATCAGTTACGTTTTTAAAAAGCCCTCTTATCACCTCTATCTTGGGATGTGGCAGGCTCCTTGAGGTGGAGTGGAAAGAAAAAAAACACACAAAACTATCTCTCCATAAGCTGTTCCTTGTGTTGGTTGAACTTGGTGCCTGTCTTTCATGGCAATGGATTTCTTTGGGTGTTCTGTGGTTTTTGTCTGTGTGCTCGTGTTACTGTGTGAGAACTTCTGCTTGTGTGGCTATGGATTCTGGCTCTGATGGAGAAGCTTGTTTTGAGGATTATGGGGTTGAGTGGAGTGGGGGATGTTAGGCTGCCTTTGTCACTTGGGGAATGGTGGCCCTGGGGGCAGTTTTAGGCAAAGAGTAAGCACAAGCCCTTAGAGAAAATGGGAGAGAGGAGAAGGGGCTGAGAGGGGGCTGAGAGGGGGCTGAGAGGGGGCTGAGCGGGGGCGGAGGTGGGGAGGTGGGGAGGTGGGGAGGTGGGGAGGTGGGGAGGTGGGGAGGTGGGGGGGTGGGGAAAGGGGGGGAAAGGGAGAGAAAGAGGGAGAGAAAGAGAGAGAATATTTCACATGTAGTCTTCAAATTAACCACCCGGCAGATTGTCCCATGACCCCCGCACACTCCATCTATTGCTCCCCAATTTTTCCAGTCTCCTTCCTCAGTTTCCTCTTGGGTTTGTTCTCACCTTCTATTTTTCCTTCAAGAGTTCCTCAAATCTTTTGGTTTGTAGTGTTTGGCTTTCTAGTGGTATTATACATAAATAATTAAAAATTTTTTTTCCTGTGATTTCAGTCATTTGGAAGGGATTTAGGTGCATGTGATCCATTTGAAATTTGTATCTAAATGCCAGGAGGCTGCCTTGGAAGGGAGCAAGCTCCCCACCGTGACAGGCTTCTGTGTTTATGTAGAAGGAAGATGGAGAATATTTAAGTATGTGACGGGGAATTACTCTACATTGATGAATTTCAAAAAATGTTCACTGTGACCTGTAAGAAGAAATACGTTTTACATAGACGTTCATTCACGATACAGGTAACTGAAACAAGAGTTTCATTAAACAATGTTTACCCTATGTGTAAGGTATTGTGAATTTTTTTTTTTTTTTTTTTTTTTTTTTTTTTTTTGAGATAGAGTCCCACTCTGTTGCCCAGGCTGGAGTGCAGTGGTACAGTCTCGGCTCACTACAGCCTCTGCCTCCCGGGTTCAAGCGATTCTCTTGCCTCAGCCTCCTGAGTAGCTGGGGACTATAGGCACCTGCCACTACGCCCAGCTCATTTTTTTTAGTTTTAATAGAGACGGTTTCACCATGTTGGCCAAACTGGTCTTGAACTCCTGACCTCAGGTGATCCACCTGCCTTGGCCTCCCAAAGTGCTGGGATTACAGTCATGAGCCACCGCGCCCAGTCTGATTTTTTTTTTTTTGAGTCAGGGTCTCCTCTGTCGCCCAGGCTGGAGTGCAGTTGGATAATTATAGCTCACTGCAGCCTCCGCCTCCCAGGTACAAGTGATCCTCCTACCTCAGCCACCTCAGCCTCCTGAGTAGCTGGAACTACAGGTGTACACCATCATGCCCGGCTAATTTTTGTATTTTTTTGTAGAGACAAGGTTTCCCCATGTTGCCCAGGCTGGTCTCAAACTCTTGAGCTCAAGTGACCCACCAACCTTGGCCTCTCTAAGTGCTGGGATTACAGGCATGAGACACTGTGCCTGGCCACATTGTGATTTTTCTATTGTATTTCATGAAGACATTCATTTATCTAAATATGGCACTAAAAGCACGAGAAACAAAAGAAAAAATAGATAAATTGAACTTCATCTAAATTAAAAGCTTGCATGTTTCAGAGGACACTATCAAGAAACTGAAAAGATGACCCATGAAATGGGGGAAAGTATTTGCAAATCATACATATGATGAGGGTTTAATATCCAAAAAATATAAAGAACTCCTACAACTCAAGTACAAGCAAACGACCCAATTTTTAAATGGGCAAAGGACTTAAATAGACATTTCTCCAAAGAAGACTTACACATGGACCAAAAGCACATGAAAAGATGCTCAACATCATTAGTCATTAGGTAAATGCAAATTAAAACCACAATGAGATGTTACTTCATACCCACCAGGATGGTTATTATAAAAAAATAGAAATAACAAGTGTTATGGGGATATAGAGAAATTGGAACCCTTGTATATTGCTGGTAGGAATGTAAAACGTTGCAGCTGCTGTGGAAAACAGTATGGTGGTTTTTAAAAAGTTAAACATAGAATTACCATATGATCCGGCCTGGCTCACACCTGTAATCCCAGCACTTTGGGAGGCCAAGGTGGGCGGATCATTTGAGGTCAGGAGTTCGAGACCAGCCTGGCCAACATGGTGAAACTGCATCTCTACTAAAAATACAAAAATTAGCCGAGCGTGGCGGTGCACACCTGTAGTCCCAGCTACTTGGGAGGCTGAGGCAGGAGAATCGCTTGAACCCAGGAGGTGGAGGTTGCAGTGAGCCGAGATCATGCCACTGCACTCCAGTCTAGGCAACAGAGCGAAGACTGTTTCAAAAAAAAAAAAAAAAAAAAAATTACCATATGATCCAATACTTCCAATCTGAGGTATATACCCCAAAGAATTGAAAACAGGAACTAAAGTTCTGATACATGTTACAACATGAATGAACCTTGAAAATGTTGTGTTAAATGAAACATACCAGATGTAAAAGGACAAATAATATATTATCCACTTATATGAAACATCTGGAATAGGCAAATTCATAGAGACAGAAGGATAGAGGTTACCAGGGGCTGGAGAAAGAAACAATGGGAAGCTATTGCCTATGCTACAGTTTTTGTTTGGGATGATGAAAAAGCTCTAGAAATAGATAGTGGTGATATTTAAACAACTTTTTTTTTTTTTTTTTTTTTTTTTTTTTGAGATGAAGTCCTGCTCTGTTGCCCAGGTTGGAGTGCAGTGGCGCTATCTCAGCTCACTGCAACGTCTGCCTCCAGGGTTCAAGTGATTCTCCCACCTCAGACTCCTGAGTAGCTGGGATTACAGGCACCCTCCATTGTGCCTGGCTAATTTTTGTAGAGACAGGGTTTCACCATGTTGGCTAGGCTGGTCTTGAACTCCTGACCTCAGGTGATCCACCCGCCTTGGCCTCCCAAAGTGCTGGGATTACAGGCGTGAGCCACCGCGCCTGATCTAAACAACATTTTAAATATACGTAATGCCACAGAATTGTACACTTAAAGTGATTACAATGATATATTTTAGGATATGTACATTTTACCATTTACCAAGAAATATTGTGATATAAATTTACTTATCAAAATCCACCAAGTTATTTTGATTCACGAATAAGTCACATACGATAGGTAGAAAAGCACTGCTAGATTATCTTTAATATTTATAACAACCTAGATATTTTAACCATATGAAGAAAGGTTTAAAAGTTATGAATTGGTGCATTGTGAATGGCACAGCCATGTTTTTTGGAAGTATATTTTGTTAGGCACAAATGATAACATGTTGAATTTATCAGTTGTGATGCTAACTTAAGGGATCCTTAGTGTAGAATGACTGCTCTCTTAGTAAAACATCCTGGCTTACGTGCAAAAACTTTACATGTCGTTATAATTTGCCACCATACATGTCAAAATCTGCAAGAAAATTTGAAAATCATATAAATCACTTAGAATGGTAACAGAACAGAAATTAATCATAATTTTTAAAAGAACAATTGCATAATATGCAAAAATTCCCTATTAACAAGAATATTTGATTGGCTGCTTAAATCTTTATTACCAGAGTCTGTTGTGTTAGGTGTTATTCTCAAGGGGCTGGGGACCCTTGTTCACAGTGATGGGTGCCACCTACTGGATATACTAATATTTTCTCTGACAACATCAGAAATTCTCTTTCAGGACTCTTGGAAGCGAGTATTCCCTCCCTTCCCTTCCCCCTATCCCACTAGCCCCCTGTTAACACAGCTGGAACGGAACACAGAATTCCCATGAGGCTATGACAGGCAGCTTCTGACCTGGATCCTGAGTGTGGGCTACACTAGTGACTTGCTTCTAATGAACAGAATAGGACAAACTTGCTTCTAATGAAGAGAATAGGACAAAAATGATGGGGTGTCCCATCTGAGATTAGGTTACAAAACACCGTGACTTTATTTATTTATTTTTTGAGACATGTTCGTGCTCTGTCGCCCAGTCTGGAGTGCAATGGCACGGTCACAGCTCACTGCAGCCTCGACCTCCCGGGCTCAAGCCATCCTCCCTAATAGCTGGGACTATAGGCGCATGCCACCACTCCCAGCTCATTTTTGTATTTTTTTTTTGAAGACAGGGTTTTGCCATGTTGGCCAGGCTGGTCTCAAACTCTGGTCCTCAAGTGATCCGCCCACCTCGGCTTTCCAAAGTGCTGGGATTACAGGCGTGAGCCACCGCGCCTGGCCAAGACTGTGGCTTCTGTCTTGATTGCAAACTGTCTCTGATGCCTCTTGCGTGCTTGTTCTGAGGAAGCCAGCTACCATGCTGTCAACCACCCCATGCAGAGGTTCACATGGCCGGGAACTGAGAGCAGCTTCTGGCCAACAACCAGCAAGAAACTGACGCCCTCAGGGGGAACCAAGGCCCTTAGTCCAACAGCTTGTGAGAAACGGAATCTGGCCAACAACCACGTGAGTGCATTTGCAAACAGATCCTTCCCTTGTGAAACCTTCAGATGAGCCAGTAGCCCCAGTGAACATTCTGATTGCAGCCCTGGGAGAGACCCTGATTCCTGCAGCATGGAAACTGTGAGAAAAGAAATGTGTCGTTTTGAGCCATTACGTTTTAGGATAATTTGTTATGCAGCAGTAGGTAACTAATTCAGGGGCCCAAACTAATTCTGATGGATTTTCAAAAGCTTTAGAAGTTTCCTGTTTGAATTTGGCTTCATAAGCCTCAGTAAAAACTTTCTACTGTGCTTGCCTGTTTAGCCTGTTAGACCTTATGTTCCCAGGGGAATACTTTTGGACGCTTCTGGGGCCACTCAGTCTGTAGTCATGCAAAGGAGATGTCACAAAAGGTAAATCTTGATCATATACCATGTGAATGAGTGTTTGAAGTTTAGGTACACTTTCCAGAGGAACATGTATTATTTTTTATCATTAATTTTCTGTTGCAAGAGTATAACATGAATACATTCTCCTTATGAAAATAAGTACGTTATAGAGTCCTCTTTGACAGTAACTCAATCTAGGTCCCTCTCCTCCCCACCTGTCCCCACCCTCAGTTATGAGTTTGGAGTAAATCTTTCCAGACCAAAAAAAAAAAAATTACATAAACACACACGTGTTTGTTTTTGCAACAATGATACTCTCCTTCCATATCATTCACTTTTTTCATTCCTCACTTTTTTCCACTCAACCATCTCATTCAGTTTTGAAATCCCTGTTGCTACATGTGGATCTAGTTAATTCTTAGCTATAAAAAATGAAAACTTATTTTCCCACTGATGACTTATAGGTTGTTTCTAGATTTTCATTTTTCTACACGACGCTACAGTGAACACCGCCTGCTTGTCCATGTCAGAGTGTCCTTTTCTAGGGAAGACACCTAAGAGAGGAAATGTTGGGGAGGGAGGGGAAATCATGTGAACATTTTTAAGTCTTAGACACACTCCCAAATTGCTCACCAAAATGACCGTGCCAATTTATACTTCCTGCAGTAATGAAATTGCCTGTTTGCCCCAATCTTTGCCAAAATGTCATATTTTCCAATCTGGCAGGTGAAAATGATTTCTTGTTTAGTTTGCATTCCCCTGGTTATTAGTGAGAGTGACAATGTTTTCATATATTAATTGGCAGGTCCTCTCCCTTTTTACAGGGCTCCTATGAGAGGAGTTGTGTGTGTCTGTGTGGGGGTGCAGGGGTGGGGATTGGATTTGAGCCTTGGTGCCAACTGCTTGGGGGAGTTGCATACCAGTTCTGAGAACATGAGCTGCCATTGCTGATGGCACTGGGGGAGACTGTGAGAAACTGAGATCACATACAGCCTCTCCCTCTGGGGTGAGGAGGAGCCACTGCTTTCAGCAAGGTCACCAATCTAGAGAGAGCCGCTGGGGTTATGCAGTCCACAAAGTGCTTGCTCACACCACTGTGTGAAGGCAATGACAACAGGGTTAGGACATTGGCTGGACTGATGGCCTCCAATCAGTGCAAAATCAAAATAGGTTTTGCTGTTGCACCATGGGGGTAGGACAGAGGATGGCTGGAACTCAGGGGGCGTCCCTAGGTAACAGTTAATGGAATACCACTGAATACCCAAACAGGCAGGACTAACAAGGGCATGGACGCTCAGAAGTAAAGCTTGGGACACCTCACACCAGCAAGGGAAGAGGAATTCGGATTGCATGAGAGAGGACAGGAGCCTCATAGCTACTTGCAAACACAAAGACTGTTGCTGATCCTCGAATTTTCTTCCTTGCCAAATATATATGTTCATAAACAATTTCTCATCTCTTTGGCTCCTTTTTCCTCAATATGGATAAACTTGCTATTTAGACCATAGGTTACAGAATTGTGATGGAATTAGAAGAGGCACAGGTCTGATCCAAAGATCTTTATGTTGGAGGTAGGTGCAGAAATGGAGACTTTGGTGTGTCTCTCTTTGGGAAATGTGAGTCCATTTTACATTGTAAGGGGAAAAAATCACATTATTTTAGGCAACAGAATTTTGGAAAGTATATCTATGGGAAGCTATGTCCAAAGGGATGGACTATTTCGTGGGGGAAGGCGGTACCACCCACATCCATTCATCCTTCCTGACAGCACGCATGATCACCTCTGGCCAGTTCCCTAGGTGTACACCATCTTGGTGGAATGATAAATCGAGGATCTAGCAGAACTCCCACTACAGAAATGAAGAGACCCCTGAAGGCAACATCTTCTAGATTCTTCCTCTAATCTCTTCAACAGAGCCAAGGTGCCAGCATGTTGCCAAAAGTATGTGAGGGTGACTCACTCCTCCGGAACTTTTAATCCTTTAATCCTAAACGGAGTGAAGCAAGTCTATTCATTCCAGAGGCAGTGCTGGGAAAGACTGTCAAACCACGGAGACTTTCTGGAACTCCCTGATTCTGTTTTGTTCCATTGGATGAATCTACTACAATTTATTTTTCTCTATCGACATCTGGGGCTATCTCGAATACTGCTGCTAGGAACATTCTTATACTTCTCTTTTGGTGCACATGCTCACACGTTTTTCTTGGGCACGTACCCAGGAGTAAAACCGATGGGCTGTAGTTGTAAGAGAGATTGCAACATGCATTTTTGATTTGTTAAAGTCTAATGTTAACTGGCATTTTTGCCTACTTCCCAGACAATGCAAGGACTCTAGAACACTTCATTTATACCCTCTCCTGACCTATATGCCATTATAGCTGTGTATATTAAGCCTCCCAAGACATTATTTTCATTGTATTATACAGTATTAATTTAGAACGGCCCACATATTTACAATTTCAGTTGCTCTTCATTCCTTCCTGCAAATACAAACTTTCATCTGGGATTACCTTCTTTCTGCCTGAAGGATACCTTTTAGTATTTCCTTTAAGGAATTTTGTCAGCCTTTTGTCTGAAAATATTTTTATTTCACCTTCAATTTTGAAGGTTATTTCCAATTAATATATAATTTGGGATAGGCAGTTATTTTCTCTCAACACTTTGAAGATCTCATTTTATTTTCTTCGAACTTGTTCTGTTGGGAAACTAGCTGTCCTATTGCTCCTTTGAAGGCAATTGCCTGTGTGTGTGTGCGCGCATGTGTCTGTGTCTTAAGATTTTGTTTCTTCGTTTTTAGCAATTTGACTATGATGTACCTAGCTGTGGTTTTATTTGTATTTATCCTGCTTTAGATTAATATTGATTCTTAAATATATGGCTCATATGTTTCATTTGTTTTAGAAAACTGTCAGCCATTATCTCCAAAATATTGCCTTTGTTCCAATTTATCTCTTCTTTCCTGCTGGAACTCCAATTACCCTTTTGTTAGATCTAGTCATTGTAACCTATGTTTCTTACCCCGTTTTCTTCTTTTTTTCCTTCTGTACTTTGTCATGGATTTTTTTCTCCCCATCTATCTTCCAGTTCATCAATTATTTCGTTAGCTGTGTATAATATACTGTTAAACCCATTGATCAAGTTAATTTCAATTACTGTATTTTTTTGTTTTCAATTTTCATTTGGTTCTTTTCATAGTTTCTAATTTTTTGCCAAACTTAAAATCTTTTTTTTTTTTTTTTTTTGAGATAGAGTCTCACTCTGTTGCCCAGGCTGAAGTACAGTGGTGTGATATCAGCTCATTGCAACCGCTGCCTCTCGGGCTCAAGTGATTCTCCTGCCTCAGCTTCCCGAGTAGCTGGGACTACATGCGTACACCACCATGCCTGGCTAATTTGTGTGTTTTTAACAGAGAGGAGGTTTCACTATGTTGGCCAGGCTGGTCTCGAACTCCTGACCTCAAGTGATCCACCTGCCTCAGCCTCCCAAAGTGCTGAGATTACAGGCGTGAGCCACCGTGCCTGGCCTAAATATTTTAAGTCTTTGGACATATTAACCATAGTAATTTTTAAATTGAAATCTAATAACCTCATCTGAATCTCTGTGGTTCTACTTCTATTGTCTAGTTTTCTTTTTCTCATTTTTTTCTCACCCTCTCGAGTAGCTGGGATTACAGGCGGGTACCACCACACCCAGCTAATTTTTCTATTTTTAGTAGAGACGGGGTTTCACCATGTTGGCCAGGCTGGTCTTGAACTCCTGACCTCAGGTAATCCACCCACCTTGGCCTCCTGAAGTGCTGGGATTACAGGCGTGAGCCAACACGCCCGGCCTTCTCATTTATTCTTGAAGGACATTTTCACTAAGTATAGATTGTTATTGTTATTTTTCTTTGTGCTCATTGAAATTATGTTTTCATTATTTTTGTCAAAAAGTCCACTGTTTCTTCTTTGTAGGTAATATATCTTTCATGACTGTTTTTAAATTTTTATTTTTGAAGATTTTTCCTTCAGTTTTGATGCAATGTGTTAGGTATGGATTTTAGAAAGTCCTATTTGTGATGCATTGGGCTTCTGGAATATACTGATCAATGTCTTTTATTTCAGCTTCTATCACTTGCAAATATGCCTCTACCTAATTCTTGCTCTTTTCCTCCTGGAACTCCAACTACATGTATGTTAGACTTCTCACATTATTTCCCATGTTAACTTCTCTTTTGTATTTTGTTTTTGTCTGTATGCTAAATTCTGGATAATGTTTTCTGAACCAACTTCCAATTGGCTATTCTTTCTTCATCTCTATGTTATTTACTGTTAAACCTATCCATTGAATTTTCAATTTTGCTTACTGAGTGTTTTTTTATTTCTAGAAGTTCTATTTTGTTTTTCCGAGTATTTGGGGTCATCTTTTTATACAAAAGTATGTTTGTTTTTCCAAGTTTTGGGGTCATCTTTTTTTTTAACAAAGTAAACTTGATTTTAGAATAGTTTATTTTATTTTTGTGATGGAGTTTCGCTCTGTTGCCCAGGCTGGAGTGCAGTGGGATGATCCTGGCTCACTGCAACCTCTGCCTCCAGGGTTCAAGCAATTCTCCTGCCTCAGCCTCCCAAGTAGCTGAGATTACAGGCATGTGCTCCTATACCCAGCTAATTTCTGTATTTTCAGTAGAGATGGGGGTTTCACCATGTTGGCCAGGCTGGTCTCAAAGTCCTGACCTCAAGTGATCCACCCACCTTGGCCTCCCAAACAGAATAGTTTCAGATTGACAGGAAAGTTGCAAAGATAGTACAGAAAGTTCAAGTTGCAAAGATAGTACAGAGAGTTCCCATATACCCTGCCTTCAGTCTTGCCTATTGTTAACATCTTACATTATGGTACATTTGTTGCAACTAATAAGCCAATACTGATATTATTAAATTCCTGACTTTATTCATATTTCATTAGCTTCCCTCAACGTCTTTTCTGTGTTCCAGGATCCCTCCCAGATATGTTATGTATAGTCATCACGTCTTCTCAGCCTCCTCTGGACTGCGACGATTCCTCACACTTCACCTATTTTTGGTGACCTTGACCGTTTTGAGGAGCACTGGTCATGCATTTTGCAGACTATTCCTCAAATTAAGCTTGTCTGATATTTTTCTCATGGTTAGACTAAGGTTACAGGTTTTTAGGAAGGAGGCCACAGAGGTGATGGGCCCTCATCACATCACCATCAAGGACACATGCTATCAATGTGACTTGTCACAGATTACATTAACCTTGATCGCCTGGCCAAGATGGTGCTTGTGAGGTTTCTCTGCTGTTATTTTCCACCCCACTCTTTTAATACTGTCCTCATTGGAAGTAAAACTCTAATCACAGCCTGTACTTAAGGTGTGGGGTGTTAAGTTTCACCTCCCTGGAGAGTGCGTATCTACATAAATCATGTAGAATTCTTCCATATAGGAGACTGTCCATTCTGCCTCATTTCATTTATTAATTTTTTCAATTGTTTATATTACTGTTGAGTCATGGATTTTTTTTTTTTTTGACAGAGTCTCTGTCACCCAGACTGGAGTGCAGTGGCACCATCTCATCTCACTGCAACCTCCACCTCCCCAGTTCAAGCGATTCTCCTGCTTCAGCCTCCCGGATAGCTGAGATTACAGGCATGCGCCACCACACCCGGCTATTTTTTATATTTTTATTAGAGATGGGGTTTCACCATGTTGGTCAGGCTGGTCTCGAACTCCTAATCTCAGGTGATCTGCCCACCTTGGCCTCCCAAAGTGCTGGGATTACAGACATGAGCCACTGCACCCAGCCGGATATTTCCTTTATGCTTCAGGTTATAATTCAGTACTATATTCTTCATTTTATTTCCCCTGTCCAAATTGTTCCAGCTTTGGCCATTGCTAGCTCCCCTCAGGTGCTTCCTGTGACACAGCCCCATCATTTTGTTGTTTGAGCACTTCCTTATCTCTGGCCCTTCAAGATGCTCCAGGCTCATTTTGTATTTTTCCTGCCCCAGTCCTAGAATCAACAATTTCTCCAAGGAACCCTGGGTTCCTTTTTCTTTTTTTTTTTTGAGATGGAGTCTCGCTCTGTCACTCAGGCTGGAGTGCTGTGGTACAATCTTGGCTCACTGCAACCTCTGCCTCCCTGGTTCAAACGATTCTCCTGCCTCAGCCTCCCAAGTAGCTGAGACTACAGGTGCACACTACCACGCCCAGCTAATTTTTGTATTTTTAGTAGAGACAGGGTTTCACCATGTTGGCCAGGATGGTCTCAACCTCTTGACCTTGTGATCCGCCTGTCCCGGCCTCCCAAAGTGCTGGGATTACAAGCATGAGCCACCGCGCCAAGCCCCTGGTTCCTTTCACTGGAGAATATGGTATTAGAAACCAAGAAGCATCACTGTTTAGAGTTGTTTCTTCTTGCAGATATTTTAAATCATGTCTTTTATTCTTTAAATAAAGTAAGCATTTAAAAAATTGGTCTCGGCTGGGCACGGTGGCTCATGCCTGTAATCCCACACTTTGGGAGGCCAAGGCAGACGGATCACCTGAGGTCAGGAGGTCAAGACCAGTCTGGCCAACATGGTGAAGCCCCGTCTCTACTAAAAATACAAAAATCAATGGGGCATGTTGGCACACGCCTGTAATCCCAGCTACTCGGGAGGCTGAGGTGGGAGAATCGCTGGAACCTGGGAGACGGAGATTACAGTGAGCCAAGACTATGCCACTGCACTCCAGCCCGGGCAAGAGAGTGAGACTCCATCTTAAAAAAAAAAAAATTAGTCTCTGTCTGAAGTTTTGGTATGTCTGTTTCTGTAGTCAGTTGTTTCAACTGGCTCCCACTCCTGGTGCCTTGTTCTCCTGTTTGGTTATTATTAATTTTTTTTTTTTTTATAGAGACAGGGTCTTGCTCTGTTACCCAAGCTGGAGTGTGGTGGCATGATCATAGCTCATGGTAGCCTCCAACTCCTGGGCTCAAGCAATCCTCCTGCCTCAGTCTCCCGAGTATCTGGGACCACAGTTATGCACCACCACCTGCCTGGCTAATTTTATTTTTTGTAGAGACGAGGTCTTGTTATGCTGTCCAAGCTGGTCTCCAACTCCTGGGGCTCAAGGGAGCCTCCTGCCTCAGCTTCCCAAAGCACTTACAGGTGTAAGCCAATATTTTTTACTTTATACTGGTCGCTGTACTTGAAAAATTATTTCGGAGATTCACTGAAGCCCAAGATGAAGCTGCTTTTCTCAAAAAGATTTTGCATTTACCTTTTCTTCTTGGATTACTCCTCATCTGGGACCATTTTAGATGAGGATACAATTGTAATTTCTCTGAACTACCCAGACACTGAACTTGTGCTGCAAATTCATGCAAAAGCCAGCTTCATGGGCACAAGATTTTTTCCCTTTTCCTTTTCTTCCTGCTCCAAATATCGCTAAGCCAGTGCAATCCCAGCTTAGCCTGTAAAAGGCCTCCTGTTATTTTCTCTACCTTGGGCAGGCCCTGGCATTGTTTTATGTCCAAATTTTCTCATTAATCCACTAAAATTGAAGCACAAGTGTTTCTTATTAGCATACCACCTTGGGGTAAGCATGGTTTTGTGCTTTAAAATTATCTTTCTATAGGCTTCTGCTTTTTTCTTGGAGCTTAGCCTGGAATTTACTTACTTTTTCATTAGCTTTTTAATGCTCTTAATATTTAAAATTTTAAGCCAAGTGCAGTGGCGCGCATCTGTATTTCTGCCTACTCAGGAGCCTGAGGCAGGAGGATCGCTTGAGGCCAGGGAGTTCGAGATCAGCTTAGGCAACATAGTGAGACCCCCATCTCTTAAAAAAAAAAAAAATTACAATTTTATAAAGTCCTTAAAACAGGATGAAAAGAAAAAAAAATTTTATATCACATATTTAGTTGTTTTCAGTGGGATGGTTGGTATAAATAGTACAGCCCATCTTTCCCAGAAATAGTTTTTTAAATCTAGGGATGCTGTCTTTCTTTGGTTCTGGAAAATTCTCAGACATCATCACCTTAAATATTGCTACCTCCTGATTCTAGTTTCTCTCTCTCTCTGGAACTTATATCAAATATGTTTTGGTGCTTTTCAATCTATCCCCCTAGCTCTGAACTACTTTTTCATATTTTTCATCCCTTTCTCACTGACTCTGGATGACTTCCTCAGCTCAGCCTTCTAAATCACAAACTCACTCTTTGTGTCCATTCTCTTCTTTATCTCATTATGCTGGGCATTTGTTACTTTGTCCCCAGATTCATTCCCCATCCTACTCTGCCCTGTGCTGTGTTGCAAGGAACTATATACCCCATGGTCTTTTCTGTGTCAATCTATCCCCCTAGCTCTGAACTACTTTTTCATATTTTTCATCTCTTTATCACTGACTCTGGATAACTTCCTCAGCTCAACCTTCTAAATCACAAACTCACTCTTTGTGTCCATTCTCTTGTTTATCTCATTATGCTGGGCACTTGTTACTTTGTCCCCAGATTCATTCCCCATCCTACTCTGCCCTGTGCTGTGTTGCAGGGAACTATACACCCCATGGTCTTTTCTGTGTAAGTTTGGCCTGTGGGAAGTATTGGCAGATGACTTGAGGGAGAGATAAGAGTGAAACTAGGGTATTTCTCTCCCTCTGTCTCTGCTTTAAGCAATATCTCTAGAAGAGACTGTGTCTCCATCTCCTGCCATATAGCTGCACCTTCCATGGTCTCAGATCCTGCTGTGGTTCTAGCCCCGATCAGATAGCTCTAAATGCTTGATTCTGGTAACACACCCTCCTTCTGCTGTCCCTTTAGCCATAGGGGAGGTAGCAGCTTTTTTCTTTTTCTTTCCTGTTTTGAATCTCTGGGATGTCTCACCATCCCCTCTTGGCTTCTAAGTTCCTCTGTCACCTGTGTAATAAATTCCTTCTATAAAGATTCCTCTGTTGAAAATATCTAGAGAGATTTTTCTTTTCCTAACTGGACCCTGACTGATATACCATCTAAAAATTAGTTCAGTGGCTTTACAAAGGTTTCCAAGAGTTTCATCTATTTTTATTTTTTATTTTTTTTGAGACAGAGTCTTGCTCTGTTGTCCAGGCTGGAGTGCAGTAGTGCAATCTCAGATTACTGCAATCTCTGCCTCCCAGGTTCAAGCAATTCTCGTGCCTCAGCCTCCCAAGTAGCTGGGACTACAGGTGTGCACCACCATGCCCAGTTTTTTTTTTTTTTTTAATTTTTAGTAGAGACGTGGTTTTAACATGTTTGCCAGGCTGGTCTCGAACTCCTGGCCTCAAGTGATCCGCACACCTCAGCCTCCCAAAGTGCTGGGATTATAGGCGTGAGCCACCGCACCTGGCTGAGTTTCATCTATTCTTGATTCATAACCACCTGCATTTTTTTTTAATTAATTTTTTTTTTTGAGATGGAGTTTTGCTCTTGTTGCCCAGGCTGGAGTGCAATGGCATGATCTCGGCTCACCGCAACCTCTGCCTCTCAGGTTCAAGCCATTCTCCTGCCTCAGCCTCCCAAGTAGCTGGGATTGCAGGCAGGCGCCACCACGCGTGGCTAATTTTGTATTTTTTTTTAATAGAGATGGGGTTTCTCCATGTTGGTCAGGCTGGTCTCAAACTCCCAACCTCAGGTGATCTGACTGCCTTGGCTTCCCAAAGTGCTGGGATTACAGGCATGAGCCACTGTGCCTGGCCTGTTTGTTGACTTTAACTGCACTTATTTTTAAATCCTTTCCAGATTGCTCTATTACTTCTATTTTCTTTTATGTGAATCTTCTTATATGTTGGGTTTCATTGTAGCCTTTGTAATTTTTTTTTTTTGAGTGCTCATCTTACATGGAGGCTTTTTTTCTTTCCCACTCTCCCTGGAAAATGGTTTTATGATTGCTTCAGCCCAGTGTCCTGAGAACCAAGTTCAGTGGTTCTGGGCTCTTGCCCTGTGAGTATATCACAATTCCAAACTAGGAGCTTGCATGAAATGTATTCCTGGTGCCTGCTGTGTAAATCTCTCTGCTTTTCCACTCTATCACAGGCAAGAACTTTGTTTCTAGTTGCACTCTTAAGCAGCTAGGTAAGAATTTTTCAAACATAGCTGGTTGAGCAGGAGCTCAGTGCATCAGTTTTCCTGTGAATAGGTGTGCAGTGATTCCTTATTCCTTGGAGGTGAAATTCCAGACTTCGATATTTGTGTCAGGTCCTGGGTGCTATGGGCCAGTGCGTTAAGCTCCCACTTATTGCTATGGGTTTCCACTAAGTTTCCAGTCCATGAATTTTAAAAATCATGTCCTTGAGTATTTTCTGAAACACACCATCATTTCTCACATTTTTGAAACACAGTGAGGAAAGCTTAGCATATGTTCCCCCTGAATCAACACAGTACAGAACCACTGTTTTGTCTAAAGTCTTGCTACTCAACGTGTGGTCTGTGGGTTCGTTTCAAATGCAAAATCTCAGGTCCACCTGGGACTTGCTGAATCAGAAACTGCTCTTTAACAAAATTCTGCAGATGATTTGCATACATATTAAAGTTTGAGGAGCACTAGTTTAAGGGTCAGTTAGTTTCAGTATAACCAACCTGAACAAAATCAGACCTTTAGAAAGCTTTTATTTACAGCTGGGTGTGGTGGCTCACACCTATAATCCCAGCACTTTGGGAGGCCAAGGCAGGTGGATCACTTGAGGCCAGGAGTTCGAGACCAGCCAGGGCAACATGGCAAAACCACATCTCTACTAAAAATACAAAAATTAGCTGGGCGTGGTAGCATGTGCCTGTAATCCCAGCTACTCAGGAGGCTGAGGTGAAAGGATCGCTTGAACCCAGTAGGCGGAGGTTGCAGTGAGCTGAGATCACGCCACTGCACTCTAGCCTGGGCAACAGAGTGAGACTCCATCTCAAAAAAAAAAAAAAAAAAAAAAAAAAAAAAAGGTTTGAATTCCCTTCCTCCCTCTCCTATCTCTTCCATGTTGATATATCTTGAATTTTAGTTACAATTTGGTATTAAAGACTATGAATTTTATAAGCAATAATTTAGACCTACCAGGTATCTTATTAATTTCTTTGTTGTCTATTGCTTCTGGCATCCTACCATTTCTTTTGGTTTCTTTTTTTTTTTATTTATAAACTGGAAAATTTAATATTGTTAAGATGGCAATAATATCCACAATTTTAAAAAGATTTAATACATTTCATATTACATTTTAATGGTCTTTTTGCAGATATGAAAAAAGGTGATCCTCAAATTCATATGGAATGTAAGGGGCTCAGAATAATCAAAACGATATTGAAAAAGAACAGCCAGTTTGGAAGTCTCACACTTCTCATTGGTTTCATTTTTTAATTAAATTTTTTTTTTTTTGAGAAAGAGTCTCACTCTGTCACCCAGGCTGGAGTGCAGTGGTGTGATCTCAGCTCATTGTAGCCTCAACCTCTTGGGCTCAAGTGATCCTCCCACCTCAGCCTCCTGAGTAGCTGGGATCACAGGCATGTGCCACCACTCCTGTTTATTTTTGTATTTTTTGTAGAAATGGGATCTCACTATGTTGCCCAAGCTGGTCTTGAACTCCTGAGATCAAGCGATCCTCCCGCTTTGGCCTCCTAAAGTGTAGGAATTACAGACGTGAGCCACTGTGCCCAGCCTGGTTTCATTTTTCTCTTACTGAAGTGCTCTTGGAGCATCTGTTATGATCAAATGTCTGAGTCCTTGTAATCTGAGGATGTTTTTATTTTGCCCTCATTCTCGAAGGACAATATTAATAGATATAGAATTTGAAGTTCAAAGATATTTTCCCTGGCAGAGTATGCCCTTTGGGAGGTTGAGGCAGGTGGATCACCTGAGGTCAGGAGTTCCAGACCAGCCTGGCCAACACGGTGAAACTCTGTCTCTACTAAAAATACAAAAAATTAGCTGAGTGTGGTGGCGGGTGCCTGTAATCCCAGCTACTCGGGAGACTGAGGCAGGAGAATCACTTGAACCTGGGAGGCGGAGCTTGCAGTGAGCCGAGATCGCACCACTGCACTCCAGTCCGGGCAACAAGAGCGAAACTCCATCTCAAAAACAGACAAACACAAAAAAAAACCCAACAAACAACAAAAACCAAAGATATTCTCCCTCAGCACTTAGCAACTATTACTCTATTATCTTCTTGCATCCATTAAAAAAAAAACAAAAAAACAAAAAAAACAAAAAAAAATCTTTTTACTCTGAAAAATTTTAATCTTACAGAAAAGTAGAAGGAATAACACAATGAGACCCCAGATATCCCTCCCTTGACTTCAGCAATGATCAGTATATTTGCATCTGTTTTGCTGATGGGATATCTCATGTTAATCTCGTTCTCATTTTTGGGGGGTCTTTTTGTTCTGGTAACTTTTAGGTAGCTCTTCATCCTTCTTGTTCTGAAAATTTACCACAGTGTCTATGTTTTTTTGTTTTTTTCTTTTTTTAAATCCTGATTAGCATTCAGAGAGGTCTCTCTCAATCTAAGGACTTGTGTTTTGGTGCAGTTCCAGAAATTTGTTGACTATTATATTTTGAATATTGCTTCAATTATCTCCTTCTGGAAATTCTTTTAGAGGAATTTGTAACTACCGAGTCTTTTCTCCATGTGTCTTTACAATTTTCTTCATTCTTTTCATCCTTTATCTCTGTGCTCTGTTCTGGGAAAATTTCTCAATATAGCCTTCAGCTTCCTGGTTTATCTTTCAGCTGTGTATAATCTGCTATTCACTGATACATTTTTTGGTTACTAAGCTTTTAATATTTTATGGTTACAATGCTTGATTGTGTACTTCTCTCCTCTAGGAAAATGCTCCTGGGTGCATCCCTAGTGGAAATGGTTATCTAGAGGGCCTAACTGGCAAAGGGGCAGGCCTCACAGGAACACTGTGGCTGCAGTGTGAGCCCGGACCTCCCAGCAGCAAGGGTCTCCATCCTCCTGAGGTGAAGGGTGAAGGTCGTAGTTTAACTGATAGAATCTGCTAACTACTTTTAAACAGCAAAGGAATTTTATTTCTACCTTTTTTTTTAAGACAGAGTTTCGCTTTTGTTGCCCAGGCTGGAGTGTAGTGGCACGATCTTGGCTCACTGCAACCTCCACCTCCCAGGTTCAAGCGATTCTTCTGCCTCAGCCTCCCGAGTAGCTGGAATTACAGGCATGTGCCACCACACCCAGCTAATTTTTGTACTTTTAGTAGGGATGGGGTTTCTCCATGTTGGTCAGGCTGGTCTTGAACTCCCAACCTCAGGTGATCCGCCTGCCTCGGCCTCCCAAAGTGCTGGGATTACAGGCGTGAGCCACCGTGCCCGGCCTATTTCTACTTTTTACTGAGGAATGGAATAAAGTACTCAAAGAGCGTTAGTACATTATACACCTTAACTTTTACATGTGTATACACTTGTGTAATCACCACCTGGATCAAAGTATAGATGATCCTCAGCCTTCCAGAAGTTCTTTGTGCCTCTTCCCCATATGAATCCCCTCTTCCCGCTACAAGTAACCATTTCCTCTGATTTCT
Source organism: Pongo abelii (assembly GCF_028885655.2). NCBI lineage: Eukaryota > Metazoa > Chordata > Mammalia > Primates > Hominidae > Pongo > Pongo abelii. The sequence goes on from NC_072008.2 coordinate 24,364,760, forward strand.
ATCATCATCGATTAGTTTTCCTGTTTTTGAACATTATATACATGGAATTACACCACATGTATGTGTCTGACTTCCTCTGCTGAACATATAGTTAGGAGATTCACCCTTGTTGTGTATATAAGTTGTCCTTTTGTATTGCAGTGTAATGTTCTATTGGATGAAAAGATCACATATTCATTCTCCTATTGACAGACATTTGGTTCTTTTCCAGTTTTTAGTTATGCTGAATAAAACTTCTAGGAACATTCTCATTCATGTCTTTTGGTACACATATGCATTTATTTCTCTTAGGTGCAAACCTAGGAAAAGAGATTGTTGGGCCATAGACCAGGCATGTATTTAGCTTTAGTAGATACAGTTAAATAATGTTTCCACAGTGGTTGTACCAATTTATATTCCCATCAGCAATGTATGAGAGTTCCAGTTGCTCCACATCCTTGCCAATACCTAGTATTATGAGCCTTTTTATTTTTAGCCATTCTGGGGATGTGTAGAGGTATCTCATGGTTTTAATTTGCATTTTCCTGATGAGTAGTGACGTTGATCACTGGGACAGATGAGATTTTCCTAAAGAAAGTCTCAACAATGTCTCCCATTCCACATGACCTTACAATGTAACTTTGGCATTCTTCCTATGGAGACGTGGCATCTGTGTTCCCTCCCCTTGAATCTTGTGACTATGGTGGAAATGGTAACATGTGATTTCTGAGGCTAGGTCTTAAGAGGCATTACCTAGTTTTTTGAGACACCCCTTTGGAGCCCAGAGCTTCCATACAAGTAGTTAAACTAACCTGACGTCACTATGCTATGACAAAGCCCAAACAAGCTCATACAAAGAGATCATGGGAAGAGCCCTTGAGGCTACATGAGAAGAAAAAGATTTCCAGCCAGCCCCCTGCTGCTGCAGTGCCCCACTGGTCCAGCTCTAACTACCATTTGACTACAACTGCATGAATCACACTAAGCCAGACCCTCCCAGCTAATACAGTCCTCAATACTTGAATGTTGCTTTAAGCCAGTAGTTCTCAACTGGGGGAGATTTTGCACCGCGCCGCACCCCCCCTCCCCGGGATGTGTGGCAATGCCTGGAGATATTGTCATAACTTGGGGGTGGGTGCATGGTGGTACTTGCTTCCAGTGGGTGGAGACCAGGGGTGCTGCTAAACATCCTGCAGGACACAGGACAGCCTCCAGGACAAAGAATTAGCTGGTCCCAAATGCCAACTGTGCTGAGATTGAGAAACCCTACTTAAACTACATAATCCACTAAGTTTTAGGTTGATTTGTAACGTAGCAAAAGTACTAGAACAATCATGCAGGCAGAGAGGGAGTTTATTTTTATTTATTTTTGAGACAGAGTTTTGCTCTTGTCACCCAGGCTGGAGTGCAATGGCACGATCTCGGCTCAGTGCAACCTCCGCCTCCTGGATTCAAGCGATTCGCCCGCCTCAGCCTCCCAAATAGCTGAAATTACAGGCACCTGCTACCGCACCCGGCTAATTTTTGTATTTTTAGTAGAGACAGGGTTTCACCATGCTGGCCAGACTGGTCTCGAATTCCTGACCTCAGGTGATCCACCCGCCTCGGCCACCCAAAGTGCTGGGATTATAGGCATGAGCCACTGCACCTGGCCCAAGAGGGAGTTTATTAAAGAAGATTAGTTCACAGGCTAGGCGCGGTGGCTCACGCCTGTAAGCCCAGCACTTTGGGAGGCCGAGGTGGGCAGATCACCTGAGGTCAGGAGTTTGAGACCAGCCTGGCCAACATGGTGGAACCCCATCTCTACTAAAAATACAAAAAATTAGCCGGACGTGGTTGCGGGTGCCTGTAGTCCCAGCTACTCGGGAGGCTGAGGCAGGAGAATCGCTTGAACCCAGGAGGCGGATGTTGCAGTGAGCCGAGTTCGTGCCACCACGTTCCAGCCTGGGCGACAGAATGAGACTCTGTCTCAAACAAAGAAACAAAGAAAATTAGTTCACAGATGTCTGAGAGGGCTGGAGTGTTGGACTTAAACGTTACTCAGCCAGGAGTACTGCTCAAACCGCATCACTGGGTGTCCAGGGAAGACCACTGGATGTGGACCCACAGCTTGCACCTGTGATACTGAGAACTGGATTCCAGAACCTCTGGATTCTGGACGCCGATGCCACCCTCACCAGAAAGTAGGTTCCATGTGTTTCCTGCTTCTTCACATTGCTCACTTTGGAATCAGTCCGATTTTGAGATGGCTGATGGATGAGCCCTGGGTCATGTGTGAACTGTCTGCAAAGGAAGCTGAGAAAGCAAGTTTTCTGGCTTCTACCAGGGAGGCAGGACTAACAAAGCTTCCAAAGATGCTGGGAAGCCAGGAACCTTGGCAAGATTCCTTGGTACTATGTTGTGATAACGTTGTTGCAAACACCTTTGGGTTATTTCTAGTTTTTTTTTTTTTTAACTTATTTAAAATAATGCTGTCTGTTATTATACCTTTTGGGCTAGAGATTTTACTTTAGAGATTATAATCCCAAAGAAATAACCACCCAGCTATAGTAACGTGGTACTTATTGCCTTATTGATAGTAACTACTGAAAACCAGAAATAGCTCAAGCATATAAAACCGTGGAACAACAGACTAATTTGTGATATAACAAACGTCTAAGATTTCCACAGATGGTGTGAATTCCAAATATCAGGTCACATTGTCTTCACCTGTTTATGCTTGGCCAGCCCATGCATCCAGTTTACTTTGAAATATGTGGTCACTGTGACTACATAATTTTATCCTGATGGAATATTATAACAAAAATCGTAACTCTATGTTTTACTAGGTGAATACATGGAAAGCAGGTACAAAATGTTTTATGAAAGAAACAGAAGAGTCTAAATACACTCATTACAACCACGGAAAATCAGTGTTTGCATAATGCAAAGGGTTTGCTTTTGGTTTGTACAGTTATTTAACATTGAAAAAGGAAATTCCCTTTTGTTTTTCCTAATGTTTGTATTAACCTCAGAGCTTCTGAAGAGCTTGCCCAATAGGTGGCAGTACTGGATAAGAACAGACAGAAACTGCTGCAGGCTGCCTTCAAGCGCTGTTTCTCAAACTTTGGTGTACATACCAATGATCATGTTAAAACACAGCTTGTTGGGCCTCACTGCACTCAGAGTTTCTAAGTTACTAGATGTCTTAGTCCCATAGTGCCGCTATAACAAAATACCTGAGACTCCGTTATTTATAACAAAATACCTGAGGCTGAGTTATTTATAAAGAACAGAAATGATGCCTCACAGCTCTGGAGGCTGGGAAGTCCAAGATCAAGGAAGTCCAAGATCACCGACAGGTTTAGTATCTGCTGAGGGCCTGCTCCATGGATGGTGTCTTCTGCTAGTGTCACCCTCACATAGTAGAGGGCAGAGGAGCAAAAAAAGCCTAAGCCGTTCCCTGCAGCCCTTTTACATGACACGGATCCATTCATGACAGCAGAGCCCTCGTGGCTTAACACCTCTGAAAGGCCCTATCTCTTAATACCACCACCATGGGGATTCCCTTTCCACATGAATTTTGGAGGGGATGCCTTCAAACCATAGCAGCAGGTTTGGGGTAGGGCCCGATAATGTGCATTTCTAACAATTTCCCAGGTGAAACTGATGCTGCTGGTTGGGGATCACACTTGAGAACCACAGCCTTCTCGCACTGGGAGCTTCTTAAAGTGCAGAAGATCATCCTTCTCTCCTTCCTTATAGCATCCCCCTGCCGCCCACCCCATTGCCATGTGTTAATGGAGGAGCTGAGCCACCTTTCCCTTGAAATACTTTATTCCTTGGCTCCCACAATAACCCACTCACCTCTTTTGCCTTCTCTCTTTCATTTTTTTACTATTTTATTTTTAAAGAGATGGGTTCTGGCTATGTTGCCCAGGCTGGAGTATAATGGCTATTCACAGGCATAATCATCACAGCACACCCTGTGTTAATGGGGAAGCTGGACCAGCCACTTGGAGTTGGGGGGCCCTGCAAACAAATGTTTCTTTCTGGCCTACTTGACCTTCTACATCCCATCTTCCGTTTGAAGGGAGGAAACGGGCACGATGGAGGGAATGCCCTTTATCTATCGCTTCCTGGAGGCACTGACAGACCTCACAATGGGGTCTAACTCGGGTCCCCATTACTGGTATCTCTGGCCCCCTACCTGGTATGCCCTTTGTCCACTTTGGGGTACTTCCTGTCTTGCTGCGGGCATCCTGGCGTCCTTTGCACTCCCCTCTTCCCTCCCTTCTGCCAACACTGATCTTACAGTGAACTTCAGACTTTGCTTTAACTCCCTCCTGGGCTTGGTATGTCTTGTGCTCTAACTACTGAAGAGCTTGCTTCTGACACGTAGAAATCCAAGCAAAATTTAGCACTGGATATTTTAACTCTCTCCTCAAACTTTCAACCTCTCCTCCTCTATTTTCACTCTCTCAGCTGAGCTTGACTTTGCTTCCTACTTCACTGAGGAAATGGAAATTATTAGAAGAGCATGTGCACAAGTTCCCAGCACAGCAGCTTCCCTTCCCGCTGCATCTGAACCCGAGATACTCCACTTCCTCTCCAATAAGATGAATGACTTATGTTCCTGGTCAACCGCAGCCTCTCCACTGCATGCTAGATTCTATCCCCTCTCAAGAACAGGCTGTGGCAATTCTTTCCTCTCTACCACATCATCAGTTTTCTCCTATTTACCACATCATTCCCATCAGCACACACGTACTACTATTTCTTTGATATTAATTAATAAGAGTTGCTTCTGGGCCAGGCCCTGTGGCTGATGCCTGTAATCCCAGTGACTCAGGAGGCTGAGATAAGAAGATTGCTTGAGGCCAGGAGCTGGAGACCACCAGCCTGAGCAACACAGTGACACCCTGTCTCTAGAAAAAAAATAAAAATGTACCTGGGTGTAGTGGTGTGTGAGCCTGTAGTCCTAGCTGCTCAGGAGGCTGAGGTGGGAGGATTGCCTGAGCCCAGGAGTTCAAGGCTGCAGTGAGCTATGATTGTGCCACTGCACTCCAGCCCATCTGTGCTCTGCTCAATACTCCAGCCTTTAAAAAAAACAAACAAAAAAAAGCCCGGGTACGGTGGCTCACGCCTGTAATCCCAGCACTTTGGGAGGCCAAGGCGGGTGGATCACGACGTCACGAGTTTGAGACCAGCCTGACCAACATGGCGAAACCCCATCTCCACTAACAATACAAAAATTAGCCGGGTGTGGTGGCAGGCGCCTGTAATCTCAGCTACTCAGGAGGCTGAGGCAGGAGAATCGCTTGAACCCAGGAGGCGGAGGTTGCAGTGAGCCGAGATTGTGCCATTGCACTCTAGCCTGGGCAAGAGAGAGAGAGAGAGAGACTCCATTTCAAAAAAAAAAAAAAAAAAAAGTTGCTTCTGTTTATTGTCTCTAATTTCTCTGCTTCTATTCTCCCATGAACCTACCCAATCAGGCCTCATCTCTCTACCAAACTGCAACTGCCCTAGTCACAAAAGCTCTGCAACATTTGCCAAGTCCAATGGTCACTTCTCAGTCCTTAGTGGCAGCATTTGACATGTTGATCACTTTCCCCTTGAAATACTTTACTCCTTGGCTCCCACAATACCCCACTCACTTCTTTTGCTTTCTTTTATTATTTTAAAGAGACAGGGTCTCGCTATGTTGCCCAGGCTGGAGTACAATGGCTATTCACAGGCTCAAGCATCACAGCACACTATAGCCTTAAACTCCTGGCTCAGCCTCCCAAGTAGCTGGGACTCCAGGTGTGCATCACCATGCCCAGCTGTCTCCTCTCTCTCTCTCTTTTTGAGAAAGGGTCTCGCTCTGTTGCCCAGGCTGGAATGCAGTGGCACTATCATAGCTCACTGCAACCTTGACCTAGGCTCAAGTGATCCTCCCACCTCAGCCTCCAGAGTAGCTTGGACTACAGGTGTGCACCACCATGCCTGGATAATTTTTTTTTTTGAGACAGAGTCTCGCTCTGTCACCCAGGCTGGAGTGCAGTGGCGTGATCTCGGCTGACTGCAACCTCTGTCTCCCAGGTTCAAGCCATTCTCCTGCCTCAGCCTCCAGAGCAGCTGGGATTACAGGCACCTGCCACCACGCCCGGCTAATTTTTGTATTTTTAGTAGAGACAGGGTTTCACCCTGTTGGCCAGGCTGGTCTTGAACTCCTGACCTCCGGTGATCTGCCCACCTCGGCCTCTCAAAGTGCTGGGATTACAGGCATGAGCCACCGCGCCTGGCCTAGCCTGGCTAATTTTTAAATTTTTTGTAGAGACAGGGTCTTGGTATGTTTCCCAGGCTGGTCTCAAACTCCTAGGCTCAAGCAATCCTCCCACCTCAGCCTCCCAAATCACTGGAGTGACAGGTGTGAGCTACCGTGCCCAGCCTGGCTTCTCTCTCTTTTTTTTTTTTTTTTTGAGATGGAATTCCCCTTGGTTTCTCTTTCTGAGCACTCTTTCTTGTCCCATTTGCTGGGTCCTCTTCATTTTCCCAACTTCCAAGTGTTGAGGTGACCCAAAGTTTAATCCTTAAACCTCTTTTGTATCTACTCTCACTTTCTACGTCATCTCCTTTAGTGTTTCAGGACTTTAAAGCCATCTATATGTCGATAACTCCCCAGTTTATATCTCAAGCCTGAACCTGTCTCCTTCCTGAGCTGTACATCCAACTGTCTACTAGACATCTCCATCTGGATATGTGTTAGGCACCCCACTTGCCTGTCCCAAACAGAGTCTTAGATGTGTACCCTCCCCTCTACTTCAAGCTACTGTTGCAAACTTCCTCACCTCAGCTGCACTGGCTCAGGACAAAAACCTTAGTGTCATCCTCGATTCCTTTCTTTCTCCCATAACCCATATCCAGCCTGTCAGCAAATCTTCTTGGCTATATTTTCAAATGATCGACAGAATTCAGCCATTTCCCTTGACCTTTCCCTCTGTCTCTGACTGCTACCAAGATCTAAGCCACCACCATTTCTCACCTGGGCTATTCAAATAGCCTCCCAAACGGTTTCTTGCTTCTGTCCTTGCCCACCTGCACTCTGTTCTCACCACAGCTGCCAACAATCTTGTTAAAACATAAGTCAAATAGTGTTATTCCTTTGTTCAATCCCTCTGCTCCATTTTCTCAGAATAACACTCGAGTTGTTCTTAAGACCTGCAAGGTCCCACATGCTCTGCACCCTGGACTTCAAATCTCCATTGCTGTCACCCTTGGTCACTGTATTAGTCAGGGTTCTCTAGAGGGACAGAACTAATAGGATAGATGTGTCTATGAAAGGGAGTTTATTAGGGAGTATTGACTCACATGATCACAAGGTAAAGTCCCACGATAGTCTGCAAGTTGAGGAGCAAAGAAGCCAGTCTGAGTCCCAAAACCTCAAAAGTAGGGAAGCTGACAGTGTAGCCTTCAGTCTGTGGCCAAAGGCCCAAGAGCCCCAGCAAACCAATGGTCTAAGAGTCCACTAAATCCAAGAGTCCAAAAGCTGAAGAACTTGGAGTCCGATGTTTGAGGGCAGGAAGCATCCAGCATGGGAGAAAGATGAAGGCCAGAAGACTCAGCCAGTCTGCTCTTCCATCTTCTCCCACCTGCTTTATTCTAGCCACAATGGCAGCTGATTAGATGGTGCCCACCCAGATTGAGGGCTGGTCTGCCTCTCCCAGTCCAATGACTCAGATGTTAATCTCCTTTGGCAACACCGTCACAAACACACCCAGGAACCACACTTTGCATCCTTCAATCCAATCAAATTGACACTATTAACTATCACAGTCACTCTATTCCAGCAGCGTGTCCAGCACACGTCTACCTCAAGGCCTTTGGACTTGCTTCTCATGCTACCTAGATTTCTTTTCCCCAGATGTTTATTTGCATGACTCACTTCCTCACTTTCTGCAGATTTTTTTTTCCTCAAAAGCCACCTCCCTCAGTAGACTTTGAGCAAAGCAGATTACACACCATCATATGGGTGGGCCTCATTCAATCAGCTGAAGGCCTTGGGGAAAAAAAATGACCACAGTCCCCCCAGGAAGAAGGAATTGTACTTCCAGACTGCCTGTAGACTCCAACTGAAACATCAACTCTTCCCTGGGTCTCCAGCCTACCGGCCTGCCCTGCAGACTTCAATCTCTCTTTCTCCCCACCACCTCATTTTTTCATCCTATTGGTTTTATTTTCTGTTTCTCTGGAGAACCATGACTAATACAGATTTTGGTTCCCTGGCCAACTTATGTAGAATATAAACATCCATCCCCTGAAGCCGGCACAGAGGCTTATGCCTGTAATCCCAACACTGTGGGAGGCTGAGGTGGGCAGATCATTTGAGGTCAGGAGTTCGAGACCAGCCTGGCCAACATGGTGAAACCCCATCTCTACTAAAAATATAAAAATTAGCAGGGCGGGGTGGTACGTGCCTATAGTCACAGCTACTCAGGAAGCTGAGGCAGGAGAATTGCTTGAACCCGGGAGGCGGAGGTTGCAGTGAGCAGAGATCGTGCCACTGCACTCCAGTGCAGTGGGTGACACAGTGAGATTCTGTCTGGAAAAAAAAAAAATCCATCCCCTGACATTTCATATCCCTTTTCCTGTTTTCTTAGCATATATCACTATCTAAAATACTATATATCTTACTCATTTATTTTGTTTATTGTCTGTATATTACTAGAATGTCACTTATTTAGGAAATTTATCCATTTAGAGATTCTAGAGGATCAGGGGTATATAATAAAACTAGCAGTTACATGTTATCATATGTCTAATGTGTAGTAGGTGGTATTTTTTAAACAAATGAATGAATAAATAACTAAATGTATGAATGCTTGGTTGCTTGACTGGATGAGTGGATGTGTAATGGTGACATGGCCCCCAAAATGCCACCCACTCAAGCCTACAGAGGTTTGAATCAGGCATGAGAAAATACCGAACACCACTGTTGGACTGAGACGACTTGCTGATGAAGCATGACATGACTTATTGTGACTCTAACAGCGTGACTGAGTCACAGAATGTGACCTTTTAATGTATTTATTATTATTACTTATTTATTTTTTGAGACAGGGTGTCAGCCTGTTGCCCAGGCTGGAGTGCAGTGGCGCAATCATAGCTCCCTGCAGCCTCAACCTCCCGGGCTCAAGCAGTCCTTCGTCTCAGCCTCCTGAGTAGCTGAGACTACAGGTATGTGCCACCACACCTGGCTAATTTTTTGTTTTTTTTTAGTAGAGATGAGGTCCTGCTATGTTGCCCAGGCTGGGAATATGCCTTTTATTATTTTTTTTGGAGACAATCTTGCTCTGTTGCCCAGGCTGGAGTGCAATGGTGCGATCTCGGCTCACTGCAACATCCGCTTCCCGGGTTCAAGTGATTCTCCTGCCTTAGCCTCCTGAGTGGCTGGGACTACAGGCATGAGGGTAATTTTTGTATTTTTAGTAGAGATGGGGTTTCACCATGTTGGCCAGGTTGGTCTCGAATACCCGACCTCAGATGATTCACCTGCCTCGGCCTCCAAAGTGTTGGGATTACAAGCATGAGCCATTGCGCCTGGCAAAATATGCCCTTTTTAAAGGCCCATTCTGAAGCGGGAGGAGTTGGCTACAGAGTAGGATACTTGCCAATGAGGCAATTAGCAAATATTTGTTGAGCACCTGCTGTATGCTTGCAATAAAAGAAAAAGCATTTATTTGAAGAATTTTACTTGCTCCTTCCTATGAAGTAGGCACCATTGAGAAAAGGGCCCCTGACCTCAAAGAGCTGCCACTCTAGACAGGAAGACAAATTCTACACCAATAATCCAGATAAGTAACGGTGCAAGATGGTAGTGGTATTGGAGACATCTCAATGAACTAAACATGGCATCCACTTCTATGACAAGTGTGGGATGTGGGGGTGGCAGGGGTTGGTCAGGATGCAAGCCATCCAGGCAGGGGGTACCCCATGCGCAGATGTGGGGCTGGACCTACCTGACTCAGGAGCAGCTGGACAGCCCAGCTGTGTGGAGGGAGGTTTTTTTTTTTTTTTTTTTTTTGGAGACAGGGTCTCGCTCTGTTGCCCAGGCTGGAGTGCAGTGGTGCAATAATGGCTCGCTGTAGCCTCGACCTCCTGGGCTCAAGCAATTCTCCCACCTCAGCCTCCTGAAGTAGCTGAGACTACAGGTGTGTGCCACCAAACCCAACTATTTTAAATTTTTTGTAGAGAAGGGATCTAGCTTTGTTGTCCAGGCTGATCTTGGACTCACGGGCTCAAGTGACCCACTCGCCTCAGCCTCCCAAAGTGCTGGGATAACAGGTACGAGCCACTGCACCCAGCTAAAGTTTTCTTTGAGTGGGTCTTCTGGACTAATGCAAGAAAAACAACTGGGGCTAAACTGAAGTTATTTAGGAATAAAGCCCTGTACTATCATTCACTCCTTCCAGGCCAGCATCAGGGAAAATTCTGAAATTTTTGGGTGAGCCCATATACCTCCCCCTCTCCCCCTTTTCCCTTTGTTGAGATGGAGTTTCACTCTGTCAACCTAGGCTGGAGTCCAGTGGTGGCTCACTGCAATCTCCACTTCCTGGGTTCAAGCGATTCTCCTGCCTGAGCCTCCTGAGTAGCTGGGATTACAGGCGTGCACTCCCATGCCTGGCTAATTTTGTATTTATAGTAGAGGTGGGGTTTCCCCATGTTGGCCAGGCTGGTCTCAAACTCCTGACCTCAGGTGATCCGCCCTCGTCGGCCTCCCAAAGTGCTGGGATTACAGGCGTGAGCCACCGTGCCCAGCTCCCCATTTTTCTACCTCAGATGGTTAATGCGCCAGCGTTGTAATGAGGTTTGAGTGAGGTACATCTCACGCAGTGTCATGAGAACCAAATAATCAACCTTATGAACCACAAAAAGGGTCTATCCCTCCTTTTTAGAGAGGCATCATGGCATAATAGAAGGCCACTGGCCTAAGGGCCTAGGTGGTAGCCAGAGCTTTACCTTTTTTTTTTTTTTGAGACAGAGTCTTGCTCTGTCACCCAGGCTGGAGTGCAGTGGCGTGATCTTGGCTCACTGCAACCTCCGCCTCCCAGGTTCAAGTGATTCTCCTGCCTCAGCCTTCCGAGTAGCTGGACTTACAGGCACCCACCACCACACCTGGCTAACTTTTGTATTTTTAGTAGAGACAGGGTTTCACCATGTTGGCCAGGCTGGTCTTGAACTCCTGACCTCAAGTGATCCACCTAACCTCAGCCTCCCAAAGTGCTGGGATTACAGGTGTGATCCACTGCACCTGGCCCACCACTTAATAATTATGTGAGTGGAGCAATTCATTTGGCTTCACAAAGCCTCAATTTCATCTAATAAATGGAGAAAATAATGTCAACCCCATACTCATCTCACAGGACTTCTGTGAGGGCCACATAAGAAGATGCTTGTGAAGACACTTCATTAATTTGTAGTTCTGTACAGCTTTTGAGACTTAGTATTCTCATTGTGAACTCTTTTACAAACTTCAGAGTATAAACAGGTCATGTCTGTTTCATTTTTCCAACTTCAATTAGGATAGATTCAGGCATGGCTAGGTGTGGTGGCTCAAGCCTGTAATCTCAGCACTGTGCGAGGCTGAGGCGGGCGGATCACTTGAGGTCAGGAGTTCAAGACCGGCCTGGCCAATGTGGTAAAACCCTGTCTCTACTAAAAATACAAAAAAATTAGCCGGGTGTGGTGGTGCATGCTTGTAATTCCACCTTCTCGGGAGGCTAAGGCAGGAGAATCGCTTGAACCCAGGAGGTGGAGGTTGCAGTGAACCGAGATCACACCACTGCACTCCAGCCTGGGAGACTCCGTCTCAAAAATAAAAAAATAAAAAAAATAAAAAGGATTCAGGCTGGCATATGCCTGGTGGTCAGGAAATCCAGTGGCAACTTTTCAGGCTCCCCCGTACTCCTCCAGGCAGTCAGAGAACATTGCAGGCCTTACACAGTCCACATGGAAGATCCTAGCTGACTGTCGCCTGGTGCTGGCATTGCTGTGGTTGGTCCTTTCTGCCTCCCAGTGTTACAAAGAACACTGGTCTCCCATGGCTGCTGACCAATGTTGTTACTCTTGCTGCTGTTAAGTTCCCTGGACCCAGCTCCTATCCCAGGCCGGTGTGTCCCCACTGTCTGTGATTTGTTCAACCAAGGGTACTCGACTCATGGCACATGGGCATCCATAGGTCACAGTTTTTTGTTTTGTAGAGATGGGGGTCTCGCTATGTTACCCAGGCTGGTCTCAAACTCCTAGACTCAAACAGTCCTCCTGTCTCAGCCTCCCAAAGTGCTGGGATTACACGTGTGAGCCACTGCACCCAGCCTGTATTAGTCTGTTCTCACACAGCTATAAAGAACTACCTGAGACTGGTTAATTTATGAGGAAAAGAGGTTTAATTGATTCACAGTGCTGTGGGCTGTACAAAAGCATGGCTAGGAGGCCTCAGGAAACTTACAATCATGCAGAAGGCAAAGGGGAAGCAAGCACGTCTTACCATGGCAGAGCAGGAGAGTGAGCGAGCGAGGGGGGAAGTACCACACTTGTAAACCATCAGATCTCATGAGAACTCACTATCACAAGAACAGCATGGGGAAAATCTGCCTCCATGATCCAATCACCTCCAACCAGGTCCCTCTCTTGACACACGAGGATTACAATTTGACATGAGATTTGGGTGTGGACACAGGGCCAAACCATATCACAACCTATAGGTCACAGTTCTTTGTGTCTGGTCCCATCAGTCACGCAAGTTTGTCCCTTCCAGTGCCCTGATGTCTTAGAAGTGCTGGGTCCAAGTTGGCCCAGGTATCCATATTTTGTGAAACTCACAACTATTGCCTCTTTTCCAGTCCTAGGGAGTTCAACAGCACCAGAGGGCTCATCCTATATTCCCTAAACACGATACAAGGTCATACCCTTTCTGAAGACATTTAGATTGTCTTCTCCACTAACTACTGCCCCAATCCATCAGGCAGTTTCTCTCCTTTGACCCTTCAAACACAAGAGACTCTGTTTTCTGGATCCCAGGACTCAGTTTCCTCCAATGGACTCAGCTTTTCAAACACACCGCAAGCTTATTTATGTTACACTTCCTCCCCCTTTGTTTCGAGAATTATCTTAAGGAGGTGGCTAAGATGATAGATACTAGCGTCCAAAACCCAAGTTTATCCGATGAGAGGACACATTGAGATAAAGATATATAGAGATATAGATATCTATCTCTATATAGAGAGATAGGTATCTAATCTCTATATAATTAGATATAGATATCTATAGTCTCATGGCATACATTTTAATCCTTTAAATGATGAACTTTCTAAAACGCACTCTGCCCAACCCTGCATTCACAGACAAACTATATCAGAAGTCTTTTATGGTCTGCTTCCTGGTGCAGAGACCTCATTGTATGGCAATGTTCTTGCTCTCCCTCTGCTGTCAGCCTGTGAGTGAATATCTCACAATTCTGGATCAGTATCTCTGCCTTTTACTGTCCTCTTTCATCTAATTCCCTATTTTCAGTGAAACTGGATAACAAAATTTGCCAGAGTTATGTACAAATAAAACATTGGTAAGTATTTAGCTCGATAAATATTTGTTAAGTAAATGAATGGGGTGTTCAATGATCTCTCGGGGGCTTCTCTTGTGGGCCAAAGTGTTGTAACAGTAATTTCAGTGCCTCTGCCAGGGAGAGTTATATTCCACGGAGTTGAGGTTGCCAGGAGAGTGGCTTTCAGAAAAGCGCAGCATTGCAGATCTATTGTTTTCCAAAAGGAACAATTGTAACAAATTTAAAAGGTAGTTTTGGACCACGAATCAGAGACCAAGGTTCTGTATGTAGCCTGGCCAATAGCTATCAGAGTGACTTTGGCAAGTCAACCACCTCTCTGGGTCTCTGTCTTCTAGTTTTTAGTAAAGTCAGATTGGATTAGTAGTTGTTAACTATTTTTGGTTTGCAAACTCCTTTGCAAACCTGATTTAAGAAAAAAGAGCTCTTTTTCCTGTGTCATGCATCTCCACATATATATACAAAACTCAGAGGCCAGTTTTTCATGGTCTCTCTATAACCTATTCCAAGACCCCCAAATTAAGACCCTAATGTCGTGCCTCCGATGATCACCATAAATGCCTCCAATTTTGAATGATAGAAATTTCAGAAATTGCAATGTGTGACTTAGGGAAATTTTGAAGGGTGTAGAGTTGTTCTCAGAGCTCTTCAATTGTATGACCTCAGGAAACTATTCAAAAACCCCATCCTAAATATAACGTTTTAAATTTAAAATGTGAAGTATGTTTCCCTACTCTGAGCCCAACTACAATTGTTGGCCTTTGAGGTAATTTGTACGTAACAAAAAGGAGTGTGTAGTATGTTTTAACATGGTAATCGTATAATAAACTAGTTTACCTATTGCTCCTAAAACACCTCATGATTAATTTACTTTTATGGGGGTATGTTTCGAAGCAAGACAAATCAGTGGGAGACCATGAAAGTGGCTGAGTGGTTACTGACTCACATGCTTCTCTGTCGTCTGTCCCTCCCGACCCCCGCCACCATCCCTCCCACTGTTGCCAACGCACCAAACTCAACCTTAAACCACCTATGAGCTCCTTTCCAGGTTCACAGACCCAGTAACTGCTTGACATTTTATGGTGCCCCTACCCACTGGGCCCCCAGACGCTGAAACAAGAGTTTGGCAAACCAGTTGGTTCGGTTAAACCAATCAGGTTTGACCAATGAGCCCACTCAGGTGGCCTTGACCTCATCCCATATGTTCCATTCGGTTCATGAAAGCTAGTGAGAGTCATTTCCAAGGGCTGCCAAGAGAATCTAACTTATTAGAGCAAGAGTAAAGAAAGGCCACGGATAAAACCAAGACTTGCGCTTCAGAACGCAAACCAGAAATGGAAGCAACAGATCCTATCTTTGGACCATAAGAGTGAAGACAAGAAAAAGTAACTGCAGAGAAATAGATGCCTGTGATTGAAGCAATTCCTCAGTAATCGACACTAATCAGGGCAATGTTAGAATGGAATAATGTAGAATTCAATAGAAATGTATATTACATCCATTGGGAGCCAGATGACTTCATCACAGCTAATGTTATTACAATGAATATAAAAGAAATTAATGATTCACCATTTAGTTACTTTCCTCCCTTCCCCCAACACCTTTTCTTCAGCTTTAACAAACTGGTCTGAAGCCAACTGTGACATCAGTTTAGTAATGACTTTAAGCACCATTTACGCTGCTATCATGGCAATTTAAATTGTCACTTTCTATTAAAAGGTCTACCTCAGAATGGTTTTAAGTGAAAGCGTTCCACACTGACAGTGCAATTAAACAAGAAAAAAAATCCTTTCTTGGAATGTCAGTGCAAACGCATTTTAAATAGTGGTTCAGCAGCGCCTTGCTAATTTAAACTACAGTATTGCTTTCTACTAAAGAATAGAAACTGATTTGGGCTTTTTTCCCTCTCTGTACTGTATGACAGTTTGAATTGGCACTGTGTCCCAGTCAAAGCCCTGATGTGCCAATGGGGTCCCTGAACCTAAAGTGTATCCTTCCCAAGACAGGCATTAAACAGAAATAATTTACCCGTGTGAAGGGGAAGCTTCACCTTTCACAGCATTTGCTTTTAAAATTGCCCTTTTCTGATCCAACTAGCCTTTCTCAAACTGTGGTCTCACTTGTTTATCAGGGAGAGAATGGAGAGGTATGGGGGACCTACTTTATTGAGATGACAACTTTCTGAATCAAAAATGGACAATCGGGAGGCCAAGGTGGGTAGATCACATGAGGTCAGGAGTTCAAGACCAGCTTAACATGGTGAAACCCCATCTCTACTAAAAACACAAAATTAGCCAGGTGTGGTGGCGCATGCCTGTAATCCCAGCTACTGGGGAGGCTGAGGCAGGAGAATCGCTTGAACCCGGGAGGCGGAGGTTGCAGTGAGCCGAGATTGCGCCATTGCACTCCAGCCTGGGCAGCAAGAGCGAGACACCGTCTCTAAATAAATAAATAAATAAATAAATAAATAAAGGACAATCAACTAGAGAAAATTTAGTGTGGAAAAGAATTCTGAGTACAGGTGTGTGAGTCTTTTTCAGATTTCTAAGTTTAGATCCTGAGGCGGTTTATGCATTTCGCCAACCTCCTTCAATTCAGCTGAGAAGAGACCCTTCAGGCACTTTCACCTTTGAATACATTTTAACACAGAAACGATAAGGGGCGCAAATGTTGAACGTGCCAGTACAAAATAACACGTTTTATCCACCTCATTTGTTTTCCGGACTCCTGTAGACCCAATAGTCCATAATTCCCAGGTATTTGGCTTAGATAGATTCCAGCTATCAGAGAGAATAACACAATTACATTCTTAGGTGTGGGTGCCTTAAATTAGAAGTTGAAGAATATTTGAACAGCAGGAATGGCTGGCATTTTCTTTTAATGGTCTTGAAGCATTTCCAGCCTGACAGAACCTTATGTCATGAGCAATAGCTCTGAAGCACACTAGGCTCACCAGAAGTAAACGAGGCATAACATTTAAGTTGCTTCTGTTACATTCTCAATTGATATCGTTATTGCTCTGAAGGACACTGAGATAGCATCTTGAGAAAAGTGTCCCAATGATGGTTATCGAGATGCAATTTTTTATGTCTACACAATTACATTTCGAACTTCGCCATATTCCACACTCGACTGCCATGGAAAAGATGATCGATGTAAACCCAGTCCTCACAAGAATAATACATAAGCCACCAGGATCGAAACTCATTTTTATTTTACAAATTAGGCAAACTTTCTTTCAGTTCCATTTTCTTCCGTTAATATAACACATTAGTATTTAAGCCCAGGGCAGCTAGAAACAGAAGAAATGGCTTGCTGATTTGGGGGCTGACAGGTGCCAGGAAAGGGTCACCTCAGAAAGAAGTAGTCCTTCTTTTTTTTCTTTTTTGTATTTTCTGGTAGAGATGGAGTTTCACCATGTTGCCCAGGCTGGTCTCGAACTCCTGGGCTCAGGTGATCCTCCCACCTCAGTCTCCCAAACTGCTGGGATTACAGGCATGAGCCACTGTACCTGGCCAGAAGTATTCCTTCTTGAAAAGTGGAGGTGAAGGGAAGGGAGACAGACCCAGAGAAACAGTCTTTCGGGCAAGGCACATAGAGGTTTGAAATCAAGGTGCTGGCAGGGCCAAAAGCTCCAGAGAAGATTCTTTCTTTGCTTCTTTCTAGCTTCTGCTGGTTGCCAGCAATTCTTGGCATTCCTCAGCATTCAGTTCCATCACTCCAATGTCTTCCTCCATCTTCACATGGTCAGCATCCCTCTGTATGTGTCTGTGTCTCTCCTCTTCTTGTAAGGTACCAGTCATATTGGATTTAGTGCCACCCCTCCCCAACCCAGTATCACTTCATTTTAACTGATTTCATCTGCAAAAACTATTTCCAAATAAGGTCTGAGATTCTGGGTTGATATGATTTGGCTGTGTCCCCACCCAAATCTCATCCTGAATTGTACTTCCCATAATCCCTATGTCATGGGAAGGACCAGGTGGAGATAACTGAATCACGCAGGGGTTGGGGGTTCCCCCATCCTGTTCTCATGATAGTGAGTTCTTATGAAGTCTGATGGTTTTATAACAGGCTTCCCCTTGCACTGGGCACTCAGTTTCCTTCCTGCCACCATGTGAAGGACATGTTTGCTTCACCTTCTGCCATGATTGTAAAAAAAAAAAAAAAAATTCACCATCTTAACCATTTTTAAGTGTACAGTTCAGTGCCATTAAATACATTAATTTTCCTGAGACCTCCCCAGCCATGCTAAATTGTGAGTCAATTAAACCTCTTTCCTTTATAAATTACCCAGTCTTGGGTATATCTTTATTAGCAGCGTGAGAACAGACTAATACATGGGTGGACATGACATTTTGGGGGACACTATCTTTTAGACCTCAGTTGGGAGTTTCCATTTCTCTTTGGTAGATTTTATCAATTTCTTTTGATCTTTCGCCCAGTTCAGTGAGGTTCTTATTACTTTTCACAGTTGTTCCTCTAGGATCTTAGCTTTACAGATTTCATATGCATGCCTTCTATGTCTTTATCCACACTGTTGATAAAATATTAATTAAGAAAAGTGTTGAATAGGTGAGGTCAACCTGGGGCATACCACTTTTGATCTCACTCCTGGAAGGAAATAGTTTTTTAATCAACTAAGCAATCACTTATATCTACTATCATCCAATTACATGTCTCCCTCCTGTCCAAAAGGATGTCAAACACCTGGTTGAAACCAAGACACATGAAATATACAGCATCTTCTTAATGGATCGGTCTAGAAATTGCTGTCTCCTAAGCCACAATGAGATGCCACTTCTCACCTACTAGGATTTATAAGGAAAAAAAATGAAAATAACAAGTGTTAAGGATGTGGAGAAATTGGAACCCTCGTGCATTGTTGGTTGGGATTGTAAAATGGTGCAGCCGCTATGGGAAACAGTTCAGCAGTTCCTCAAAAGATTAAACACAGAACTATCATATGACCCAGCAATTCTGCTCCTACGTACTTTCAGTTCAAAAGAATTGAAAGCAGGGAATCAAACAGCTATTTGTACCCCAATGTTCATAGCAGCATTATTCACAATAGCCAAAAGGTGGACACAACCTTTTGTTGTGTCTATCCACTGATGAATGGTCAAATAAAATGTAGCATATCCTAGAATATCATTCAGCCTTAAAAAGGAAGGTAAGTCTCATACACGCTACAACATGGATGAACCTTGAAAATGTTCTGCTTAGTGAAATAAGCCAGACACAGTAGAACAAATATGGCATGATTCCACTTACATGAGGTGCCCAGGATAGGCAAATTCATAGAGACAGAAAGTAGAATAGAGTTTACCAGTGGCTTGGAGGAGGGGAAAGGAGGAGTTATTGTTTAATGGATACAGAGTTTTTGTTGGGGATGATGGAAAAGTTGTGAGTATAGATAGTGGTGATGGTAACACAATATTGTGAATGCATTTAATGCCACTGAATCGTATGAGTGGTTAAAATGATATTACTTTATATTTTGCCACAATACAAACAAGCAGAAAACATTGCCCCCCTCAAAAGAGATGCTTCCCTCGCAAAAAAGAAAGTTAGTTGTTGTAACTTCAAATGTGTACCTTGGGACCCTAGAGTTGGCAGAAAAGTTAGAGCAAAGCTTTAGCTTTGCATCAAGGTATTATTTTAAAGCAGTTTCTTGGGAAATAATTTGATGAAAGCTTCATTTTTATGTTTTTGAAGTAAAGTAGTTTTTCTTTGTTCAGAAATTTTGTGGATTCAATTAATCCACTACATGTATTGAAGAAAGTATGCATCGAAAGAATTAAAAGGCCTGGTCCCTGCTATCTTGGAGAATGCCCAAAATCCCAGTTGTTTTTTCCCCTTAAAAAATTGTGGTAAGACACACATAACATAAAATTCACGGCTGGGCACAGTGGCTCATGCCTGTAATCCCAGCTTTGGGAGGCCAAGGTGGGTGGATCACCTGAGGTCAGAAGTTCGAGACCAGCCTGGCCACTATGGTGAAAACGTGTCTCTACTAAAAATACAAAAATTAGCTGGGTGTGGTGGCACATGCCTGTAATCTCAGCTACTCGGGAGGCAGAGGTTGCAGTGAGCCGAGATTGAGCCACTGCACTCCAGCCTGGGTGACAGAACGAGACTCGGTCTCAAAAAAAAAAAAAAAAAAAAAAAAAAAAAAATTCATCTTAACCATCTTTAAGTGTATAGTTCAGTGCCATTAAATACATTAATAATAATGTACTACCGTCACCACCATTCACTTCGGTAACTCATTTTATCTTAGAAAACTGAAACTCTGTACACATTAAACAGTAACTCCCCTTTCATCCAGCCCCTGGCAATCACCATTCTGTTTTCTTTCTTTCTGAGACAGGGCATCACTCTATCACCCAGGCTGGAGTACAGTGGCGTGATCTTGGCTCACTGCAGCCTTGACCTCCTGGGATGAGGCGATCCTCCCACCTCAGCCTCCCGCATAGCTGGGAGTACAGGTGTGCACCACCACACCCAGCTAATTTTTTGTATTTTTGTAGAGATGGGGTTTTGCTATGTCGTCGAACTTCTGGGCTCAAGTGATCCACCGCCTTGGCTTCCCAAAGGGCTAAGATTACAGGCACGAGCCACTGTACCCGGCCACCATTTTGTTTTCTGTGTCAATTAATTTACTCTAGATAGCTTGTATAGGTAGAATCATGCAGTATTTGTCTTCTTGTGTCTGGCTTAGTAGAATGTCCTCAAGGTTCATCCACGCTGTAGCATGTGTCAGAATTTCCTTCTTTTAAGGCTGAAGAATATTACCCAGTTGCCTTTAAATTCTTCATTTGTCTTGTAGTATAAGGATGCGATTATTACTATATTCTGTCCTTACCCTTAGAGAAGTAACACCTTGTGGCACTTGATTGTGGGTTCTCTGGGGTGAGAAACCATGTGCTATTTATTTTAATCTGGCACTTGACACATTAATGCTTGCTGGATGGACAAACAACAGTTAAGAGATGTCAAAAGTAGACACCATGTGGCTCTTCTGGGCAGGACCTCATGGAATGCCCACATGGAGATGGGGACGCTGATGGGTCCAGATTCTGACCTTGTTTTAAAGTTTCAGAATATGGTGATGCAACTGTAGAGAGCTGACTTCTGCTAGCTCGTGAGAGATTGTTTTGTATTTTATCACAACTTTATTGAGATATAATTCATATAATTTACTGATTTAAGATGTAAAATTCAATAATTTTTAGTATATTCAGACTTGTACAACCACCACCACAGTCAATTTTAGAACACTTTCGTCCTCTATTAAAAGAAACCGGTACCTTTTGGCAGTCACTCCCCAGTCTCACCTCCCCCAGCCCCTGGCAACCACTTACGTGCGACGTTCTGTCTAGATTTACCCATTCTGGGCCAGGCGTGGTGGCTCACACCTATAATCCCAGCACTTTGGGAGGCCGAGGTGGGTCGATCACCTGAGGTCAGGAGTTTGAGACCAGCCTGGCCAACATGGAGAAACCTTGTCTCTACTAAAAAATACAAAAGTTAGCCAAGCATGGTGGTACATGCCTGTAGTCCCAGCTGCTTGGGCAGCTGAGGCAGGAGAATTGCTTGAACCTGGCAGGCGGAGGTTGCAGTGAGCCAAGAATGTGCCACTGTACTCCAGCCTGGGTGACAGAGCGAGACTCTGTTTCAAATAAATAAATAAAAAAGATTTGTCTATTCTGGACACTTAATATGGAATCATATGTTTCCTTTTGTGTCTGGTTTCTTTCACTTAGCATGTTTTCAAGGTTCATCTATGTTGTAGCACTCCATTCCTTTTTAATGGGAAAATAATATTCTATTATGTGGCTATCCCAAGTTTTATTTTTTCATTCATCGTTTGATGAATGTTATGGGTTGAATTGTGCCGGCTTCCAAAAGAAAGGTATGTTGAAGTCCTAATCCCTAGAACCTCAGAATGTGACCCTACTTGGAGATAGGGTTGTTGCAGATGTAATGAGATAAGATGAGGTCATATTGGAGCAGGGTGGGCTCTTAACCCAATATGACTGTAGTATCCTCATAAGAGAAGAGGGACAGAAACACACAGGGAAAATGCCACGTGACGACAGAGGCAGAGGCCGGAGTTATGTGGTTGCAGGCCACGGAAGTCCAAGGCTCGTCAGTCACCACCAGAAATTGAAAGAGGCAGGGAAGGTTCTCCCCTAGGGCCTTCAGAAGTAGCATGGTCATGCCAGCCTTTGATTTTGGACTTCAAACCTTCAGAACTGTGAGAGAATAAATGTGTGTGTGTTAAGCCACCCAGTTTGTGGAATTTTGTTACGGCAGCCTGATATGGTTTGGATTTATATCCCTGCCCAAATCTCATGTTGAATTGTAATCCCCAGTATTGGAAGAGGGGCCTGGAGGGAGGTGATTGGATCATGGCGACAGATTTCTTCCTTGCTGTTCTCGTGGTAGTGAGTTCTTATGAAATCTGGCTGTTTAAAAGTGTGTAGCACCTCCCCCTGCTCTCTCTTCCTCCTCCCCCGGCCATGTAAGACAAGCCTGCTTCCCCTTTGCCTTCCTCCATGATAGAAAGTTTCCTGAGGCCTCCCCAGCCATGTTTCCTGTACAGTTTGCAGAATTGTGAGTCCATTAAGCCTCTTTTCTTTATAACTTAACCAGTCTCAGGTAGTTCTTTATAGCAATTAATCCATTCTCATGAATAGATTAATACATAGCCCTAGGAAACTCATACAATGGGCATTTGGGTTGCTTCCACTACAGACTCAGTTTTAATATTATGTCTGCATTATATGTGAAATAATGCTTTTGGCTCAGTCAAGCACATCGTCTCAGTTAATTCACACAACAAACTTGTGAGGCAGGTTTAATTCTCTCCAGTTTCTCAATTAAAAAAACTAAGGCCTTGGCTGGGCACCGTGGCTCATGCCTGTAATCTCAGCACTTTGGGAGGCTGAGGTGGGCAGATCACTTGAGGTCAGGCGTTTGAGATCAGCTGGCCACCATGGTGAAATCCTGTATTTAAAAAAAAAAAAAAAAAAAAAAATTGCTAAGGCAAAGAGAAGATATTAAAGGGCCAAGCCAGGATTTAAATCCAGGTCTTCTGATTCTAGGTTTACTCAGAATGCCAAGAAGGTAACTTACAGCGGGAGAGACAAATGGGTAAGAGAGTATATCTTTCCCTGAGAAAGATATCATAGCAATGACAATAGCTAGCATTTATTGAATATTTACTAAGTGCTGGGCACTGTGCTAAATACCTTTTTCACATGTGGCAAACACTGCTAGTTGCCTACATATCTTCCTCTTCTTCCTAAGAAAAACCCAAGCTACCCAAGGTTTCAATGATACCAGCTGAAAATTACATTTCCCAGCGTTTATTGCAACCAGGGCTGATCAAGTGTCATAGTTTTAGGCAATGTAATTTCTGTGGAAGTTGCAGTGGCAGAGATAGTTAGCAGTACCCCCCAAAGATTCACGTTCCCTTTCCATGGCATAGAGATGTTGCTGGGAAGAATTGCCCATTCGGGGGCTATATTTTCTGGCTCCCTTTGAATCTATGTGGACCCATGTGACTGAAGTCTGGCCAATAAGATGTGGGCAAAAGTATACCTTGATTCTAGACTTGATCCATAAACCTTCCTACACAATTCCCCACGCTCCCTCTCTCCCCTCATCTGCTGGCAGCACATTCATGCCTATTATGACCCTGGAAGCCACATCTAAATTGGTCCCTGCAGGACCACACTGAACACAGCTGCATCCCATCCTCTCTCCATAACTCCCGCTCCCTGCTATCAATTGGCCTTGGCAAGAGTGAGAAATAAACTTCTGTTGTGTTAATCCACTGATGAATAGGGCTTGTTTGTTACAGCACTTAGCCTACCCTGCCTTAAACATCTGGGAAAGCTTTTGCTTTCTTGATTCAGTCATCACCCCTCCTTCCTTTTCCCTGCCAGAAGTACGGACATGATGGCTAAGGCTGCAGCAGCTATGTTGGGATCATGAGAGAAAGGTCATGGAACCGCAAAGACCTCAGCTCTGAAATCTTTGAGCCCCTTCACCGAGGCCAGTGACCACCTACCTCTGGGCTTGTCAGAAAAAATCATCTCCTGATCTGAGGAAGCCACTATTTAGTCAGAGATTCTGTTGCTCACAATCAAACACAATTCCTAACAGATAGACTCCGTTGTTCACCTGACTCCTCACAGGCAAGCACTATTCACATTCCTAATTTAACTAGGAATGTTAATTTCTAAATTTAATTTACTAAATTTAATTTCTAAGAAATTATTTTGTTGAAGATCACATAGCTAAGTAAGAGACAGAAACAAGGGTATATTTGTTCTCATGCTACTAATAAAGATATACCCAAGACTGGGTAATTTATAAAGAAAAAGAGGTTTAATGGACTCACAGTTCCACACAGCTGAGGAGGCCTCACAATCATGGTGGAAGGTGAAAGAGGAGCAAAGGCACGTCTTACATGGCAGCAGGCGAGAGAATGTGCAGGGGAACTGCCCTTTATAAAACCATCAGATCTTGTGAGACTTATTCACCATCATGAGAACAGCATGGGAAAATCCCACCTCCATGATTCAATTACCTCTCACCGAGTCCCTCCCGTAATACATGGGGAGCTACAATTCAAGGTGAGATTTGGGTAGGGACACAGCCAAACCATATCACAGGGCTCTAACCATTAGGCTGCAAATATTAACCAATGTACCATATTGATTTTTTCTATTTTTTTCCTAAAACTGCCTATTGTTCTATCTTGCATGGCATTATTACATAAGATCTTGAAATCAGAAACCCAAATTCAGCCACTTATTCTTTAATTCAAATATATTTATGCGTATATTTTCATAGATTCAAGCAGCGATGTTGGAAGATAATGCTTCATACAGCTGAGCATAAGGATGGAGAAACCATCTGCAACCTTAAATCAGAAATAGATCACCATTTGAACTTGCCATATTAGCAATGAAGTAAGATTGATCGCATTACAAAAGAATCTCTTGGTGGCTGAGTCATTTGATTTGCCCAAGGACTAAAAGGCAACAATTTAAAAGAATTCAAACTTTCATACTTATTATATACTTATTCTTTTCTTTCTTTTCTTGAAACAGGGTCTCCATTTGTTGTCCAGGCTGGAACGCAGTGGTACGATCATGGCTTGCTGCAGCCTCAACCTCCCAGGCTCAAGTGATCCTTCCACTGCAGCCTCCTGAGTAGCTGGGACTATAGGCGCATGTTACCACACCCAGCTAATTAAACAAATTTTTTTTTGGTAGACACGGGGTCTCCCTATGTTGACCAGGCTGGTTTTGAACTCCTGGGCTCAAGTGATCTACCTGCCCCTGCTTCCCAAAGTGCTGGTATTACAGATGTGAGCTTCTGTGCCCTATTCTTTTCTTAATCCAATTCTTCTCTTAGAAATAATGTATCACACTTTGATGCTTTAAAATATACTATTTCTTTATTTAATTCTCTTCTTTCAGTGGCATAAAAGTACTTATCATCTTTGCTTCTTTTCTCTCATAGGATTCCAGTTCTACATCTGCTGTCCTCCAGGAATTAAATAATCAGCTCATAAGCCTGGGATTCCCTGGATGTAAACTGACTATAGGGGACAAACAGTAAAGACACCCAGGAAGAGGCTAAGCATGATGGCTCACGCCTGGAATCCCAGCACTTTGGCAGGCTGATGTGGACAGGTCACTTGAGGTTAGGAGATCAAGACCAGCCTGGCCAACATGGTGAAACCCCATCTCTACTAAAAATACAAAAATTAGCTGGGCTTGGTGGTGCCTGCCTGTAATCCCACCTACTCGGGAGGCTGAGGCAGGAAAATTGCTTGAACCTGGGAAGCAGAGGTTACAGTGAACCGAGATCATGCCACTGCACTCCAGCTTGGGTGACAGAGAATGTGTCCCCCAAAAAAAGACACCCAGGAGGGTGTGAGGATTAACATGCCCCAGTAAACAACTTGACTCCTCTAGTGGGCATATTTTGGGGTATCTATCTAGCCAAAAAGCCAGTGATTACCCCTGTCACCAGGAATTCTCTCTCTAAACTCTCTCACCCCTGCCCCCAGTTTTTAAAGTGATACCCCTTGGAGGATGTTAGTACGCTGATTCCCACACCTCATTGGCTACAGAAAATTGCCTGGGTTCAGCATCTAACCCAAGGGCAACTAAAATCTCTTTTCCAGGAAATTTGGAAGTTTAATTCTGTGACATTCAAGGTCCATCTGGGTTTTAGGACAGCAGAGATGTAAAAGCTCAGAAATAGTGGCAGGTGTGCTGAAAGCTGAAATGCAGAGAGAAGAATTAGTTGTGTAGAGAAAAGCAGGATAAAGAGAAAGAGAGAGAGAGAGGAAATATGAGAATTCCCCAGCTTCCCAATCATATAAGTTTGATTTTAATCCCTTTCTAAGTCTCCACTGTGTAAGTTCCATAAGGCAGGCCAGTAGCCTTACAATGAATTCTTGCTTTGGTTAAGTTTGCTTAAGTTGGTTTCTGTATTTGTAACCAGGGCCCTAACTGACACACATTACAAGAATAGCTCGAGTGATAAATGTGTCAACAATAGCTAATGGACCTAGTAGAACTGTTAAGTAAAAGCTGATGACCAGGCACGGTGGCTCATGCCTGTAATCCCAGCACTTTGGGAGGCTGAGGCGGGTAGATCACGAGGTCAGGGGATCAAGGCCAGCCTGGCCAAGATGGTGAAACCCCATCTCTACTAAAAATATAAAAATTAGCTGGGCATGGTGGCGGGTGCCTGTAATCGCAGCTACTCAGGAGGCTGAGGCAGAGAATTGCTTGAACCCAGGAGGCAGAGACTGCAGTGAGCTGAGATCGTGCCACTGCATTCTAGCCTGGGCAACAGAGTGAGACTGTGTCTCAAAAAAACAAAACAAAACAAAAAAACAAAAACACAAAAACACAAAAATTAGCCGGCTGTGGTGGTGTGTGCCTGTAGTCCAAGCGGCTCAGGCGGCTGAGCCAGGAGAATGGCTTGAACCTGGGAGGCAGAGGTTGCAGTGAGCTGAGATTGCGCCACTGCACTCCAGACTGGGCAACAGAGTGAGACTCCATCTCATAAATAAGCAGCTATTGTAAAGTTTCCAGCAGGAAAGTGGTCTATGAACCACCATCTAGAAAGATGGGCTGCTGGGTGTGGAATGGGGCAAGAGCAGGAGAGAGAGAGAGAGGCTGATAGATTCGGGAGACAACTGCAGTACCAAGGTGGGAGGCATTAATAGCTTGGATCAGGCAGGTGGCCATGGGGGTGGTGAGAAGCGGGTGAATGTTAGATATGCTTGAGAGAGAGAGAGAGAGAGCGAGAGAGCGCTTATTGACTGCGAGAGGAAGGGAATCAGATGGGAGGGATGAGGGAAAGGAAAGAATCAAAGAGGAATCCAAGTGACTGGCTTAACAAGAGGGTAGATTTGGGGACCATCTCCTGAAATGGAGAATACTGGACAAAGACCAGTATGGTTAATTGGGATATTGGGAGTTTCTTTGTAGGCCCCCATTTTGGTAATTCCCCGCTGCTGTAGGTTGAGGAGAGAAAGACAGAAGCCTAATTTACTCAAACAGGCAGTGATATATGTATTAGAGAAGCCAGTCCATCGGGGGCAGTCTGAACTGGGCTGGGAATGTTTGGTCTCCACAAGACAGTATGGGCTGAAAATTACATATGTGTCTCCCTGGGCAGAGAGGGAGGGGGAAGGGAGGCTGAGTATGAAAAAGTGAGTTTGAGGCTTGCTGAAGATTTGTCATGGGTTCATCATCTCTGATCAAAGGAGAACAAATTCTACTTAAAAGGCAGGCAATTAGAAAATTAATTGACTTAACTGCAATGTACATACCCCGTACACAATATATTGGTCTCAAAAGTTGTCTGTGGTTGTGATTTTCATAAAGCAGTGGCTCTAATCCTGGCTGTACATTAGAATCTCTTTTTTTAAAAGACAAAGTCTCATTCTGTCACCCAAGCTGGAGAGCAGTGGTATGATCTCAGCTCACTGCAACCTCCGCTTCCTGGGTTCAAGCAATTGTCCTGGCTCAGCCTCCCAAGTAGCTGGGTCTACAGGCATATGCCACCACATCCAGTTAATTTTTATATTTTTATTAGAGATGGGTTTTCACTATGTTAGCCAGGCTGATCTTGAACTCTTGACCTCAGGTGATCCACCCACCTTCGCCTCCCAAAGTGCTGGCATTACAGGTGTGAGCCACCATGCCCGGCAGTAATCTCTTGAGGGCATTTATAAAACACCACTGCCCAGAATTTACCCCCAGCCAGTGAATTGAAATCTTTGGGAGTAGGGTTCAGTTACCAGTATTTTTCTTCCAAAGCTCTCCTCAGATTATTCCGACGTATAACTATGGTGTGTGAAAACCATTGGTAAAAAGCAATTTAAACATAGCTCATGTCATTTGAAAATGGCCATTTTGGTAAGCTGTTGCCCTTCAAGTAATAATTTTAAATGAAGCAATACCTTGAACCATGAAAAAACAATTTGTCTTGATTTTCTGAGTGCTTTTTCATACCACAATGTATTAAATGTGTCCATCATTCAATGGCAGTTTTTCACAAGGAAATCTTAAAACAAAACCCACCAGCCAATTCATGTCCAAACTACTCGGTGGACGACCTAATGTATTACTTTTCAGCAGATCGATTCTACCAGAGATGGAACCATCACTGTGAAAAATGTCCTTGCTTTCCTTACTGGTGTCGAATGGCAGCTCCTGGTCTGTCTCAGTTTGGAACACTCTGTGGCTTGCAAAGCCAGCTGTTTTCACGGTTGACTGTTTCACACAGCTTGGTCAGAACCACATTAATGGGAACCCTGCCACTGCTGAACTATGAAATTTCCTGATTAAGGAAATGAGAGGAAATAAGACATTAACTAGCACCTACACAGGGCACACAAACTTGGGGAGTTTTTTTTTTTTTTCATTCTTCGGGAGAATTAAAAGCAGAAGATGCTGCTGTTACAATTCCCTGAAACAAGATGACAGGACCAAGGACGAACATTTAACAGCTGTTTTGGAACTGATTCTGGGAATAAACAAAAAGCTGCCTATGCTTTTGCCACAGTTAAAAAGCACACTCTGTGATTCATACACAGTCTATAGCATGTGAATGGAGCCAAAGGAATGATACCAAGAAAAGACAATGACAAAAAGGGAGGTTTAATCATCATGATGGTTGCAATTATAATTAAATGTTAACTTGAGAAGAGGATTGCTTCACTCTGCTAAGGACGCCAAGGATTTGAGGGGTGTCTACAGCAAGTGGACCAAAGGCTGTTGAAATTTCTCTCCCTACTCAAAGAACTTCAAACTTTAACCTATTAATATTTATAAAATAGAGAGAAGGAAAATATTATTATTTTGATAGCTGGTATGAAAATTCTTAGAAGGTTTCAATTCTCTCTCCTCCTTTCCCTTCTTCCCTCTAGGTCTCCCTCCCTCCTTTCTTCTCTCTCTCTTGCCTTCCTGCCTTACGTTAAAAAAAAAAAAAAAAAGCCTGTTTAGAGTAGAAGCTGAGATGGCAAGGGGCCTAAGTATGAACAGAACCGCTTGGCACAAAACAAGGAAAGAAATTTGTGTTTTGAACCAGAGAGAGAGGAGAGAGAAAAGTAAAATGAGAAAATGGAGTAAGAAAATGGGCTGAGGAATATGGGGGTATACTCTGTAACTCCCAAATCTTCAGTGAAGTTCTCAACTCACAAAATGCTCATGGGGACGGTGGGGGTGGAGGGCGGGGGGTAGTCAGGGATCTTGTGCAACAACCGGGAAAGGGTCTGACCTTTGGCAAGGGAAGGAATCAAGAACACATGCAGAGACAACAAATTAAGGCCATGAATTAGGGCCAGGATTTGCAGAAATTGTAGGAAGGGCTGTGGATTCTCATTGTCTGTGACACCTAGGGTTTCAGCCAAGTTTACCTTAACCTCTGAAGGCCAGAGCAGCTTCATCTGGGATATATTTGCAAGGATTTGAGAGAAGTTTCTTATACAGACACAGTCATCGGATTTATAGCCCACCCTAAATCCAGTTTTTCATTTAAGCTATATGGCTGTGAAGCCATGCTGTGGTTTTTCATTGAGTTCTGTACACTGAATTTTTTTTTTAAAGGCGAAAACATATGTAATTTTATTTTTGTTTAACCTTAAGCTTGCCAACTTCTTTCCCTGAACAGCATTTGTCTTGTTTTGATACCCACCTACACTTATATTAGAAACGTACTGCAAACTATTTAGTGATTCCACTTTTAATTTATAGTCGTATGACTAAGATGTTTTGAATATAAGCCTATCTGTATGCCAGATATAAATTTCAGGAACTCTTAATGTCTCTTCTTTTACAGAAACTCTACCTCTATCCTGATGTAATTAGATTGATAAGAAAAAAAGGCCACGGGCCAGAAAACTAACTTCCACAAATGCAACAAAAGGAAAATTTCTCCAATAACCTCTATGCAATGGGAAATCTTTCTTTTAAGTACCAAGTCAATTTCTTCAACTGTACAATGTATTCTAATTTGAAGGTTTTCAAATATAATACAGTAACAACAAAATATAATAAAATTAAGACTATAAGAAAACAGAGTAAACGGTATAATTCAAATAATGACTAAAATAAAATGACATTATGGATTTTGTAATCAACCTATAATTATATATTTAAATTTTACTTTACATACATAAGATCACTGCTGAGGTTAACCATAATTTCAAATTTTATCACCAGCCACTTGTGCTATTTTATCACATTTGAAAATATTCACTCGTATTATTTACTTCAAACAGTGATCTATAAATTTGTTTAGACTATAATAATTAAGGACCTTTTCTTCTTCAGGATAACTTAAAAAATTAAATGATGACTTGAACATACTACTAAAGAAACTTTACTTTTTGATTATGGTCTCTGCACTGAAGATCTGTAGGAATTTTTCTTTAATAATTTTCAAATCTTCCCGTGGCCTCTCTGTTCATAGAAATATCATCTTTGAAATAACTTGTGTGAATATTTTATAAATCAAAAATGGATTCACATGACCATGTTACTATAGTCACCAATTTTAACAGTCTCCTACATATTTTCTATATCACTTTTCTTGATTATAAAATGTCAGTAATATGAACACGCTCTTAATATAACAGAATATTTAATTACATCAGTTTCTCATCAACACACCAAAGTCACTTAATAATTATATTGACCATTTCCACTGATCGGCAGGAGGCTCTTCCACTAATGGCTCCCATAGTTTCCATTCCCTCATTTTTCTTGCCATATTTAGTTCATGTTCAGCCTGAAGAATCACCTCTTCTAATTGACCGCCTTAAAGTTGGTCTTCTAATTTTTTAACATCTGGTTCTGCTTTAACCATAGCCAGCTTCTCATTTGTAATCTGTTCTGTATACTTTCTATACGCTGCATTTTTAGGGATTTCCTCAAGAACATCAAGAATCTTTGTGTACAATATTCTTAGCCTCTCGTGAGGAGTATTGCACACAGCCAATCCCACAAGGCCAGTGGTCTGTTCAAAAACAAAACACGATTCATGCTGTTTACTACGGTTTCCATACGTCCAGCACGCTAAGGAAATACAAAACCACGAATCCCCCGGCTAAAACTGGTCTAAAGCCAGCTACTGGTCTCTCAGTCCCGCTTGTTTGGAGCTTTTTTCCTGACTCTCCGAGCGCAACCACTAACCTGCCCTACCGGGTAAGGTATGCAGAACGAGTCCCCGAAAAGCACCGCTGAGCCCGCAACAGTAGGAGTCAACACCCGCGGGAAGTAGGGCTATCGGACTGAGTCTACCCCCACAGTCTAAATTCCAACAGTGTACACTGAATTTTTTGAGTCACACCTGGAATCATGATCAAGTTTCCACGGGGCACAGGAAACTCTAATGCACGCTTCCCAATTCTGACTGCATTAGGAGTGGAAGAGGTTAGACGATATTCATTATCTGGCCAACCACCTCAATCCATCCACCCATGAACTCAGCAAGCATACGGAACACTTTCTATGTTTAAGGCATCATACTAGGCACTTGTCGACAAAGATGGACAAGACCTAGATCCTCATCTCAAGGAGCTTAGTCTAATGACACATGTAGTGCTGTTGAATTGTGCTCTCCCAAAAAGGTATGTCCAGGTCCTAACTCTGGTACCTATGAATGTGGCCTTATTTGAAAATATGGACTTTGCAGACATAATTAAGGATCTCAGGATGAGATCATTCTGGATTTAGGGTGGGTTATAAATCTGATGACAGTGTCCTTTTAAGAGACAGAAAAGGAAGACACAGAGAAAAAGATGGCCAACGGAAGATGGAGGCAGAGCGACTCATGCCGCTACAAGCCAAGGAAAATTGAGGGTTTTTCCTTTAAGCTACGTGGCTGTGAAGCCATGCAGTGGTTTTTCATTGAGTTCTGTGCACTGAATTTTTTGAGCCATACCTGGAATAATGATCAGGTTTCCTCAGAGCACAGGAATCTCTAATTTTTCCCACTGAGGCCTTCAGAGGGAACCAGCTCTGCTGACACCTTGATTTTGGATTTCTGGGCTCCAGACTGTGAGAGAATAAATTTCCAGTGTGTTTTTGTGTGTGTGTGTGGGGGGTGGTGGTGGGGAGACAGAGTCTTGCTCTGTCGCCCAGGCTGGAGTGCAGTGGCATGATCTTGGCTCACTGCAACTTCCGCCTCCCAGGCTCAAGCGATTCTTCTGCCTCAGCCTCCGAGTAGCTGGGATTACAGGTGCCCGCCACCATGCCCGGCTAATTTTTGTATTTTTAGTAGAGACGGGGTTTCACCATGTTGACCAGGCTGGTCTCGAACTCCTGACCTCAGGTGATCTGTCCGCCTTGGCCTCCCAAAGTGCTGAGATTACAGGCATGAACCACCACACTCGGCAGAATTTGTTGTTTTAAGCCACTCAGTTTGTGGTTATTTGTTACGGCAGCACTTAGGAAACCAATACAGCAAATTGTACTGCAGTAGCTAGGTACCAGGCAGAAAGGGGTAAATGCCACAACAGAAGTATAAGATGCTTTGACAGTTTGGATGGAGAAGAGCTGACTTAAAGTTGGTGGGAGTGCAGGAGAGGCGGCGGTTCAGAGAGGTTTTATGGTGGTGGCAACATTTGGGCTGAATCTGAGGGAAAACATATAATTTTGACATTCAGAGATGGTGGTGTAATAAATTGATCACATGGTTCTAGTTAACTCCACTTATCTCATCACATAGAACATCAGTGTGGCTATCAAGGAAGCAGACAGCGCCCTCTGGTGCAAATGTGAAAACACTCCTCAACAATATCACCCATCCTCACTAAATTTTTTTTTGAGACAGGGTTTCACTCTGTCACCCAGGCTGTAGCACAATGGCACGATCATGGCTCACTGTAGCCTTGACTTCCCAGGCTCAACTGATCTTCCCACCTCAGCCTCCTGAGTAGCTAGAACTGCAGGTACTCACCACCATGCCCAGCTAATTTTATGTTTTGTAGAAATGGGGTTTCACCATGTTGCCCAGGCTGGTCTCGAACTCCTGGGCTCATGCCATCTTCCTGCCTCGGTCTCCCAAAGTGCTGGGATTACAGGTGTGAGTCATTGCGCCCGGCCGCTAAATAATTTAACAGCTTTACTGAGGTATAATGGATACACACAGAACTGCACATATTTAATACATACAATCTGAAGTGTTTGAACCTACACAAACACCCCCCCATGATGCCATCATCTTGATGGTATCAACAGACATATCCAACACCTCCCAAAGTTTTCTTGTGTCCCTTTTGTCTTGTAGTAACCTCTTAAAACGAGATTGACCCTGTCACCCTGAAATGGAGTCTCCCTCAGTCGCCCAGGCTGGAGTGCAGTGGTGCAATCGGGGCTCACTGCAACCTCCGCCTCCCGCGTTCAAGCGATTCTCCTGCCTCAGCCTCCCAGGTAGCTGGGATTACAGGTGTCCACTACCATGCCCAGCTAATTTTTGCATTTTTAGTAGAGATGGGGTTTCACCATGTTGGCCAGGCTGGTCTCAAACTCCTGACCTCAAGTGATCTGCCCACCTTGGCCTCCCAAAGTGTTAGGATTACAGGCATGAGCCACTACACCCAGCCCTGTTAATAGATTTTTAAGCACACTATACCGTATTAAGTGTAGGCACAATGTTATGCAGGTCTCTAGAATGTATTCATCGAGCAATCTGAAACTTTAGACCCATTGAACAGCAACACTGCATCTCCCCTACTCCTCAGCCCCTGGCAGCCACTATTGTATTCTCTGCTTCCTTGCTGTCTGCAAATCTCTTTTAGATAGCCCTGGCTAGGCCACACACTGGGGTTCCCCCTCTCTCCCCTGGAACTGTATTTCTGCTGAGTGTCTGGGTCCAGTGAGATATTATGCACACTATTTACACTTTATTCCATGCCAAGGTGGAAAGGGGGGTTGGACCAAGCAGAAATCCCAAGAACTTCTGTCACTCTCCATTATATGGCCTGGACACCAGCCAAGCTCAAGAAGACAGCAGTCTATTATGTTCGTGCAAAAGTAATTGCGTTTTTTGCCATTAAAGTAACGTCAAAAACCGTACTTATTTTGCCCCAACCTGATAGTTCCTTTTCCCTGGGCCCCACCTGGTCTCTCCAAGGCAGAGAGCTCCTCCCTAGAAGAAAGTTCATCTAGCTCCATCTGACCACCCTGAGGAGGGGAGAATCCACTTGCAGGAGGAGGAAGAGAACTTTGATCCATCCATAACTTCCCCACGAGTAGAGGGTGAGTGAGGGACCCCATTGTGTCACTGCCCTGAAACCCGTATAGTCCCTCCCTGATATTGAGGGGAGAGGGTAACAGAAGAGGGCTGGAGGACTGCACGGTGCAAACTGTTTTACATTTAAGATCTCACTTTATCCTCACAAACAATTCTACATGTTTTAAGTATTATTTCTCCCCATTTCTTCCACAGTCCAGGATACTAAAGTTCAGAGAGGTCATATAACTTTTCAAAGGTCACACTACTAAAAAAACGGAGTCAGGCAGAAATGATTTTTCAAATCAATATATAATTCACATATCACAAAATTCACCCTTTTAAAGTGTTCAATTCAGTGGTTTTCAGTATATTCACAAAGTTCTGCAACAATCGTATTTCCAGAACACTTTCATGACCCTAAAAGAAAATTCCATACCCATCAGCAGTCACTCCCCCTTTCCCGGACCCTGGCAACCACTTTCTGTCTGTATAGATTTGCCTATTCTGGACATTTCATGTAAACAGAATCATGTGATATAGGGCCTTTTGGGTCTGGCATCTTTCACTTAGGATGTTTCCAAGGGTCATCCATGTTGTAGCATGAATCAGTACCTTGTTCCCTTTCATGGCAAATAATATTCCACTGTATGGATAGATGACATTTTAAAAATTCACTCATCAGCTGATGAACATTTGAGTTGTTTTCACTTTTTGCTTTTTTTTTTTTTTTTTTTTTTGAGATGGAGTCTCGCCCTGTCACCCAGGCTGGAGCGCAGTGGCACGATCTCGGCTCACTGCAACCTCCACCTCCTGGGTACAAGTGATTCTTGTGCCTCAGCCTCCCAAGTAGCTGGAATTACAGGTGCCCGCCACCATGCCTGTTTTTTTTTTTTTTTTTTTTTTTTTTTTTTGTATTTTTACTAGAGACAGGGTTTCCTGTGTTGGCCACGCTGGTCTCCAACTCCTGAC
Source organism: Pongo abelii (assembly GCF_028885655.2). NCBI lineage: Eukaryota > Metazoa > Chordata > Mammalia > Primates > Hominidae > Pongo > Pongo abelii. The sequence goes on from NC_072008.2 coordinate 24,400,083, forward strand.
CTCAAGTGATCTGCCCGCCTCGGCCTCCCGAGTAGCTGGGATTACAGGTGTGATCTACCACGCCCAGCTAACTTTTTGGCTATTATGAATAACACTGCTATGAACATTCATGTATAAGGTATTGTATCAACATATGCTTTCAATCCTCCTGGGTATATACCTAGGAGTGGAATTGCTGGGTCATATGGTAACTCTATGTTTAACTTTTTGAGGACCTGCCAAAGTGTTTCCATAGCAGCTGCACCCTTTTACATTCTCACCAGCAATGTATGAATGTGCCAATTTCTTCACCGTCTCACAGGCATAACTGATTTAAAAACTCATTTCTTTCCCTCCTTTCACCTTTAAATATATTATTTATTGCCTACTATGTAACAGGCACCATGCCTAGCACTGGAGATTCAAAGAAAAAAAAAGAAATGGTCTCCATATTCTAGGAATCCTTAGCCCAGTGGACAGTAGCCTATTTATTTTTGCACAGGTTTCCCAGCCTCAGGTGTTACTTCTTGCAAAATATAAAGATGAACTGTAAAACCCATGCTAATAATTTAAACTTTTCTTTACTTAGTATGACATGAAATAGCAAATTTAAAATACCATGACAAGTAGAGAAAGACTGTGGAGGAAAGAAAGCAGCTTTGTATTTTAGTGGTTTTAATGGCACTCATTTCCTGCTTTTTGAGCAAGGAATCTGCATTTTCATTTGCACTGGGCCCCACAAATCGTGTGGCCGGCCCTGCAGCTGGTAGAGCCACTCAGCAAGAGCACGTTACAAAATGACATGGCAAAGGGTGTGGATCCCAGGAGGGCTGGAGAATTGGGCCTTCCATGTAATTTACCACACCATGTATTTGATAGGCTGGGAAGTTTTTATTTTGTGAGGACAGGCGGATAAAAGATATTTCAAGTTTCTTCTCAAGGGTGATAAAAGGATGACATTGGATTCAGTGAGAACAGTTGACCACATGTACTTCTATTTTAAATTTATAAATGAGATATAATTTGGAGCCAATTGCTGGTTTATCAATCAACTTCAAACATTGGAAAGTCTTAGCTGGTCTTGCTCTCTGCTGACATCTTTAAGAGGGTTGTTTTTGCTAAGGAGCCCATAAATTACTCTGATTAGATAGCCCCTTGAGCTATGGGGAAGGAGAGACAGCAGCGATGTCAGAGAAAATGAGCCAGAAAAAATATTTGACTTCAATGTCCCATTGCGTTGATATTCCCTTTTCAAATAAATCTTTTTAAAAATTTTAGATTTAAGGGGTACACATATAGGTTTCTTATATGAATCTATTGCATAAGGTGAAGTTTGGGCTTCCAGTATATCCATCACCCAAATAGTGAATATTGTACCCAACAGGTAATTTTTCAACCCTTCCTCTTCCCGACTTTCCCCCCTTTTGGAGTCCCCAGTGTCTATTATTTATATCTTTATGTCCATGCATATCCAGTATTTAGCTTCCACTTATAAGTGAGAACATGCAGTGTTTGATTTTCTGTTTCCGTGTTATTTCACTTAGGTAAAGGTCTCCAGCTCCATCCATGTTGCTGCGAAGGACATTACTTTATTATTTAAAAAACCAAATAAAACTTCTTTGCTATTATTTTTTGTTTCTTGATCCGATTTCTATCATTTGTGTTATAAGTGGACTCATATTGGCTGGAAGATACAGACTTTGAACCAAGGTTGCTTCCTTTCTTCCCAGGTGTATTAGTCCCTTCTCACACTGCTAATAAAGACATACCCAAGACTGGGTAATTTATAAAGAAAAAGAGGTTTAATGGACTCACAGTTCCGCATGGCTGGGGAGGCCTCACAATGAAGGTGAAGGAGGAGAAAGGCACATCTTACATGGTGGCAGGCCATGTGCAGGGGAACTCCCCTTTATAAAACCATCAGATCTCGTGAGACTTATTCACTATCATGAGAACAGCATAGATTCAATGACCTCCCACTGGATCCCTCCCACGACATGTGGGGATTATTACAATTCAAGGTGAGCTTTGGGTGGAGACACAGAACCATATCACCAAGGTCATTTAGATAGTAACCAGAAGACCCAAGGCTAGCACCCATATCTCCATAGCTTCTCTTTTGCTTGCAAAGAGAGTTGGACTGCATTTTTAATAGACTATTAAGTCATTTTTGCAAATATTATTTGTGGGCAACATATTTGTATTATTTGGGTCTTTTTTTTCACTTTAATTACTGAGATATAAATCTCCATCTGGCCAAAAAAAAAAGTTTAGTTTGCACAAAAACATTGTCATGGATAGTTTTTAAGACTTTGAGAAAGTTCTTCACTGGCAATTCTATTAATCATTAGACAAGAAATTACAGAAACAAACCCACTGTCTGCTTAATTCAGCTCTTCAAAAGAGTTTCACTTAGGAATATGTGTTTCCATCCCAGAAATGATTAGCGGATGGTTAAATTACAAGAGGAGGGAGAATTAACATTTTGAATGAAAGGGTATATAATGAGAGAGTTTGAAGTGGAAGAAAATTGCTTTCAAATAGAATGGGATTTTTGAACAAGAGAAAAACTGGTCCAGCTATTTATGTACATTACCAGTTTCAATGATTATACTTTGGGCTCCTTTTCAGCTCTGGCCAGTCTTTCTTAACCTGCTGAATGTTTCAGCTTTCAGCTTTACTTTTCCAGAGTTTTGCTGGAGTTATACTGCTAAAAATAGAGGCATATTGTCCACTCAGAGCTCCCTAAGATATGTGGTCTACTCAGTGGTATAGCAGCAGGATAAAGCTAGTCTCTCTTCCCTTTCTTACTCTTTTTTGGATTTGCTTTTCAAAGTCTATTTTGGTGAAAAACACATAACAAAAACTACCATCTGTCTTAGTCTATTTTTATTTATTTTTGAGACAGTTTTGTTCTTGTTGCCCAGGCTGGAGTGCAATGGTGCGATCTTGGCTCACTGCAACCTCCACCTCCTGGGTTCAAGCAATTCTCCTGCCCCAGCCTCTTGAGTAGCTGGGATTACAGGTGTCCACCACCACACCTGGCTAATTTTTGTATTTTTAGTAGAGATGGAGTTTTGCCATGTTGGCCAGGCTGGTCTCGAACTCCTGACCTCAGGTGCTCCGCCTGCCTCGGTTTCCCAAAGTGCTAGGATTACAGGCTTGAGCCATTGTGCCTGGCCAATAGTCCATTTTTTGTTATAAAAGAATACCACCCACTGGGTAATTTATAAAAAACAGATTTCTTACAGCTCTGGAGGCTGGGAAATACAAAGTTGAGGGGCCTGCATCTGGAAAAGTACTCCTTGCTGTGTCACCTTGTGGCAGAAGGGCAAGAGAGCACACAAGAGGGGGGTCAAACTGGCTTTTGTAACAACCCATTCCCAAGATAACAAACCCATTCCCATGATAACGACATTAATCCATTTATATGGATAGAGCTGTCTCATGGCCTAATCACCTCTTAACCATCCCACCTCTTAATACAGTGGCAATGGCAATTAAATTTCAACATGAGTTTTGGAGGGGACATTCAAACCATAGCACCATCTTAGCCATTTTTACATGTGTAGTTCAGTGGTGTTAAGTATACTCACGTTATTTTGCAACCAATATCCAGAACTTTTTCATCTTGCAAAACGGAAAATCTATACCCACTAAACACTGATTCCTCCACCCCATCCCCCTAGCCCTTAATAACCACCTTTCTCCTTTCTGTTTCTATAATTTTGACTACTTTAGACAGTTCATATGAGTGGAATCAAAGTATTTGTCCTTTTGTGACAGACTTATTTTGCTTAGCATGGTATTTCTGAGGTTCATCCATGCTGTAGCATGGGATAGGATTTCCTTCTTCCTTTTCTCTTTACTCCTTCTCATTACTGGGCTGACAATAGGTCTGGTCTGTAGGAGATGCACTTGTCAAGGGCCTTCACCCACAAGGACAGAAATACCTTTGGGTTCTATGTCCTGGGAGAAGCAGGCAGCACTCTAGTTAATTACTCAAAGAAAGTCTAAGTGGTGAAGGGAGTTGTCTAGGTAAAGCCATGAAATTCAGGCTGAGTCTAAGCGTTTTCACTGGCTCAGTAGGAGACAGCTTCTTTGGGACTTGATCCTGCCAGGGTGGTGGTCGCAGAAATCATTGAAGATTCTCAGGGGCAAAAGGCCCTAACTTTTTTTCCATTTATCCATGAGTCTTCAAATACTGATGAAATATTTAACATCTGCTAGGCAGGGGACACCTAATAGGGGCCTCTCAGCCATTTTTGCAAATCCACACTCCTGGAATGGTGAGGGGTTGACATGAAGTGGGGGAGTCTTGGCCACGGGGGATAGGCAGGTGATAAGCAATCCCCTCCCCTGGGCTTTGGGTGGACCTCATAGAAGCCCTCTGGTGGGCCCCTGCGCAGTTGAGCCATGCTTGCTAAAATGGATCACTTCTCACAGTGAACCACGTATACGCAAGCTGTCACTTCTGGTTCTGCTTGGAGGGATCTGAAGCTAAGTTCCAGCATTTGCATCTGTTCAGAAAAACTGGGTGAGGGAAAAGGTGTAATTGAAATGCAGGTGCTCTCAAAAGACACTGACAGACACGAAGCAGAAACAGCCTGTCCCGAACATGTCAGAGTAAACTCCCAGATCTCCTGGCGCCTCCATCCCTGAACCACCCAAATGATTCCCTGGGTGACTGCTGCAGCTGTTCAAGAGCAGAATGCCCTGACTTGTGTGGACCTGGATCCCGCAGATTAATGCCCCGCAGGCTCAGCTTGTCTGCTCTTGGCCAAAAGGAAGGACCGAGAAAGTGAAGAACAGCCCTGCTGGCAGCTAGGCCGTGATGTTCCCAACTGAAGATAAATAGCAACATGGGATATAAATAATGTCCAGAGAAGGCCACTCCGTGACCATGTTTGGAACTCGACAGAGACAAGGCCACTCCTCAGCCAGGAAAATGATTAACAGCTCCCCCATCCACTGCTTCTCCTTTACCAATAACAATTCCAGCCCTTTCTCAAGCTTCTCAGCTCCCAAATACAAATTAAGATACCCAATGATTGTATTGCCTCTGCCTCCTGACAACAGAGTTGAGAACATGCTCCTGCATCCCTAAACTCTTAGAATCCCTCCACACGTGCCTAAATCCTGTAATAACCAACCCCCACCCCCATTCTTCTTACTAAAATGCCCCCACAGTCCCCCTGTAGCGAGATCTTACTGGCTGCAGCAAGTAAATGAAACTAGTTTGGTTTGGACTAGAGATGTGTCCCTGGTGGTCTTCCTGTGGCAGGCCTCAGCCCTGCCAGCTACCAGCTGATTCGCATCAGAAGAGATGCTAAGAGGAGCCGGGGCGATGGCTCATGCTTGTAATCCCAGCACTTTGGGAGGCTGAGGCGGGCAGATCATATGGGCTCAGGAGTTTGAGACCAGCCTGGCTAACATGGCAAAACCCGCGTCTCTACTAAAAATACAAAAATTAGCTGCGTGTGGTGACACATGCCTTAATCCCAGCTACTCAGGAGACAGGAGAATCACGAACCCAGAAGGCAGAGGTTGTAGTGAGCTCAGATCGCACCCCTGCACTCCAGCCTGGGCCACAGAGCAAGACTTTGTCTCAAAATAAAAAGAAGAGAAGAGATGCTAAGGAGAAAAAAGTCACTATTTTCAAATGTTTCCCATTTCGTCTTTCTTTTCTCCTCTTTCTCCAACATAATTCAGTGTCACACATCTCTTTTAAAAATGTCCCTCCACTATTTCTTCCAACTGAGGCTCCAGCTTCTCAACATGTTGTTGGACCCTGTTCTCTGCTTTGTAGCCCATCAGAAAACGAACAACGCCCACTCCTCCATCTCCAAACTCCAAGACAACAAAGCCTCCTACATTATCAGGCAGAGCAATTTATCTCACTCAAACCTCACTCTACCCCTACACTCAGCATCTTTACAAATCTAAAGCTTTATTCACCAATTAGAAATGGAAGCTAGCCTAAATATCCGATAATAGTGCATCAACTAAGTGAGCTATCTTGCAGCTGTTAAAAAAAAAGGCAATTAAGGCAACCTGGAAACCAAAAGTATTGCTTATGAGATAATTATGAAAATAAAAGATAATACAAAAAATGGTGAGCAGTGTGATTACAACTAGGTAGCTACTATGTGCAGCTCAGGACCTACACCCTGATGCCCAGGAGGGAATTTTTTTTTTTTTTTTTTTTTTTTTTTTTTTTGAGATGGAGTCTCACTCTGTCACCCAGGCTGTGGTGTAGTAGCGCAATCTCAGCTCACTGTAACCTCTGCCTCCTGGGTTCAAGCAATTCTTCTGTCTCAGCCTCCTGAATAGCTGGGACTACAGGCACGCACCATCACACCCGTCTAATTTTTGTATTTTTAGTAAAGACAGGGTATTGCCATGTTGGCCAGGCTGGTCTCGAACTCCTGGCTTCAAGCCATCCACCCGCCTTGACCTCCAAAAGTGCTGGGATTACAGGCGTGAGCCACTGCGCCCAGCCTCAGGAGGGATTTATAATAGATATAGCTTGAAGGCATGAGGAGGCAGCCTACCAGGGCTAAAGGAGAGAGGAATCTGATGGACAAGACCAGGGTTTGGGACTAGGGTGAGTGTAAACGAGGCACTTATGCAAAATTTAACAGAGTACCAGACAAACTCCCTCAGTAATCAAGATAAAAATATTGTCATGCAATAGTAAAAAAAAAAAGAAAAAAAAAATCAAAATTAGGGCAAGAAACCATGATGAACACAACATCAAAATTTTAAAGTTTCAACCTGCATGTGAAGCTTGAAAGTGCCTCACCTGCCTCACCCTAGTCCCAGCCCTGGTAGGGACAGTGACTAGTGTTAATCAGGTTTAGCCTAAAGTGGCCTCCTTACGTATTTAAATTCAGCCTCAGGGTTTTTCTGTACATGGTGAACTATAACAAGTGGAGGTGTAAACCCACCGTGGCCCACACCTGTGCCAGTCACTGAATTTTGGCCGATTATATGTAGCCAACTGTTTGAACCATGTTCAAATAAGGCAAACGCCGAGCTGTAACCAATTCAGCTGCTTCTGTGCCTCACTGCCGATTTCTGTCATTTCCTCTTGTCTACAAATCTTCCACATGGCGGCGCTGGCGTTTCTCTGAATCTACTGTGATTCTGGGAGCTGCCTGATTCGCGAATCGTTCATTACTCAGTTAAACTCCTTTAAATTTATTTTATTTTGAGATGGAGTTTCACTCTGTCGCCCAGGCTGGAGTGCCAGTGGTGCAATCTCAGCTCACTGCAACCTCTGCCTCCCGGGTTCAAGAGATTCTCCTGCCGCAGCCTCCCAAGTAGCTGAGACTACAGGCACCCGCCACCATGCCTGGCTAATTTTTTTTGTATTTTTAGTAGAGACGATTTCACTATTTTGGCCATGCTGGTCTCAAACTCCTGACCTCGTGATCCGCTGGCCTCGGACTCCCAAATTGTTGGGATTACAGGCGTAAGCCACCACGCCCAGCCTAAACTCCTTTAAATTTAATTTAGCCGAAGTTTTTCTTTTAACAGTAGCCAGCCATCTAGGGCCAGTGGCCCTCTCTTTGCTCTAGGACTGAGCCCCATTGGGAATAAGGGCCACTCCTTACCAACCCCAAGAGGAGGAGTCCAAATGCATACACTTGGTTAAGGAATGGTTGATCCAGAGGGAAGATGTTTTGGTGTAGTCCAGTGTTAAGTAGATGTTGCAGGGGGTTAGGCTGGGACAAGAAGATAGAGCAAATAATAATGCTCTACCCTACCAAGCAAATCTCCAGAGTGAAAGGGACCTAGTTAGGTGACTCTTGGAGATTCAGTGTGATATGGAGACATGTCTGTGAGTTAGAAGCAGCAACGGACATCACTACAGCAACCTCGGTACCCGGGGCACCATTGTTGTTATGGGAGCAAAGGCTGAAGATGACACATTATGTGTGTGTAGAAATATTTGTAGGGCAAACCAGATGCCCCCTTCCCAGTCCCTGCCTCTGTCCCTAAGGAGCTAGAAGGCAGGCATTTACAGATGTTTGTGGATTCTGCAGGTTGGGGATGGGAGCTGATCTAGAGAAATACAGTCTTGTGATTGTTATAAATCTACTGAGCAGCCAGGCCAGGAGGTTTGTGAAAAATCAGTTTCTGGCCGGACGCGGTGGCTCACGCCTGTAATCCCAGCACTTTGGGAGGCCAAGGCAGGTGGATCTCTTGAGGTCAGGAGTTCCAGACCAGCCTGGCCAACATGGTGAAACCCCATCTCTACTAAAAATACAAAAATTAGCCGGGTGTGGTGGCGGGCGCCTGTAATCCCAGCTACTCGGGAGGCTGAGGCAGAAAGATCACTCGAACCTGGGAGGCGGAGGTTGCAGTGATTCAAGATCGCGCCACTGCACTCCAGCCAGGACGAGAGTGACTCCGTCTCAAAATAAATAAATAATCAGTTTCTATATGCAGATATGCAAGGATTAGAGGGTTAGGTCCCTGAACAAAAATGATTGTGTAAGGGAAATAGTATGACGGTGTGGAATCTTTTAAAAATGTTCAGTGTTTCCAGGGAATCTTTTCAACTATTGAAAGGGAAAATGAAGTAGCACATCCACGAAACTGCCTACATAGAATCTGGCACCACAGCCTGGATTTCAGCAAAGTTAAGCGACAATATCTCACGTGATCGTCTAAATGTGAAATATGTGTGGTTTTATCGAGATCAAGATCTGGGTTTTCCTAACAGTGTTTGTACTAGAAAACCTTGGGCCAAGTTTCTATGAAGGTAAAATGCCTGTATGATGAGGCCTAAAATAAGTAATGTTCTGTATTAAAACCTAAAACAAAAAAGCTAGGGCTGGTGATTTGCATGTGTAGTCAAGATTGAGAACCAATGAAACCAGTGCTGCCCGACGGAATTTTCTGCATTGATGGAACTGTTCTAGACTTTTACCGTCCAATGCAGTACCCACATGTGGCTCTTGAGCACTGAGATGTGGCTAGAGGCTAAGATGACTTTTTAAGTAATTTAAAATCAAATTTAGATAGCCACACGTGGCTACCAGCTACCGTATTTGAATGGCACAGCTTTAGTGCAGTGGTGCTCAAATTTCGGCTGGTATCAGAGTCACCTGGGGGACTTGGTAAAACCACACAGGCCTAGGCTGCGTCCTATTTCAACAAGGCTGGGATTCTGTGTTCTTCATGAGCTTGCCAGGAGATTCTCCATAGCAGCACGTCTCATTGGATCTTGTTAAAATGCAGATTCTGATTCAGTAGGTCTTACATGAGGCCTAAGAGTCTGCATTCCTTTCTAACAGGGGATACCAATGCTGCTGGTCCAGGTACCACCCTTTGGGTAACATGGCGCAAGATTTTAGTTGTATTCATTTCTTGTTACGTTAAATTCCTGAATGGATGCTGTTTGCCATTTTCTAATGTTCTACTTAGTACAGTCAGGGGAAGTTCAGGTGCTTGGGACATCACCTACCCTTTAACTTTCCTCCTCCTGTGCAACCTCCAATCAGGCCTAATTCCCTACATATCTGCTGTATTAGTTCTCATGCAGCTAATAAAGACATACCTGAGACTGGGTAATTTATAAAGAAAAAGAGGCTTAATGGACTCACAGTTCGACGTGGCTGGGGAGGCTTCACAATCATGGCAAAAGACAAAGGAGGAACAAAGTCCCATCTTACATGGCGGCAGGCAAGAGAGCGTGAGGAGGGAAGCTGCCCCTTATAAAGCAATCAGATCTCGTGAGAACTAACTCACTATCACGATAATAGGATGGGGGAAACTGCCCCCATGATTCAATTATCTCCACCTGGTCCCTCCCACAACATGTGGGGATTATGGGGACTACAATTTAAGATGAAATTTGCATGGGGACACAAAACTTAACCATGTCACCTGCTAATTGAAAATGCCAGCAAAACCTTTAGGTAGAAATCCAAAGTAAGAAACAACTTGATCATACATCTATTTTGTTTGGTGTATTATTTTGCTCTCACAATTTATTGCCTGATTGCCTTTTCCAGAAAAAAAATAGCCTGTGTGTGTGTGTGTGTGTGTGGACGCACGTGCGCGTTCGCACATGCTTGTGTTGGGGGGGTTGGGGTGGGAGGCAGCCAATATGCAAAGTGAGAGTGTCATTTTAAAAATTTACTAATTGCAACGGATCACCATGACTGAAAAACAAAAGCTCTGCACAGCGTAAGGCAGAGAAACGGGATTTGACAGGTATTTGCCAATATTAAGAAGTTGTATTTCCTGTAGATATTAGAAAAATTCCCTAAAATTATCCTGAAAATGTGACAATAAGCATAGATTCCTGAATAGTCGAGAGAAAAGGGGATTTTTAGTGGGTAAGAAACATTCCATTGCTTAACACGGGCTAACTTTTTAAGTCTCAGAAAGTTAAATGGGTCTTTTAATGGGAAGTAATAGGCACTCTCTAATTTCCACATACTGGTGTGTTCCACAATGTCACCCATACATTGGGCAGCTGTTCCTTTCTTAATACTCCAAGCCTATAAAACTCCCATTTAGACAAAAGGACCGAATTCTGCTCTGTGCATCTCAATTACAATCTGTTACAAATTGCAGATGCAGGAGAATGGAAGCCTGTAGGCAAAAGCCTGTGTCTCCCGCAGCCTCCTCACAGGGAAGGAAGTGTGGTCACTCAGGCTTTGTCCTCTCTGAGCGCAGAGCTGACCAGTGTTGCTCGGCTCATATTTACCTGTAGACTGGGGGACTCCCAGGGCACAGGGATCATGTTACCATTTCCCACCTTCCTGCTCTTCCTTTATTTCTTGCTATGCTTTCTCAGCTTCCTTTTCCGGCTTATTCTTTTCTTCCCAACCTGTAAATATTGGCCTTCTTCAAGACTCAATCCTAGCCTTTCTTCTGTATATATTTAGCTGCTATGTTGTTTGAGACATACAAGTTTCCATATTATTGCTTCTTTTCTTAAACTATGTTTGCTGTCATTCCATAACTTCCCTCTTCAGTCTCTATAGGTTTTTTCATCTTCAATTCCTTCCTGCCTGATGATAAATATTACCATTTCTGTTATATATGACACTGGCCTGCTATCTCTTTCTTATAAATTATTCATTTTTAAAAACTCCTTTTGATATTTTCAAGGCCAGATGTGGTGGCTCACACCTGTAATCCCAGCACTTTGGGAGGCCGAGAGGGGAGAATCACTTGATCACAGGAATTCAAGACCAGCCTGGACAACATAGCAAGACTCCCCTCTCTACAAAAAAATTTTTTTAAAAATTAGCCAGGAGTGGTTCTAGCTACTCAAGAGGTTGAGGTGGGAGGATTGCTTAAACCTGGGAGGTTTAGGCTGCAGTGAGCCATGATTGTGCCAATTCACTTCAGCCTGGGCGACAGAGGAGACCCTGTCTCAAAACAAACAAACAAAAAACAGAAAAACAAACACCCAAACAAAACTCATTTTGATATTTTCTATCTTTTGATAGAATTAAGTCTATTCTAGCCTGGCCAACATGGCGAAACTCCGTCTCTACTAAAAATACAAAAATTAGCCGGGCGTTGTGGAGCGTGCCTGAAGTCCCAGCTACTGAAGAGGCTGAGGCAGAAGAATCACTTGAACCTGGGAGGCGGAGGTTGCAGTGAGCTGAGATCACATCACTGCACTCCAGCCTGGGTGACAGAGAGAGACTCCACCTTAAAAAAAAAAAAAAATTAAGTCTATTCATATCCACTGAAATGACTGATATATTTGATTAATTTTTTTCCATATTATGTTTATTCTATATCATTTTAATTTGGTGTTTCTTCTTTTTCTTTTTCCTTATTTTTGTTAGTTTTATGAAGTTGCTATCCATTCCATTTTTTTTTGCCCTGGCTAATTCGGAAGTTTCATTGTACTTTCCATTCTCTTAATTGCAACTTATTATCATCTGGTATTTATAACCAATTGCATATTTTGTTACCATTACTTGAAAACACAGCCCCCCAACTATTTTCTCACCCAACAGTCTATTTTTCCTTGCATCCCTTACCCTAATAAGATGAGGTTGTCAGTGTATTTTAACTCTCCTTCCCCCTCCACTCCACCACATCTAATGCCTGTTTTTTTCTAAAATAGTTTCGTTCTGGATTATTATTAAAATTGCCTTTGCAGCAACTCCTTTTCAGAATCCTTATTTAGTACTCATATTACAGATTCTAAGATATTCATTTATGATCAATTTAGATTAAACTACTTATTACATATTTTCAGAAATACAATCACTAGCCATTTAATTTAAGCTTCAGTACTTGAGGCTACTGTTTTCGTTCACTTGGTTTTTGGTTAGCATGATTTCTTGAGTATTTTTCTCAAATAAATCATGTGGTTATTAAAATTTTTTTATTCTTAAAAATCCTCAAAGATCTTTTTTTTTCCCCTGATAGATGAATGAAATATTGGCTG